>NC_092713.1:266315478-266624624 GCF_047496885.1 Scyliorhinus torazame | reverse complement strand
CAGGGCTGCAGGTGCAGCGAACACACATTGACAATGAATGGGATGGAACTTCCAGTGGTGGCATGTAGGAAGGGGTCATGCACTAGGCAGCTCTTGCCAGGGTACTTGTTCTTTGTCCCTTTTTGCTCAGTTCCCAGCGTCTTTTGGTGGCCAAACTCTTCCCACAAGAAAGTAGAGGGGTCCTATTGTGGGGTACATCAAAAAAGGCAAAAAGTAAGATGTCTGTGTGTGCAAATTCTTCAACTGACTCAAAGGTTTCACTCGGCGGCGCCTCAGCAGGGAAGATGACGGCGATAGCTCTGGCGGTTGTGGCCGCCCCGATTGCGGCAGATATGTTAACTGGGGTGCCGGCTACTGAATCTTAAAAGCAATTTGAAAAGTATTTTGAGAGGCAATGGGGAGTGATGTTCAATACTCTTCGTAAATCGATTGCGGGGACGCAGGGTCCAACCCGTGAAAAGTTGGAGAGGACTGCGGAAGCTGTGAAGGAGCTTGGCGAGGTGTTGAATGGGGTGGAGGCGGTTTTGTCGAGGCACAGTGACCAAATTGCTTCGCTGGAGACTGAGATCTCGGTGGTAGCAGAGAAGAATAAGAATCTGAGGGCGAAGGTGGATGATCTGGAAAATTGTTCGTGGAGATAAAACCTCAGGGTCGTGGGGTTGACTGAGGGTGTGGACGGCCAAGGAGAAGCCTGGATTGGAGATGGGAAGGAAGCCACGTTAGAAGATACCAGGATGTCGGTGTGGAGCTTGCGAAGAAGCGGGCAGCTTTTAATAAGGCCGAAGCGGCTTTGTACAAGAGTGGATGTGGTTTGGAGTGGTATATCCGGCAAAGCTGCGTGTCATCTTCGGGTCAAGGGACCATTACTTTGATACTCTGGAGGAGGCTGAAGCTTTTATTACAGAGCACAGACCGTGATCAAGACAAATGGGCTCTGTGTGGACTTGTTATGGTTGTTTCTGGGAGGGGGTTTTGGGGTATTTTGCATATATTTCTTATTTCTTTGTTTTTGGGTTGGGATGGGATTGTTTTGCATAAATTGTATGGTGGGGGATGGGAGAAGAATAAGAATGTTTTGTGGGATATTGTTTAAGGCAGTATTTCTTTGTTCTTTGGAAATCTATGGCTCCCGGTGGGACGTTACACTTGGTAGGGGTGTTGAATTTTGTTGTATTTATGTAGCCAGGACAGGAGGGATGTTTCGTTCTCTTTTTCCAGCCCTGGGTAAGAGCTATCTTGCTAGCAGTAAATCCTTGCGAATGGGAGAAAGATGGGGAAGAGGCTGCGGCTTGTTGAACTTCTTTTTTGTGGTTCAATGAGCCTAGCATTTGTTTGGTTGGGGGCTGGGGTTGGTTTAGAGGGGGTATTATTCTCTGGAATGTAATCAATTTGGATGTTTGGATGGCGCTGTGTTTGAGGGGGTGGGAGGGTTAATCTTCTGACGGTGACCATGGGGTTTTCTTTGTTTCATTTTTTGGGTTGGTTTGGTGGCCATCTTGGTTGGGCCTTGGTCCTACATCCTCTGGGCAGACGCTTGATAATCTGTTACAGTAGAAATGGCTGATTCTGGGTTGAGGGGGGCGGTGGGAGAACCCTCATTTGTTTGGTCACCTGGAACGTAAGGGGCCCAATGAAAAGGTTCGAGAGTGTTCTCTCACTTAAAGAATGAGCACAGTACGAAGTCTTACAACACCAGGTTAAAGTCCAACAGGTTTGTTTCGATGTCACTAGCTTTCGGAGCGCTGCTCCTTCCTCAGGTGACCATTCACCTGAGGAAGGAGCAGCGCTCCGAAAGCTAGTGACATCGAAACAAACCTGTTGGACTTTAACCTGGTGTTGTAAGACTTCGTACTGTGCTCACCCCAGTCCAACGCCGGCATCTCCACATTAAAGAATGAGGGCTGAGGTGTTTATGCAGGACACTCATCCACAGGAGAGGGACCAGACTAGGCTGCGGAAGGGGTGGGTGAGCCAGGTTTTTCATTCAGGCTTCAGCTGGAGGGCCCGGCAGGGGGGACGGGGGAGGGGGTGGTGGCAATTTTAATCAACAAACGGATTTGTTTTTCGGTGGTCGAGGTTGTGGAAGATCTATGTGGTAGGTACGTGATTGTTTCAGGGTCTTTTGTAGGTATATTGGTGGTGTTAGTTAATGATGATACAGCATTTATTAGGAGGCTGTTGGCTCCCATTCTGGATTTGGAAACGTACCAACTGATTTTTGGAGGTGATTTAAATTGGGTGGGAGGGGTAGACATGTTGATATTTTTAGATGGGTTGGAGGTTCCAGTGGTGGAGGATGAGACCGTTAGGCCCTGAGGAGATTTTGATCGGTATTGGGCAGATGCGAACGGTTAAAGTGCCTGGGCCGGAAGAGTTTCCATAACATGTATGAGACGTTTGCAGATCAGTTGGTCCCGTTGCTGGTGGACATGTTTAACGACTCTCTGCCCTAGAGATACCTGTCTGCTGCACTCCTACAGGCCTTTATTTCATTAGCGTTAAAGAAGAAAGGACCCCAATGGAGTGTGGGTCATAACAGACTATCTCTCTATTAAATGTAGACACCAAAATATTGGCTAAAGTGTGGGCTAAGGCTTTAGCCCTGTCTCCCTGAGGTGATTGCAGAGGGTCAGACAGGCTTTGCTAAGGGCCGGCAATTGTTGGCCAATATTTGGAGGTTATTGAATTTGTTCCCTCCACGACCGAGGAGCCCGAGCCAGAGGTGACTGTGCCATTAGATGCCGAGAAGGCATTTGACAGGGTGAAGTGGCACTACCTTTTCGAAGTTGTGGAGAGCTTCAGTCCAGGGCCAAAATTGATTTCTTAGGTACGGCTATTGTACAAGGCCCCCTTGGCTAATGTTCATACCAATACCTTGAGTTCATGGTGTCATAATATACACCAGTATATCATGGTGCAGACACACACTGATGACCACACAGTGGGACCAATCAACACACACAACTCCACAGCCAATCACCAGTGAGAGAACATGCACTATAAAGACAGGGGGCATCAGAGATCCCGCTCATTCAGAGTTGGAGTTAGCTGGGAGGACAGAGCTCACAACCTGCAACACAGACATTCACCATGCGCTGAGTGCATCGACTGGTTAGGACAAGGCAAAGGTCTTTAGTTAAAGCTAGTATCGTATTAACCCACAGTCTGAGTATGTTTAAACAGTTAATGATTCAATAAAATAGCATTGCACTATTTCAAGAGTTAGTGACCTGTATGTGATCCAGAACACCCAACACATCATGGTACGAGGAGTGGTGGGATATTCGCACTTCTTAGACCTACCTGCAAGTGATCTGCCTTCCGCCAGCATTCCGTCATCCTGCAACATGGACAACATCAGCCCGCCGCCGCCGCTCCGCATCACAGGCAACCTCGGGGCCAACTGGAAGATTTTCAAACAGCACTTCCAGCTCTACCTCGAAGCCACGGACAGGGAGGGAGCCTCGAACACCAGGAAGATTGCTCTTCTCCTCTCCATGGCCGGGGACCATGCCATCCACATTTTCAACTCTCTCACCTTTGCAGGGCAGCACAGTAGCATTGTGGATAGCACAATTGCTTCATAGCTCCAGGGTCCCAGGTTCGATTCCCGGCTTGGGTAACTGTCTGTGCGGAGTCTGCACATCCTCCCCGTGTGTGCGTGGGTTTCCTCCGGGTGCTCCGGTTTCCTCCCACAGTCCAAAGATGTGCAGGTTAGGTGGATTGGCCATGATAAATTGCCTTTAGTGTCCAAAATTGCCCTTAGTGTTGGGTGGGGTTACTGGGTTATGGGGATAGGGTGGAGGTGTTGACCTTGGGTAGAGTGCTCTTTACAAAAGCCGGTGTAGACTTGATAGGCCGAATGGCCTCCTTCTGCACTGTAAATTCTATGATAATCTATGATGACGAAGATAAGACAAAGTTCAAGATGGTCCTCCTCAAGTTTGACACTCACTGCAGCGTAGAGGTGAATGAAAGTTTTGAACGCTACGTGTTCCAGCAGCGTTTGCAGGGTAAGGACGAACCTTTCCAATCCTTTCTCACGCACCTCCGCATCCTTGCGCAATCTTGCAGCTACGGGCCCACCTCCGACACCATGATACGCGACCAGATCGTTTTCGGTGTTCAGTCGGACCCCCTACGTCAGCAGCTCCTCAAAGTAAAGCAACTCACCCGAGCGACTGCCATCATGTAAGACTGTGTCTTACATGAAAACGCCACGAGTCGGTATTCCCATATACAAGCAGCTGAAACGGCGCGGCAAGGTCCCCACGAGGCGGAACGGGTCCAAGTGATTGAGCACCTCCAGGGCCTCAGCCTGGATGAGGGCGGCCATTTTGCGTGCTTTTCGCGGACTCCCGCGCTTGTATGCACCAAACGAGGGGACGGCGAGGTGGAGGAACGTCATGCGCAGGCGCGCACCATGCACAACCGCACCGCACGTGCGCAGTGGCGCAACGAACGTGCTGACGTCACAACGTGTGGCAACTGTGTCTCCTCCCACTTAAAGCGGCAATGCCCCGCAAAATCTCGACAATGCCTACGATGTGGAAGACTTGGCCACTATGCTGCCTTCTGTCGAGCAGCTCAGCCTGCGAATTCATACCGCTTCAGCCAGCCGGGCAGGAATGTTCGGGCAATTCAACCCACGGTCACCGAGTCCGATGCGGACCTCCCACACAGCAGTGACACCGAGGACTCAAAGGAGCCTTTTCGAGTTGGTGTCGTAACGAAAAACAGGCTGTCCCCGAAGCAAATACACCATCCGCTGTCGGTATACAGCATCGATCCAGACGATGAGTGGTGTGCCACCCTGACGGTCAACCGGTCCCAAATACGATTCCGCCTGGACACTGGTGCCTCCGCCAATCTCATGGCGTGGTCTGCTTTCCAAAGCCTTTGTGTCAAACCAGCCATCCTTCCATCGGCCTGCCAGCTATTGGACTACAATGGCAACATCATTCCTGCTACCGGCTCGTGCCAACCTGAAGTGACGCACAAGTCACGGAAAGTCATCCTTCCTTTCGAGATCGTGGGCTCCTCGAAGGACTCTCTGCTTGGCGCGCAGGCGTGCAAGCTGTTGAACCTCATTCAAAGAGTTCACCCTCTCTCTCCTGATGACACGCCTGCCTTCCAGGACGCTGACTTCAGGGCGATACTCAACGCCATCATCGACCACCACCGTGACATCTTCGAAGGCATGGGCACTCTCCCATATACGTACAAGATCCTACTCAAACAGAACGCCACGCCTGTGGTGCATGCACATCGCAGAGTCCCAGCATCCCTCAAGGACTGCCTCAAGCAGCAGCTGCAGGACCTCCAAGACTAAGGAGTGATCTCCAGAGTTACGGAACCAACCGACTGGGTCAGTTCCATGGTGTGTGTAAAAAAGCCTTCCGGAGAGCTGAGAATCTGCATTGATCCCAAGGATCTGAATCGCAATATCATGAGGGAGCATTATCCGATTCCCAAGCGCGAAGAGATCACATGCGAGATGGCTCGCGCCAAGCTCTTCACCAAACTTGACGACTCGAAAGCTTTCTGGCAAATCCAGCTCGACAAATCCAGCAGGAAGCTGTGTACCTTTAACACCACTTTGGCAGATATTGTTACAACAGGATGCCGTTTGGGATCATATCGGCTTCAGAAGTGTTCCACAGGATCATGGAACAAATGATGGAAGGCATTGAAGGTGTTCGCGTCTATGTCGATGACATAATCATTTGGTCCACCACCCCGCAGGAGCATGTCAGTCGCCTCCAGCGTATGTTCAAACGCATACGGGAACAGGACCTACGCCTCAACAGAGCCAAATGCTCCTTTGGTCAGACAGAACTCAAGTTCCTAGGGGACCACATCTCCCAGTTGGGTGTGCGGCCGGATGCGGACAAGGTGGCTGCCATCACAGCCATGAAAACGCCAGAGGACAAGAAGGCGGTCCTCCGATTTCTGGGCATGGTCAACTTCCTAGGGAAGTTCATCCCTAACCTTGCCTCTCATAACACGGCTCTCAACCTGGTCAGGAAGACAACAGACTTCCAATGGCTTCCTGCCCACGAGCGCGAATGGAGAGAGCTCAAAACCAAACTCACCATGGCCCCGGTCTTAGCTTTTATTGATCCAGGGCAAGAGACAAAAATTTCAACCGATGCCAGCCAGTCTGGCATTGGGGCAGTGCTCCTGCAACGCGATGAGACCTCATCATGGGCCCCCGTTGCATATGCGTCACGCACCATGACCCCCACGGAACAGCACTACGCGCAGATAGAAAAGGAGTGCCTGGGCCTTTTGACCGGTGTCGTCAAGTTTCATGATTATGTGTACGGCCTTCCCCAATTCACCGTCGAGACCGACCATCGCCCGCTGGTCAATATAATACAGAAAGACTTGAACGACATGACGCCTCGCCTCCAGCGCATTCTGCTCAAGCTCCGGCGATACGACTTCCAGCTGGTATACACCCCGGGCAAAGACCTAATCATTGCCGACGCTCTCTCCAGGGCAGTCAACACTCCGTGTGACCCAGCCTGATTCGTCTGTTAGGTTGACGCCCATGTGGCCTTCGTGGCCTCCAATCTACCTGCCACGGATGAACGCCTCGTCCAAATTCGCCGCGAGACAGCGGCTGACCCTTTGCTACAGCGTGTCATGCGCCACCTAACAGACGGGTGGCTCAAGGGCCAATGTCCGCAGTTCTACAACATCAGAGATGATCTGGCGGTAGTCGATGGTGTTCTCCTGAAACTGGACCGCATTGTCATCCCGCACAGCATGAGCCAGCTCATCTTGGAACAGCTACACGAGGGCCATCTTGGCGTGGAGAAGTGCCGCCGACGGGCCCGAGAGGCAGTGTACTGGCCCGGCATCAATGATGACATCGCCAACACAGTGAACAACTGCCCCACTTATCAGTGCTTCCAGCCGGCCCAACCACGTGAGACCCTACAGCCCCATGAGTTGGTCACGTCCCCTTGGTCCAAGGTTGGCATCGACCTGTTCCACGCGCTGGGCAGGGACTATGGCTTGATTGTAGACTACTTTTCCAACTACCCGGAGGTGGTACATTTACACGACATCACATCGTCTGCAGTCATCCGTGCATGCAAGGACACCTTTGCTCGACACGGCATCCCACTCACTGTGATGTCGGACAATGGCCCCTGCTTTGCAAGCCAGGAATGGTCCAAATTTGCCAGGAGGTACAACTTTGTGCATGTGACATCCAGTCCCCTGTACCCCCAATCCAACGGCAAAGCGGAGAAGGACGTCCACATAGTCAAACGGCTCCTCTGCAAGGCTGCCGATGCTATGTCCGATTTCTACCTCGCCCTGCTGGCCTATCGCTCGGCCCCACTGTCCACTGGCCTGTCGCCAGCCCAGCTGCTCATGGGTCGCACCCTGAGGACAACGGTGCCGTCCATTCATGTCCCAGACCTCGACCACGTTCCGGTCCTTCAACGTGGAAGCACAGCACAAGGTGGCTCATGACTCCCGTGCAGCTGATCTCTCTGCTCTGGCTCCAGATGACAACGTCCGTATCCATCTACCGGATGGTGGCTGGTCTGCAACTGTTGTGGTTCTTCGGCAGGTGGCCCCCCGCTCGTTCCTGGTTCGTCTACCAGATGGCTCCATTCTGCGGCGCAATCGACGTGCCCTTCGTCTCGTTCCGCACTCGCTACATGATCCTCCACCATTAAAACGCCCTCCTGTTGACCCTGACCTGGACTATGCAGAGAGTCCGGTCACTCTGCATCCTCCTCACTCTGACGCAGTCCAGCCCGCTCCTCAGCCGCGGCTCCCGACCCACCCTTGAGGCAGTCAACCAGAATTCGTCGCCCACCTCAGAGACTTGATTTGTGAACTTTGTGGACTTATGGACTTTCTGATTTGTTCTGTTCTTCCGTTTAATCGTTCTAGTGGTTTGTATATAGTGTTCATCTCATTATTCTTGTGACACACTGTTTTTCTGCATCAGGCACCTTCCCATGTAAATAGCTTAGTTTTTATGTACGTAGTCCTGTAAATATTTCGCACCCACGTAATCAGGAACATTCACGATACACTATTTATTGCCACGCAGGTACATTTTTTATCAAAGGGGGGATGTCATAATCTACACCAGTATATCATGGTGCAGACACACACTGATGGACACACAGTGGGACCAATCAACACACTCAACACCACAGCCAATCCAGTGAGAGCACACGCACTATAAAGACAGGGGGCATCAGAGTTCCCGCTCATTCGGAGTTGCAGCTAGCTAGGAGGACAGAGCTCACAGCCTGCAATACAAACTTCACCATGTGCTGAGTGCATCGACTGGTTAGGACAAGGCAAAGGTCTTTAGTTAAAGCTAGTATCATATTAACCCACAGTCTGAGTATGTTTAAACAGTTAATGATTCAATAAAATAGTGGTGCACTATTTCAAGTGTTGGTGACCTGCATGTGATCCAGAACACCCAACACATCACAGGGGACTTCCATTTGAATAGGGGGCTAGACAGCGGTGTCCGATGTCTCCCCTCCTATTTGAGTTACCGATTGAGCCCTTGGCTATACCTTTGAGGGCTTTGGGTAAGTGAAAGGGGATAAAGAGGGAAGGAGTGGACCATAGGGTGTCCATTTATGCTCATCATCTGATGCTTTATGTGACAGACCGAATCCCCACCATGTGTGATAATAATTGAGGAGCTTTGGTTTATTTTCAGGTACAAGTTGAATCTGGAAAAGCGCAAATGTTTTCCGGTTAACCCCCTAGGGAGGGGAGCTAACTTGGGGGTGTTACCTTTTCACTGGGCCAGCTCTAGCTTCAGGCATCTGGGAGTCCAGGTGGCCCGTGATTGTGCCCGGTTTCATAAATTGAACTTCACAAGTTTGGTGGACAAGGTTAAGTCCGATCTGCAAAAGTGAGACAACCTCTCCTTGTCTCTGGCAGGCAGAGACCAGTATATTACAATGAACATTCTTCCAAGGTTTTTGTTTTTGTTTCAATGTCTTCCTCCCTAATCTTTTTTGTGAAGGTTAATAGGTTGATCTTTACATGGACGGGCAACACTCCGAGGATCCATAGGATAGTTCTTCAAGTCAGGGGGCGGGGAGCGGGCGGGGTTAAGTATTGTCAAATTCCTGTATTATTATTGGGCAGCGAATACGGAGAAGGTGCTGGGGTGGCACAGTGACCCAGGTTCCGTATGCGGACAGGTAGAGGTGAGGTTGTGTAGGGGGTCTAGTCTGGGTATGTTGGTAATGGCCTCACTTCCGTTTTCTCCGGCTAGGTACTCCTCGCGCCCAGTAGTTGTGTCTACCTTAAGGTTATGGAGGCAGCATTTTAAATTTGGATCCATGTTGAGGTTGGCCCCTATCTGTGCCAATCACTTATTTAAGCCGTCGAGATTGGTTGCCACGTTCGGGGTGTGGGACGGGAAGGGGCTTGAGAGATTCAGGGATTTGTTTGTAGAGGGTTGTTTTGCCAGTTTGGCGGAATTGTCAGCAACGTTTGGGCTCACGGGAGCGAACTCGTTTAGGTACCACCAGATAAGGATTTTTGTACTTCCCAACATTTCCCGACACACTGTGGACATCTCTGTTGGACAGGATCCTTTCGCTGGTGGAGTTGGAGGAGGGTAGCACGTCTGGTATTTATGGGCAAATTCTGTCTGAGGTTTCGGACTAGCTGGATGGGGTGAAGGTGAAGTGGGAGAGGGAGCTGGGCTATAGTGGATGATGAGGTGTGGAGTGAGGCCCTTCGCTGGGTGCACACCACGTCTTCATGTGTGCGGCTTGGTCTAATCCAGCTGAAGGTGGTGCACGGGGAACACCTGACCAAAACTAAGTTGAGGGTTTTTTTTCCCGGAGGTAGAAGACAATTGTGAGCAGTGGGCCGGCCAATCACAAACATATGTTCTGGCCTTGCCCCAAATTGGCAAGCTTTTGGGTCTCATTCTTCAACACCGTGTCGGCGATTCTGAATATCGAACTGAAGCTTGTGCTCTGGTGGCCATTTTCCAGCTGTCAGACTTGCCGGGACTGCAGGCAGGAGTGAAGGCAGGTATCCTTGTCTTCGCGTTGTTGACTGCCTGGAGGTAAATTCTGCTGGGGTGGAGGTCTTCATCTCCACCAGTGCCTCGGTGTGGTTGGGTGACCTAATTGAATTCTTGCATCTGGAGAAAGTCAAATGCATCGTTAGGGGGTCAGTTGAAGGGTTCTACCGGAGATGGCAGCCATTCATTAACTTCTTTAAGGAATTAGTCACCATCAGTTGCTGGGGGGTGGGGGGGGGGTTGTTGGGGTTTGTTTCATTGTGTTTGATTTTTGGCTGTTTTTCTTCTCTTGGTGGATGGGATGGGTGTGGTTGGCTGGGGTTTTTGTTACGTTGGGTTTGTGTATCATCTGTTGCGGGTCATATGGGTTTTGTTGTAAAATTTGGAGTATCTCCGACATGGTGTTAAACAAAGAGGCACAGAGCTTACCAACCTGGGACGGGACCACAACATATGTGTATGGCGAGCCGACCCTCGACAGCAATGTCCACACTTACCCCCATCCCGGAGACAAATCCGCTCATCCTCGCTTTAGGCAGGTGCGTGCTGTGCAAAACCTTGAATTGAATCAAATTCAGCCGTGCACATGAAGACATGAAGTTGACCCTGTGACTCTCACTCCATACCTCACCATCAAGAGTGTGCCTCAATTCACCCTCCTATTTCTTCTTCACCTCACTCAATGGAGCAGACTCCATTGAAATGATACGGCCATATTGTCCGAAATAGACCCGCCTTCAGACCTGGCCAGTGACAAAATCTTCTTCAACGGGGAAGAGGGGGGCACCAAGGGAAAGGAGGGCAAAGTCTAGTGCAAAAAATCGTGATTCTGTAAATATCTGAAAAGACTGGAGCCAGGCAGTTGGAATTTCTCAGCCAGCAGCTTATCACGAACCTCCCATCCAGGAACAGATCGCCAAACCTCCAGACCCTTCCCCTCCCAAGACTTAAACGCGAGTCCAAACCGGCTGGTAGAAAAATGTGGTTGTTGCAGATGGGGCGAGCGAAGTCAGGGAACAGAGCTTGAAATGCAGTCTGAACTGCTTCCAGATTCTCCGGGTGGAGATCACTACTGGATTCAAGGAAAATCTCACCGGAGAGACAGGCAACCGTGCCATAACTATTGTGCCAAGACTAGAAATAGTGCAGGAGCTCACTTCCCTTTGTCCCCATACAGAACCAGGATCGCTGAACCACAACAATATCTTTTGAATATTGGCTGCCTATTAGTAAAACAGTAAATTGGGTAGGGCCAGGCCCCCCGATTGGCTGTCTCCTTGGAGCAAAGCCCCACGGATTCCGGGAGGCTTACCTGCTCAAATAAAGGAAGATATCAATTTGTTGACTTTAACAATAAAGGACTTGGGGAGAAATACGGGAAGACATTGAAAGAGAAATAAAAATGTCAGAAGCACGTTTATTTTAATAGCCTGAACCCTACCTGCCAAAGATAGGGGGATGCTATCCCACCTCTCCAAGTCTATTTTGATACTGATGACCAGATTAGTGTAATTTAATTTATGAAGCAAGGTGCAGTTGTGGGCCACCCAGACCCCCAAATAGCTAAAGCTAGTTTTGGCAAGGCGAAAAGGTAACACCCCCAGTTGTGCTCCCCGCCCCAGGGGGTTGACCGGGAAACATTCATTCTTGTCCAAGTTCAACTTGTAACCAGAGAAGGAGCCAAAAACACTACATAGCTCCACAATCTCGATCATGGAGTGTATTGGGTCCGTAATATGGAGAAATGGGTCATCCGTGTGAAGGGAAACCCATGCTCCACCCCTCCCTGATTTATCCCTCTCCACTTAAAAGAAGATCTCAGTGCTATAGCGGGCGTTTCTATTGCCAAATCAAACAGGAACAGGGACAGTGGACAATTGTGACTCGTGCCCCTATTCAACGGAAAATAACCAGGGCTCAGGACATTCATATGAACAGTGTTAGTGGAGGCCTTATACCGTAGTTGAATCCAGGAAATAAATTTGTGACCAAAGTGGAACCGCGCCAGAGTATCAAATAGACACTCCCAATCAACTCTATCAAATGCCTTTTCGGCATCCTGGGTCACAATAATGTCCGGTTCGGGCACCGAGGGGGGAAAAGGACAACATTTAGCAGGTGATGTATATTGACCGACAATTGTCGACCCTTAACAAAGCATGTCTGATCCTCAGAGAATACCCCTGGGAGGCAGGGCTCCAGCCACAGCGCCAACACATTAGAAAGTAACTTGACATATGCATTCAAGAGTGAGATAGGTCGATATGGCCCACACTCGTGGGGGCAGCACGGTAGCATTGTGGATAGCACAAATGCTTCCCAGCTCCAGGGTGCAGGTTCGATTCCGGGTTGGGTCACTGTCTGTGCGGAGTCTGCACATCCTCCCCGTGTGTGCGTGGGTTTCCTCCGGGTGCTCCGGTTTCCTCCCACAGTCCAAAGATGTGCAGGGTAGGTGGATTGGCCATGCTAAATTGCCCTTAGTGTCCAAAATTGCCCTTAGTGTTGGGTGGGGTTACTGGGTTATGGGGATAGGGTGGAGGTGTTGACCTTGGGTAGGGTGCTCTTTCCAAGAGCCGGTGCAGACTCGATGGGCTGAATGGCCTCCTTCTGCACTGTAAATTCTATGATAATCTATGACTCTGTTGGTTCTTTGTCCTTCATGAGAATCAAGGAGATGGAGCCTTGTGTGAGGGTAGAGGGCAATGAACCCCGGGATAAGGAGTCATTAAACATGTCCAGAATTAAAGGCACAGGTTGCTCCGAGAATTTCTTATAGAATTTAATTGAAAAGCCACCCGGAGCAGGGGCTTTGACAGGCTGCATCAAACCAATGTATTTTATAATTTCATCTAGAGTTAACGGGGATTCCAACTCATTGTTCCTCTCCCTTTTCACAGCTGGGATGGATAAGCTGTCCAAAAAGTCAATCATGACTGGTCCCCCCGCTGGAGGCACCGATCTATAAAGATCTTAACAGAACGATTCAAATGCTGCATTCACCTGAGGAGGGGCGGAAAGCAGGCTACTGCTCAAATTGCGTATGTATATGGTTTCCCGGGAGGGGGCCTGCCGCTTAAGCTGATGAGGCAAAAGGTGACTGCCTTTCTCCCCATATTCGTAAAACATGCCCTTTGAGGGTTGCAGCTGGTCTACCGCTCTGCTCGTCGATAATAGCTTGAATTGTGTTTGCAGCTTTTTCCTACTTGCCAACAACTCCTGGGTAGGGTCAAGTGAGTAATGGTGGTCCACCTCAAGAATGGAGTCCACCAGCCTCTGCTGTTCGTCTCTCGCTGTCCTCTCCAAATGTGCTTTATAGGAGATGATCTCCTCCCTGAGGACCACCTTAAGGGCCTCCCACAAAATGAAAGGTGAGAATGACTCAGTTTTATTAAAATTTATATAATCCTCAATAGCAGTGGACATACGTTCATAGAGTTTCTTATCTGTTAGTAATGTTGTGTCTCATCTCCATGGCAGATGTTGGGAGGGGATTGATTCTAGCGCCAAATCAACAAAGTGCGGGGCATGATCCAAAATCACATTCACTGAGTACCCAGCCATCACCACTGAAGGGATGAGAAGCCTATCTACCACAAAAATATTCAATCTGTGAGTGTACCTGATGAATGTGCGAGAGAAAAATCTTTATCACCTGGGTGCAAAAAGCACCAAGAATCTAATTGCAAAACACCACATCAGTGTTTAAACTCTTAGGGTGAGCAACACCCATCAAATCTACCCTCAAATCTCCTTTGCTCGTGTCCCACTTTATCCAACCTAACCCTGCAGCTAAATTACCTTATTTTAGTCTTCTCTGCACTCTCCCAATGACCCTGAGAACCTGCCCAAAGTGCAGGACTCAGAACTGACCACAACACTCTAGTTGTTGTCTAACCAGAGCTTTATAAAGGTTCACCACAATTTCCCTGCTATTGTGTTCAGCACCTCTATTTGTTAAGCCCAATTAGCTTTCTAATAACGCCAAATGCCATGCTACCTTCAAAGATGCAGCCCCCTTCTTCGCCAGCTCTGTTCCCACATCTTGGTGAAACCTGATGGCATGGCTTTCCATTTAAAGTCCCGATGTTCCTTCGCCCCCTACAGCAGGCTCAGTCCAACTCAGGAGGGGATGTGAGTATACCCTCACCCACCATCTTCCTGAACATATCTGTTAAGTACTCCATGAGCATTGGGCCTTCCAACCCCTCCGGCAGCCCCACAATTCGAATGTTTTGCCTCGTCATCTCTCTCACCCAGAATCTGGTGGAAAGCAAGCACTGACAAGAGTTTGAACAAGAGTGACGCAAGTCCTTGGCTGAGAAACAGCCTCTGAACTGCTGCTGGAGAACATTGGTTATCATTTGTTAGCTCAAACTGCATTAGTTTTATTCATTTCGTAATCAGCACTGAAATACCTTTGAATTGGTTGAATGTTATTCTCTATTGTATACATCAGTTCAATGTTGACTATCTGCCTCAATATTTCATAGCCATACAGTCATAGAGTTATTATGGCACAGAAGGAGGCTTTTTGGCCAATTAAGTCCATGCTGGCTCTGTATTCCTGTAACCCAACAAATTTATGTCCTTCATGTGCCCATCCAATTTCCTTTTGCCTTCACTTCCATCAATAAGGCAATGAAGTCACACTCACAGCACAAAACATTTCTTCCTCATTTCACCCCAGTAATTCTTTACCCAAACCTTAAATCTGTGCCTCTTAGTTATTCAAAACAGCTTTTCTTTATCTACCTTATCTAAACCTGTCATGATCTTCAACACCCATCAAATCTACCCTCAATTCTCCTTTGCTTGAGAGCAGCTTTATCCAACCTAACCCTGTAGCTAAATTACCTTATTCTAGTCTTCTCTGCACTCTCCCAATGACCCTCAAATCCTGCCCAAAGTGCAGTACCAAGAACTGGCCACAATATTCTAGTTATTGCCTAACCAAGCTTCATAAAGGTTCAGCACAATTTTCCTGCTATTGTACTCATCACATCTATTTGTTCAGCCCAATTAGCTTTTCTAATAACTCAAAATGCCATGCTACCTTCAAAGATGAACCCCAAATCCATGGCCTTTCTTTGGAACTGTGCCCTTAAGACTATATTGTCTCGTCCTATTCCTTGTGTTAAATTCCATCTGCCATTTTGCTAGTCTATGTCTGTCCTATTGCATAAGATCATTGATGGAATTCTCCGGCCAATCACTGGCGGCGGGATTCTCTGGTCCTGCTGGCAGCACACCCCCGCCCGTGGTTTTCCCGATAGTGTGGAATGGCCTCAATGGGAATTCCCATTTACAGTGACCGGAGCAGCGAATCCTGCCAGCAGCGAATGGTGCCCCACCTCCCACCGCATAAGAATATAAGAATGGAATCGGCCGATTTCTATGTATCAAAAAAGTAGTGGCCCCCGTACTGACGCTTGGAGAATACCACTGTCTACCATCCTACAGTCTAAAAATAACCATTTATCAAAACTCGATGCTTTCTATCCTTAAGCCAATGTTTTTTTTAAATCCACGATGGTTATGAATAGAGGGAACTGAAACATCATTTGGGACAATAAGTGTCACTGCCTGCTGAGCAGTAATGACACTAGCCTGGTGAAGCCACAATAATTAATATACCTCCAGAAGCATGGGGGGGGAAAGCAGAATGTATTGGAAAACATCAGGCAGCATATGTGAAGAGAGAAACTGAATTAAAATTTCAAGTCATTGACCTTTTATCAAGTGTGGTTTCAGCTTTGTGCAATGTCTTTTGGAATAGACATGGAGAGATCCCCTTTTTTTTCATACTTGTTTTCCCAAATTTACTCCTCTTTTCCCAAGAATACTTCTCCACGTAGCCCAGGTACACCAAAGTGAATTAGAACAGCTTTGACAAAGAGTCATCCAGACTCGGAACGTTTGCTCCATTCCCTCGCCACAAAATGCTGACAGACCCGCTGAGATTGTGCAGCATTTTCTGTTTTTGTTTCAGATTCCAGCATCCACAGTAATTTACTTTAATATTAGAACGTTCGCACACTGCTCTCACTGAGATTCAGTACAAATGCTGTTGCTTGTAATAGTCTCTCTTTAAAGCTGTTTTGTTCCTTCACTGTATGGGCTGCACTGACTAAACTGCACCATCCAAGTAATTGCACTTCCTGCTGCAGCCACAGCCTAGATGACTCACCATCTTGTAACAACCAATCCAAATTGCTTGAAACGTGTTTCTGGGGCATGTTATCAATGATCTCAACTGATCTTTGCTCCAAAACAATTTGTACCTTGTTAGCTGCATATTCATCAAGGTAAACGTGATTCTTAAAATCAATTTGTATGTACCAGGTCAACAATGTTCAAGTGCTGCATTGGCAACACTAGATGGCTTTGTTAATTCATTGTCTTTTTCAGATTAATATTTTAATGCATTTTAAAGTCATTGGGAATTGTTGATTGGTAAGTAAATAGACTGGCATATAATCCAAATTCATTTATCCATAGACAACAGAAAGAGATTTATATCACATCATCGAAACAAAGAAAATAGGAGCAGGAGGAGACCATTCAGCCCTTTGAGCCTGCTCTGTCATTCATTATGATCATTTTAAAAAAAAATGTTTATTCAAATTTTCCAACAAGAGTTTTGACAAACCCTCCCCGCCCCCCCCCCCCAATAACAGAAGATAAAAGAAACGCAAGCACAACAATTAAACATTGTACATTGTACAAAACATTTACATTGGGTTCCCCATGTACAATAGCCCCCCCCATATGACATTTAAAGGTACTCGTAGGGAGGCCCCCCCCTGCCCGCCCCCCTTCCCCCCCCAACAGAACCCCCCCCCCCCCCTACTCTAGGGTTGCTGCTGCTGACCTCCTTCTAACGCTCCGCGAGATAGTCTAGGAACGGTTGCCACTGCCTGAAGAACCCCTGCACAGACCCTCGTAAGGCAAACTTTATCCTCTCCAGCTTAATGAACCCTGCCATGTCATTTATCCAGGCTTCCACACTGGGGGGTCTTCGCATCCTTCCATAATAACAAGATCCTCCGCCGGGCTACCAGGGACGCAAAGGCCAGGATACCGGCCTCTTTCGCCTCCTGCACTCCCGGCTCGTCCGTTACCCCAAATAATGCCAACCCCCAACTCGGCTTGACCTGGACTTTCACCACCTTGGACATAGTCCTCGCAAGACCCCTCCAAAACCCCTCCAGTGCCGGGCACGACCAGAACATGTGGACGTGATTTGCCGGACTCCCCGAGCACCTCCCACACCTGTCCTCCACCCCAAAGAACTTACTCATCCTCGCCCCTGTCATATGCGCTCTGTGAACAACCTTGAATTGTATTAGGCTGAGCCTGGCGCAAGAGGAGGAAGAATTAACCCTACTCAGGGCATCAGCCCACAGACCCTCATCTATCTCCTCCCCAAGCTCCTCCTCCCAATTGCCCTTTAGCTCCTCTACCGCGGCCTCCTCCTCTTCTTTCAGCTCCTGGTAGATCGCCGAGACCCTGCCCTCTCCAACCCATACACCCGAAATCACCCTGTCCTGGGTCCCCTGTGCCGGGAGCAGCGGGAATTCCCTCACCTGCCGTCTCACAAACGCCCTCACTTGCATATACCTAAAAGCATTCCCCGGGGGTAACCCAAACTTCTCCTCCAGCGCTCCTAGGCTCGCAAACGTCCCATCTATGAACAGGTCCCCTATTCTCCTAATCCCTGCCCGATGCCAGCTCCGAAATCCCCCATCCATTCTTCCCGGGACGAACTGATGATTCTCCCGAACGTGGGACCCAATCGAGGCTCCCACCTCGCCCCTGTGTCGCCTCCACTGCCCCCAGATCTTCAGCGTTGCCGCCACCACCAGACTCGTGGTGTACCTTGTCGGCAAGAGCGGCAGTGGTGCCGTCACCAGCGCCCTCAGGCTCGTGCCCACACAGGTCGCCATCTCCAACCTCTTCCACGCCGCCCACTCTCCCTCCATTACCCACTTACGGATCATCGCCACATTGGCTGCCCAATAGTATCCGCACAAATTCGGCAAAGCCAGCCCCCCTGTCCCTACCCTGCTCCAGAAACACCCTCTTTACTCTCAGGATCTTATTTGCCCACACGAAACCCATTTTGCTCCTGCTTACCCGTTTGAAAAAGGCCTTGGGAATCATAATGGGAAGGCACTGGAACGCAAATAGAAACCTCGGGAGGACCACCATTTTAGCCGACTGCACCCTGCCCGCCAGCGAGAGTGGCAGCACATCCCATCTTTTAAAATCCTCGTCCATCTGCTCCACCAACCGCGTCAAATTGAGTTTGTGCAGGGCCCCCCAACTCCCAGCCACCTGGATCCCTATGTACCGAAAGCTCCTTTCCGCCATTTTCAGCGGCAGGTTGTCTATCCCCCTTCTCTGGTCCCCTGGATGCACCACAAAGAGCTCACTTTTCCCTACATTCAATTTACACCCCGAGAAGTCCCCAAACTCCCTAAGGATCCGCATGACCTCCACCATCCCCTCCACTGGATCTGCCACATACAGCAACAGGTCATCCGCATATAGCGACACCCGATGTTCCTCTCCCCCACGGACCAGTCCCCTCCATTTCCTGGACCCCCTTAGTGCCATGGCCAAGGGCTCAATTGCCAGTGCAAACAGCAAGGGGGGACAGGGGGCACCCTTGCCTCGCCCCTCGGTACAGCCGAAAGTACTCCGACCTCTGCCGATTCGTAGCCACGCTTGCCACCGGGGTTCTATATAACAATCTGACCCAGCCGATAAACCCCCTCCCCAAACCCAAACCTCCGCAATACTTCCCAAAGATACTCCCACTCCACCCGGTCGAAAGCCTTCTCCGCGTCCATAGCTGCCACTACCTCCGCTTCTCCCTCCACCGAGGGCATCATAATCACGTTGAGGAGCCTCCGCACGTTAGTATTCAGCTCCCTGCCCTTTACGAACCCCGTCTGGTCCTCTATGAATTAATCCCGGGACACAGTCCTCGATTCTCGTAGCCAGCACTTTTGCCAGGAACTTAGCATCCACATTAAGGAGCGAGATCGGTCTATACGACCCACACTGCAGTGGGTCCTTGTCCCGCTTCAGGATCAGAGAGATCAGCACCCCGGACATTGTCGGGGGCAAGGTCCCCCCCTCCCTAGCCTTACTAAAAGTCCTCACTAGCAACGGGCCCAGCAGATCCGCATACTTCCTATAAAACTCGACCGGGAACCCGTCCGGTCCCTGGGCCTTCCCCGCCTGCATGCTCCCCAAACCTTTAACCAGCTCCTCCAGCCCTATTGGCGCCCCTAAACCAGCCACCTTCTGCTCCTCCACCCTCGGGAACCTCAGCTGGTCCAAGAATCGTCGTATCCCCTCTTCCCCCGCTGGGGCTCAGATCTGTACAGATCCCCATAGAAATCCCGAAATACCTCATTTATTCTCACCGCACTCCGCACCGTATTCCCCCCTCTATCCTTAATTCCACCTATCTCCCTCGCTGCCTCCCTCTTACGAAGCTGGTGTGCCAGCATCCGACTCGCCTTCTCCCCATACTCATACATCGCCCCCTGCACTTTCCTCCAGTGTGCCTCTGCTTTCCCTGTGGTCAACAGGTCGAACTCCGTCTGGAGATTCCGTCGCACCCTGCGCACCCTCCTCGGGGGCCTCTGCATACCTCCTGTCCACCCTTAAAATCTCCCCCACCAACCTCTCCCTCTCCCTCCCCTCTCTCTTCTCCCTGTGGGCCCTAATGGAGATTAGCTCTCCCCTAGCCACCGCCTTCAGCGCCTCCCAGACTACCCCCACCTGCACCTCCCCGTTGTCGTTGGCCTCCAAATATCTTTCAATGCACCCCCGCACCCGCCCACACACCTCCTCATCCGCCAACAGTCCCACATCCAGGCGCCACAACGGGTGCTGGTCCCTCTCCTCCCCCAACTCCAGCTCCACCCAGTGCGGGGCGTGGTCTGAGATGGCTATGGCTGAGTACTCCGTTCCCACCACTTTTGGGATTAGCGCCCTGCTCAGAACAAAAAAATCTATCCGGGAGAAGGCTCTATGGACGTGGGAAAAGAATGAAAATTCCCTGGCCTGGGGCCTGACAAACCTCCATGGGTCGACTCCTCCCATCTGGTCATTAAATCCCCTAAACATCTTGGCCGCAGCTGGCCTCTTACCCGTCCTGAACCTAGAGCGATCCAATGCTGGGTCCAGCACCGTGTTGAAATCCCCCCCCCCCATTATCAAGCTTCCTACCTCCAGGTCCGGAATCCGACCCAGCATGCGCTTCATAAATCCGGCATCATCCCAACTCGGAGCATATACATTTACCAGTACCACCCGCACCCCCTGCAGCCTACTGCTCACCATCACATATCGACCTCCACTATCCACTACAATATTCATTGCCTCAAACGACACCTGCTTCCCCACTAGTATTGCCACCCCTCTGTTCTTTGCATCCAGTCCCGAATGGAACACCTGTCCTACCCATCCCTTTCTCAGCCTAACCTGATCTGCCACCTTCAAATGCGTCTCCTGAAGCATAACCACGTCTGCCTCCAGTCCCTTTAAGTGCGCGAACACTTGGGCCCTCTTGACCGGCCCGTTCAGGCCCCTCACATTCCAAGTTATCAGCTGGATTGGGGGGGCGGCTCACGCACGCCCCCCCCTCCCCCCCACCGACTAGCCATCTCCTTTTCTAGGCCAGTCACGTGCCCGCGCCTCCCACGGCGGATCCCCGCCCCGAACACCTCTCCTACTTCCAGCTCCCCTTTGGCCAATGCAGCAGCAACCCTATCCCCCCCCTTTACCCCCCCCTCCCCCCGCTAGATCCACATCTAGCCCTTTTGCTCCCCCCATAACACTCCCGTAAGTCCGCTGACTCCTGCTGACCCCGGCCTCTCCCGCCATTCCATCGACCCCCTCCAGTGTGAGAATCCCCCCTCCCCCTCCCTGGCAGTAAGTGTGCGCACCCCTCCAGCACCACCCAACCCCCCCCACCCCCCCCCGGACCCCCACCCCCGTCCTTCTCTAGCGCGGGAAAAAGCCCGCGCTTTCCTGAGCCGGCCCCGCCCCCTCTGGCGCAGCTCCTTTTGCGGCCTTACCCCAATTCCCCTCCCCGGGCCTCCACTCCCCCTCTTCCCTCATGGGGGTCTGCCCCTCCAGCACCGACGCACACACTCTCCCACAGTCTCCCCATCAACTCCCTTCACCCATCCCCACCCAGCACCCTAACAAAAAGAACATTCCCCAAACGTAACAAACACAGCAAACATCCCCCCAGAGCAAACCCTCAATCTGAGTCCAACTTTTCAGTCCGTATGAAGCTCAATGCCTCATCAGGCGTTTCGAAGTAGTGGTGTCGATCCTGGAACGTGACCCACAGTCGCGCTGGCTGCAGCATACCGAACTTCACTCCCTTTCGATGGAGGACCGCCTTGGCCCGATTAAAACCAGCTCTTTTCTTAGCCACCTCTACACTCCAGTCCTGGTAGATTCGGATCTCCCTATTCTCCCACCTACTGCTCCGCTCTTTCTTGGCCCATCTCAGGACACACTCTCTGTCCATAAAGCGGTGAAACCTCACCACTACAGCCCTTGGCGGCTCGTTGGCCTTGGGTCTCCTTGCTAGGACCCAGTGAGCCCCATCTAGCTCCAGAGGCCTCGGGAAGGCTCCCGCGCCCATCAGCGAATTGAGCATCGTGCTCACATATGCCCCGACATCGGGCCCCTCCACTCCCTCAGGGAGACCCAGAATCCGAAGATCCTTCCTCCTCGACCTATTCTCCAGGTCCTCAAATCTTTCCGCCCACCTCTTGTGCAGCGCCTCGTGCGCCTCCACCTTCACTGCCAGGCCCAAGATCTCATCCTCGTTCTCCGTGGCTTTTTGCCGCAACTCTCGAATCGCCGCCCCCTGGGCCTTCTGGGTCTCCACTAGCTTCTCAATCGCCGCCTTCATTGACGCCAGCATTTCGGTCTTCAGCTCCTCAAAGCAGCGTCTATGAAACTCCTGCTGCTCCTGCGACCACTGCGCCCATGCTGCTTGGTCTACACCCGCCGCCATCTTGTTTTTCCTCCCTCTCACATTTCGCTGCTCCAAAATCACTTTTTTCACCTCTCCACTCCTGGTCCAATCCATATACTGCCGGGGGGGGGACCTTGCTGTCACCTTCCCACACTGGAAGCCGTCGAACAATTGCCGTTGGACCTCCTCTCGAGAGCCCAAAAGTCCGTTCTCGGCGGGAGCTGCCGAACGTGCGACCTACCTAGGCATAGCTGCAACCGGAAGTCCATTCATTATGATCATAGCTGATCACCCAACTCATTAACCTAATCCTGCTCTCCCTCCATATCCTTTGATCTTGTTTGCCCCAAGTGCTATATCTAACTGCTTCTTGAAAACATAAAATGGTTTGGCCTCAACTACTTCCTGTGGTATCGAATTCCACAGGCTCACCACTCTCTGGCTGAAGACATTTCTCCTCATCTCTGTCCTAAATGGTCTACCCCGTATCCTCAGACTGTGACCCCTGGTTCTGGACACAAGCACCATTGGGAACATCCTTCCTGCATCTACCCTGTCTAGTCCTTTTAGAATTTTATAGGTTTCTATGAGATCCCCTCTCATTCTTCTGAACTCCAGTGAATACAATCCTAACCAATTCAATCTCTCCTGATATGTCAGTCCCGCCATCCCTGGCATCAGTCTGGTAAACGTACGCTGCAATCCCTCGAGAGCAAGAGCATCCTTTCTCAGGTAAGGAGGCCAAAACAGCACACAATATTCTAGATGTGGCCTCACCAAGGCCCTGTATAATTGCAGCAAGACATCCCTGCTCATGTACTCGCATCCTCTCGCAATGAAAGCCAGCATACCGTTTGCCTTTACCTCCTGCTGTACCTGCATGCTTACCTTCGGTGACTGGTGTACGAGGACACCCAGATCTCGTTGCACATTCCGCTCTCCTAGTTTATGGCCATTCAGTAAATAGTCTGCCTTCTTGTTTTTGCTTACTGTCACAAGTAGGCTTCAATGAAGTTACTGTGAAAAGCCCCTAGTGGCCACATTCCGGCACCTGTTCGGGGAGGCTGGTACGGGAATTGAACCCGCGCTGCTGGCTTTGTTCTGCATTACAAGCCACCTGTTTATCCCACTGTGCTAAACCAGCCCCTGTGGGCTAACACACTATACCAAAGTGGGTAACCTCGCATTCATCCAAATTATATGGCGTCTGCCATTCATTTTCTGACTCTCTCAACTTGTCCAAATCACGCTGAAAGATCTCTGCATCCTCCTCACAGCTCACCCTCGCACCCATCATGGTGGGATGGATTTGACTGCAGATTCTTTCGATGGAAATTAGGTATTAAAAGTGACACTGTTATGGGGGCAGCATGGTTGCCTAGTGGTTAACACTGCTGCCTCACGTCACCGAGGACCCGGGTTCAATCCCAGGTCACTGTACATGTGGAGTTTGCACATTCTCCTGTGTCTGCGTGGGTCTTGTAATGTTCTCATTGGATGGCCTGATTTATTACAAGAACTTTAACTGTGGGTAAGCTATATACAAGACAACAGATGAAAAACAGTAAAATCATGCGAAGCAACCTCTTTCTTCAACTTCCTCCAGCCAGTCTGAGGTCAGCTAACGTCTGAGGTCAGCTAACTTTAACATTCATTTATATACTAGTGAGACTCCTAGTGGTCAGTTGGTGAATTACAACACAACCATGATATCACTACAGGTCTCACTCCACAACCCAAAGATGTGCAGGGTAGGTGGATTGGCTGCGCAAAATTGCCCCTTAATTGGAAAAAAAGAATTGAGCACTTTTTTAAAAAAAATTAAAAATGCCAGTTATGACCCACTGCACTCTTTATACATTTATTGAAAATTCCTTATGATTTAAAAAAAAATTTGGTCTAATACAAACTATTTTGGCAGGGGTTCTCCAATTGTAACAAACATAAATGAATTATATATTTTTTTATAAATTTAGAGTACCCAATTACTTTTTTTCCAATTAAGGGGCAATTTAGCGTGACCAATATAACTAACTTGTACATCTTTGGATAGTGGGGGGTGAAACCCACGCAGACATGGGAGAATGTGCAAACTCCAAACAGACAGTGACCCAGGGCCGGGATTCGAACCTGGGTCCTCAGCGCCACAATCCCAGTGCTATCCACTGGGCCACATGCCGCCCCTAAATGAATCATATTTTAACGAGCGAACATCCTTCAAAGTTAGTGCCTTGAGTAATTAATGCTATTGTCTTCTGAAGACAGCATTTCACTCAGGTATGGCTATAAAAGCGACTTCAGTTTCTTACTAACTTACCCACTCAGCCAGTCTCAATGTGCGAACCTAGTCTAACACTTCCCAAGCTGTGGTTTGTGACCTCTGGTGGGATCACAAAAACAGTGGATGGGGTCTCAAGCTCCCCCTCCTCTGCGTCTGTGCCCACACTGAGGCTCAGGTAGTCGCTGACCTGCTTGCCGTTCCTCTCTAGGTCTCTCTATACAAGGTTTTGCGGAGGAAAGTGATGGACTGGCAAGTGGATGGGAGGCTTCATAAGCTTCCTGTGTAGACCACAAAGTCCAAATAAAACACCACCACTGGTCCTGCGTTTACACCGAGTAGTATGGCAAATGCGGGGGTTTCCTGGTGACAGGCTGAGGTCGCTGGCAGGCACGGGGGGCAATGTGCTGTAGGGGAAATGTGTGGCTACCCTGGACCAGAAATCAGGAGGATTCACCTTCAGTGAATCTTCTATCACTCGGGCATATGGAGAGCTTGACTAGAACCTACACGAGTACATAAAATAATGATAACTTTACAAAGTACTTTAAAACAATTTTTTTTATATGTATAAGAGTACGCAAACTTTGATTAATACACACTGAAGGCACGATTCAGCAGACAAAAGTTCAAGTCCACTTTTGGTGCGTTTGGCGCGGTGTTTCGCATTGGCCGTGTTGGCGAGATGACAGCCCATATTCAACGACACTTAGTGCCAAAAATGAGCCCCCAAGAGAATCTCGGCATGACTGGCTCCCTCGCCATCTGATTTGCCTGACTTGTGCCTCAGCTCCATAACGCTAACAAGGGGGAGCTACTTTTAAATGCTGCCACAACACTCACTCCCAGTCAGCACACAAGCATGGCAGCACGTGGACCTACCCCTCGCTTTGGCAATGCCGACCTCACCTGACTTCTCAATGCTGTGGATGAGAGGCGGGGCACCCTGTTCCCCCAAGGGGGCTGGAGAATCAGCAGCAGGGTAAGCAATGTCACCTTGGAGGCAGTGCCAGCTGTCAGTGCGACCAGGAGGACCCCTGTCCAATGTTGGAGAAGGCGAATGAACTCCAACGAGCAAAGGTAAATTACCACCTCTATCCTGGTATCAGTACCGGCTGCCAACCCTGAAATTCCCAACCCCCCCCCCCCATCCAATCCATTGGCTTGCACCCCCCCCCCCCCAACATCTGATCTTCAAGCTTGTACCTCACAATACCGTGGCAACAACAGCGCAACCCCTTCCTGGCTGGGTGCTGTGCCCATACTGCCACCTGCTAGAAACTCCCCTGGCTCTCAAGTTTGCGTCTCACAATGCCTTCTCTTTGTTCCCGCAGGGGAAGGTAATCCATAGTAAGCGGGAAAGGGCCAAGACAGGGTGGGGGACCTCAGAGTTCTGAGACCACACCTCCTATGAAGAACGGGTCCTGGAGATTGAGGGGTTGCCAGAGAAGAGAGCAGTGACCAACAACGAGGTCGACATGCACCAGAGAGGTGCAGATCCACTGCCCCTTCACCCAGATGACGTGTCTCAAGTAAGTTGTTCGTGTCTGACAAAATGATCCATCCCTCTCACTGATCACATTCCATTGTCTCGCAGGATCACCATCTGATGAGCCCGGGTCATCCGGAGTTGTACCCACCCCCGGCCACCCAAGAGAACATCTCTGAGGAGAACTCCAAGCAGAGCACAGGCGAGGCGTCACAGCTATCACCACACCTTCCACCAGCTCAGTGACACACACCTCGGTGGGTGACATCAATGGACAGGTTTCGGAAGCACAAACTGGTGATCACCTCACAGTTGCTGAGGAATACCAGGTGGAGGCAGGAACACACATGCGAAACAGCAGTCTGAGGTCAGCTGGATCCCAGGACTCAGCTGAGTCCCAGTGCCTCGTCATGTTAATCTTCACAGCGGGCCTGCCTGCGACCACAACCCCTACCCCCACCCCCCAAACCCAACCTCCGCCTGGCACAGTGGTCCAAGATGAAAAGCCCCCGATGCAGACTCCATTCAGAGGATGAGTGTGAGCGCGCTGTCAGCAGACAGACAGGAGTCAGACTTTAGCAGAACTTGAGGAGCAGCAGAGCTTTCCTCACAGCGAGTGATCATCACTCTCCTGCCTTGTATGGTGGCCCGCTGACAGTGAAGACACAGGCCCATCACCCTTGGAGGGGGGAACAGGGTGGTAGGGGGGGGGGGAGGAGGTGGTGGTAATGGGGAGGAATGGGAGGGAGGGAAATGGTAGGGTGGGAAATGGGTGGAGCGGAAAATGGGGGGAGGGGATGGGGGGAGGGAAATGGGAGCTGGGGGTTTGAACTGATTGACACAGCCTCGTCCTATAAGAATCTGAGATGATGAGAGTCTCCCTGGTCCTCCTTGCATGTCGCACCCTTGCCGCAGCTTGTCCCCCACTCTCCAGCCCCTCCTGGGCTGCCTCCTCCTCCTCAGACGAGACCATATTTCCCTCCTCTTCCTCCTCCTTTTCCAGCATGTCGCCCCACTGCTATGCCAGTGTTGAGGGCAAGCAGACCACCATAAGGAGGGAGATCCTCTGGGGGGTCCTCAGAGTGGTCAAGGCATCGGAACCACATTTCAGCAGCCTGATACACCACTCAATAACAGTACGGATGACAACGTGGGCCTCATTATAACAGGTCTCCACCTCGGTCTCAGGCCTCTGTACTGGCATCATCAGCCATCACCTCAGTGGGGATACCTTGTCCCCCACAAACCAACCCGTCATCCTGGGGTGGTCTCAAAGATACCAAGGATCTCCGAATGCCCCAGGATGAAGCTGTCATGCACGCTCCCAGGGTAGCGTCACACACATGCATGATTCTGAGGCGGTGGTCACTCATGTTCTGAACATTCAGGGAGTGGAACCCATTTCTGTTAATAAAGGGAACTCCCTACCTCGGTGCTCGCATGGCGATATGCGTGCCGTCGATCGCCCCTGGACCTGTGGCATCCCGGCGATGCCCGGGGTACAGAGCATCTGTCACCTCCCGGGTGCATCTGTGGGCTGTAAATTGTGAAATGCCACTTAGGGCTTAAGCCCTGGAATGATCCAGTGGTGTAAAGGTTTAGGGCTGCAGTGACCTTTCCGGCCACTGGGAATGCTTGTCCTCCTCCTCAACGGGTGCTATGTCCGCGAGGCCGAAGCTTATGCTGTCCGTCAGCTCATGGAATGACCAATGACGCCTGTACACCTTGGGCTGTTGCTGACCTCCTCTTCTGGGTCCCTCCTCAGCCTGATGGGCAGCCAGGTCTTCAGGATGTGTGGTGCCCCCCTGTGAATGGGGTCCTGCCTCCAACTTGTGTTGGCGTGACTGCCTTCTTTGGCATCTGCCCCCCTCAGCTGCCACAAGCAATGCGAAGGCAGCCTCTGCGGAATCCACACCAGCAAACATTGTTTCGTCTGGAAGGGATTGGAGGAAAGAGATCGACAATCAGTGAGGGCTTCAAATCACCCAAACCTCCGCCACCATCATGACTGTCCTGCCTTCTCTCCGAGTGCCATCCTGCGAGCCAGTTGCGCTGGCAAACCTAGCTCTGCATACTCACCCCCGGCCACATCAGGAGCTCCTAGATCCCATAGCTCTGCCGGGAACATTACGGAGGCCTTGCGCAGCTGCCCTCCGCTCATCCATACACTTACCCTTTGGCCGTGAGAGGATCCTCAATGATGAAGCCCTGCTCTTTAGTGTTTGATTGTTAGCAGCTGCCTCTATTGTCATGTGAGAGTGGCTTTAAGAAATGGGTGTTTATAAATGGGTGTGTATATAAGTATCTGTAGTGAGAGTACCTTTAAGAAATGGGTGTTTATTACTGCAGTGATGTCAGAGAGTGGGTGGAGCTGGGCTGTCTGTCAGCTTTTTACTTTCGTTTTAGGCTGTTTGCTGCAGGGTGTGTTTTAGTTTAGTTTTCAGTGTTGGAGCTGAAGCCAGACCAAGCAGGTGTACTGCTGTTCTCTCTGCCATCAAAAGACTATCTCTTGATCATTTGGTGAATTCAGAATTATAAATATTCTCAGTAATGAATGTAAACCTAATGTGCTTCTGTTAAAAGGTGTTTCTTTTGTCTTTTGGATGTTGTTTGGGAAGTTATTAAGGATTACTTAGTCTTTGGGAGTTGTATTTGAATTGATGGTTGCTAAGATGTTCACTGTATGTTTTAATAAGGTTAACTTGAGTTCATAGAATAAACATTGTTTTGCTTTAAAAAATACTTTTCCATTTCTGCTCTACCACACCTGTAGAGTGGGCCGTGTGCTCCCCATACCACAATCTAGTAAAAGTTGTGGGTCAGGTGAACTCCATGATGCACTTTGGGATTCTAAACCCTGGCCCATAACACTATGGTGCTGATGCTCCTAGAGTTCAGGCACACTGTTCAGATATCAAAGCTTGCTGGACATGGTGCATGTGCCCCCAAGGAAGCACTTGAGAGTTGAGGAGTATGAAGTGCTCTCACAACTAACAAGGCTTATTACTCATTTGAAATAGCCTTCAGCTGTGAAGATAGAGGCTGCTCACAGTCAAAGGGAATGAAATGAAATGTCAGGATAGAAACCGCAGGGCTCTGTCATGGAAGAGTCTGGTAGGATAGATAAGCTGCATCTGTGGTTGCCTCTGTTATGGATCTCCACAAAAAAGCTTGAAGGCCTCACAGACACAAAGTCCTTCAATCCCCTGGTCCAGGGGCAACCCCCGACCTGAAACTCTTCAGCCCCCTGACCAAGCCCAACCACCATAAAGACTCCCCCCCTCCCCCGTCCCGCAGCTCTGGTGCCCTTGAGCTGCATACTGGTAAATGGAAATGGCTCTTCAGTTTCCCTCAGTATCCATTGCGACAGCTTCACGTTTATGAAAAGGAGTAGAAAACAACACCGACGCGACTTCCCACTGAGGAGTGGGGTAATTTCCAGGAGGCCACTGCATTCAACCTCAATCTCGTCAATGAGATTGAAATAAATGCAAATGAGGGTTAATGATATTCTCGCCATTTTTGGGCGAGATCCGAAATTCGCCACCGGGAGTGGGCCGGGTGAATCACAAAATGGTTTGTGGCCGGCGTGAATCTCCATTTTATCCTCTCCTGTTATTCACCCGGTGTGCCCGATCCGCGCCGGGTGCAACACAGTCGCCAAATCGCACCCTGAATGACAGTACGCTGGTTAATTGCTGTCTTGTTTTGTTGCCGTTTGAGATCACATTATTTTAAATGTTAAATTGGTGTCACGTTGGAAAATGGCTTTGGGAAGCATGTTGGGAGTTTAGCTACTTGATCTTGTTCTGATGAAAGGTCATGACTAGAAACCATTTTGAGCCCACGATAGCCATCAGCGTAAGCGGTGACGCGAACCCAAAATCCCACGAGAGTCTTGTTTCCTGATTTTCCACGCCCCTTGCCCCCCCCTTAATGTTTCCGTGGGGTGGTGAGGCAGGGTCGCCTTGATGCCTGTGCGATGGGTGGGGTGGGCGCACCCCAATGTTTATTTGGGGGGGGCTGGCCCAATGCTTTGCGGGGGGTCTCCCCTAATTCTTTGTGCTTAAGGGGGGGAGGGCACGATGCTTATGGGTGGAGGGGACTCTATGCCGGTGTGGTTGGGGGGGGGAATAGCCCACTTTTTGTGGGTGAAGCCGAATGCTTGTGAGGGGTTATCCCGATGCTTGAGTGTGGGTCCCCTGTGTCTGTGGGGGTAGGGAGGAGTTTATTTTTATCGCAGGTTAGGGCACCCTTTAAAAACGTCCCCCCCGCCTCCCTATCTCTGTGGAGCCAGTGTTGCCGGCTCTATCAGGCAGAGTCTGCCAGAGTGACGGCGAAAACTGCGCTTCCAGATTTTCTTTTGCACAGATTGCACTAAATTCTGGGGAGAAAACATGACTGTGCAGCTGGAGAGTTACACGGGCGGTTTTCTCACCTCAACCAACACTCTGTGCACTGAGGGGGAAGATCCCGCCCATTAACTGCTTTTCTCTGCACAGATACTGCGAGTCCTGTCGAGTATTTCCAGCATCTTCTATACCTATACTTGATCATCACTTAGTATTGCTGCAATGCCACATCCTGCCTTTACTGATATCACACAAGCCCATCATCACACATTGTGCAGCAGGGATCACTGCATTGTAAATACGAACCCGAGACCATTTTTCTCCTCTTTAGCCCAGGGATCCTGATTATTGCCAATCTAGCTTGTATCCGGTAAGAGCACGGCCAAGGATTGTACGTTGAATCTTAACATTCCTTTATCCTCACTACAGCAGGCTTTTCCAACATGTGACCCGAGGATTGAATGCGTTTCCTAAAACCCCTTCATGCAGCCACTGGAGCCAGGTTTCAAAATGCCGGCCAAACAGGTTAGTTTGAATGGAAGAACCTGTATGGAGTTGCTCCTCTAAGCACAGGCTGTTTTTTCCCATGTTCACTGCTCATATGCTCACTAGTGAGCAGCAAGCCCCAATGGTGGTGAGTTTGTCGCCTGGGGAGCAAAGGGCCGGGAGCCAAGGACTGACGAGCCACGGAGTGGAGCAGAGGGCCTGCGAGACAGTGGCGTAGTGGGGAGGCAGTGTCATAGTGGTATTCTGGCTGGACTACTACTCCAGAAACCCAGGCTAATGCTTTGGGGACCTGGGTTCGAATCCCGCCAGGGCAGATGGTGGAATTCAAATTCAATAAAAAAATCTGGAATTAAAAGTCTAATGACGACCATGAAACCATTGTCGATTGTCATTAAAAAAAAACACCTGGCTCACTAATGTTCTTTAGGAAAGGAAATCTGTCATCCTTACCCGGTCTGGCCTACATGTGACTCCAGATCCACAGTAGGTGGTTGACTCTTAAATGTCCTCAGGGATGGACAATAAATGCTGGCCCAGCCAGCGATACCCACATCCCACGAACGAATAAAGTAAAAAAAAGAGTGGAGCTTGAGAAGCCAAGCAGCAGGGGTGGAAGAAAGGCCAAGGGAGAAAATGTGCTGGCGCTTGCGACCCAGAATGTGGACTTGCCTGGGGGCACAGGTGCTGGGGGTCCGGGCATCCGGAGAGAGGCCTAGGTGTACTGAGAATGACAGGGGTATCCAGAGAGGGGCCCGAGCATCCGGAGAACTACCCGGGCATCTGGAGATGGGCTTAGGGGTCTAGAGCATAGGGGCGACCAGGGTTGGAGTGAGCAAATGACAGCAGACTGTTGAGACAGAATGTGTGTGTGGGGGGGGGGGGGGGGGGGGGGGGGGGGGGGGGGGGGGGGGGGGGAGAAGAGAGAGTGTGAAGGGGAAAAGAAAGTGTGGGGGAGAGGGAGAATGTGAGGGGGTTGGGGATGAGTGTATGGGGGCAGAATGTGTCCATAAGTCTGGCTCTCTCCCAGTATCAGGGTTCTCACTCACCCTCACCCACACACACCATCATGCATTCTCGTCCACTCTCACAATGGGTGAGGGTGAGTAAGTGAGCACCCCAAGACTGGGAATGAGCCAGAAACACAGACTCGCACCCTCTTACACTCTAATACTCTGCTTTATTTACTGCTCATTGCAGTTTTGCTCAGCAAGTTGCTTCATTTCATGCCTCAGCTTTTTAAAAAATTCATGTTTAATGTTGTGCCAAATGTTATCTTTCCAAAATTTGATCAGTAGCCCCTTGAGTGAGAACATTTTGAAATGTGCAACCCCCCCCCCCCCCCCCCCCCCCCCCCTCCGCCCCAAAGCAATAAGGTTGGACAAGCCTCCTCTACGGGGGCTGTAAAAGTATGAATGATTTTCTTTTAGCTTGCAGCTCGTTGTCCCATTGGTCCCTGGGATATGAAACATGGCCAATTTATAACGATTGGTCAATTTACAAAGCTGTCTTTGCGATACAGCAACTTGATACTTCAATGAAAGTTTACTATAATAGGTTTAAGGTGAGAGGGGAGAGATGCAAAAGGGTCCAGAGGGGCAATCTTTTCACACAGAGGGTGGTGAGTGTCTGGAACGAGCTGCCAGAGGCAGTAGTAGGGGCGGGTACAATTTTGTCCTTTAAAAAGCATTTAGACGGTTATATGGGTAAGATGGGTATAGAGGGATATGGGCCAAATGCGAGCAATTGGGACTAGCAGTGGTAAAAACTGGGCGCATGGACATGTTGGGCCGAAGGGCCTGTTTCCATGCTGTAAACCTCTATGACTGTATGACTCTATAAGTTAAATGTCTTCTTGTGACAGAACTGGCTACACGTCTAATATTTTGATTTTTTAAAATAAATTTAGAGTACCCAATTCTTTTTTTCCCCCAATTAAGTGGCAATTTAGCATTGGCAATTCACCTACCCTGCACATCTTTGGGTTGTGGGGGAATATTTCGATTAATATTACATTATTGATTCTTTATTACCAGTATTGACACATGAGGGGTTAAATCCAAGTTCACTTGCCGATGCCAACTCTTTTGGTAAACAAAATCTGTTTGGACATGGATATGTAATTAGTAATTCTGTGTTAATGACCTCAGCCATTGTGCATCAAATTGCCGTTGTTAATCACAACTGGGTTTTTACAAAACAACTACTTTAATTGTTACTCTCCTCTGACAAAAGCAGAAAATGCTTGAACCACTCAGCAGGTCAGGCAACAACTTATTAGGAGGTGGCTATATTGTCCAGGCTGCTTTTGCCATGAACAGTGTGGGCAACATGAAGAATCAACCAAACAGTGTGGAATGGAATCCAGAGGAGGTAGGGTCCTTGTCCTGAACAATATTCATTAGCCAGTTACATTTTTACAACACTGGGACAGCATTTATTGCCCATTACTAATTGCCCTTCAGAAAGTGATGGTGAGTTGTCTTTTTGAATTACTGTAGTCCATGGGCGGGATTCTCTCAGCCCTGGGCCGGGCCGGAGAATCCCCGCAACCGGACCACCCCGCCCCGACGCCGGCACACGATTCTTCGCAGAGCAGAGAATCGGCGCCATTGGCGGCGGCGGGTTTGGCGTGGCGCCGGTCGGGGGCCGCTGTACGAGGCCGGGCCGCCAATTCTCCGGCCCGAATGGGCCGAGCGGCCACTCTAAAAAGGAAGAGCCCGGCCGGCGCCGTCCACACCTGTTCGCCGGCGGGAACTCTGCGCGCAGGGTCGGGGGGGCGGACTATGGGTGGGGGGGGGGCTTCGACCCCGGGGGGGCCTCCGATAGGGCCTGGCCCACGATCGTGGCCCACCAATCGGCGGGCCGGCCTCTTGCTCCCTGGGCCTATTTTCTTCCGCGCCAGCCCCTGAACCCCCGCGCCATGTTGCGTTGGGGCCGGCTTGTTGAGGGAGGCCACCGCACAAGAGCGGGTTGGCGCCGGCACCACAGCGCATGCGCGGAGCCCGCGATGCACATTTCGCGCCGGGATGGGATGTTGGAGCGGCGTGAACCGTCGTGAAAGGCGACGGCACGGACACTCAGCTGCCGAATGGGAGAATCCCACCCCATGTGTTTTAGGTACACTTACTAATGCTGTTTGGGAGGGAGTTCCAGGATTTTGACACAGAAACAATGAAGGAACGGTGATACATTTCCAAGTCAGGATGCTGAGTGACTGGGAGACAAACTTCCAGGTGGTGGTGTTCCCATATATCTGCTGCTTTTGTCCTTCTAGATGGTTGTGGTCGTTGATTTGAAAGGTGCTGCCTAAGGAACCTTGGTATGTTCCTGCAGTGCACCTTATAGATGGTAAGCACTTCTGTCACTGTGCATTGGTGGTGGAGGGAGTGAATGTTTGTAGATTTGGTGCTAATCAAGGGAGCTGGATGGTGTCAAGCTTATTGAGTGTTGTTGGAGCTGCAGTCATATGAACAGAAGAACATAAGAACAAGGAGCAGGCCGAGCCCACTCTCATATATAATGCTACCATGGCTGATCTCCTCTCGGCCTCGACTCCACATTCCTGCCCATTCTCTATAAACCTTCAACACATTTATTTTTTAAATATAAATTTAAAGTGCTTAATTCTTTTTTTCCCAATGAAGGGGCAATTTAGTGTGGCCAATCCACCTACTCTGCACATCTTTGGGTTGTGGGGGTGAGACCCACGCAGACACGGGGAGAATGTGCAAACTCCACATGGACAGTGACCCAGGGCCGCAACCGAACCCGGGTTCTCGACACTGTGAGGCAGCAGTGCTAACCACTGCGCCACCGTGCTGCCCACCTTCAACCCATTATTAATGAAAAATACGTCCTCCTTAAATTGAATCAATGTCAGGGCATCCATCGCACTCTGGGGTGCTGAATTTCACAGATTCACAACCCTTTGGGAGAAGGGATTTCTCATCTCTGTTTGAAATCTGCTACCCTTTACCCTAAAACTGTGACCTCTCATTCTAGAGGTCATCATCTTATATACCTCAATTAGATCTCCTCTCATTCTTCTAAATTTGAGCGAGTACAGAACTAAACGGCTAAATTTTTCTTAATAAGACAAACTCCCTCATCTCTGGAATCAATCTAGTGAACCTCCTTTGAACTGCCTCCAATGCAACTGAAACCCTCCCCAAATAAGGGGACTAAAACTATATACAGTACTCCAGGTACGGTGTCACCAATGCCTTGTACAGGTGCAGCAATACTTCCCTACTTTTGTACTCTATTCCTTTAGCTATAAAGCCAAAATTCCATTTACTTTCCTTATTACTTGCTGTACCTGCGTACTAGTTTTCCGCAATTCATGCATGAGGACACGCAGATTCCTCTGCCCCGAAACATGACATTTCTCTCTATTTAGATAATAAGTTGCCTTTCCATTTTTCCGACCAAAATGGTTAACCTTTAGTTAAATGGCATCTGCCAAATTTTGGTCCACTCACCTCACCTTCTATCCCTACATCCAAGTCATTACTGTATATTGTAAATAGTTGGGGCCTGAGGACCGAACCCTGTGGCACCGCGCTAGTTACATCTTACCAACCAGATAAAGACCCATTTATCCTGACTCTTTGCCTTCTATTGATTAGCCAGTCTTCTATCCAAATAATAAATTAGCCCTTATCCCATGTGATCTAACCTTATCTATTGACCTTCTGTGCGGCACCTTATCGAATGCCTTCCGGAAGTCCAGATATACTACATCTACAGGATCCCCATTATCCACTTGGCTTGTTACATATTCGAAGAACTCAAGCAAATTAGTCAAACACAATTTACCTTTCATAAAACCATGCTGACTCTGATGGATTGTGTTTTGACTTTCATAATGTCCTGTTTTTACTTCCTTAATAGTGGATTCTTACAATTTCCTAATGACAGATGTTAAACTAACTGGTCTACAGTTTCATACTTTCTGCCTCCCTCCCTCTTTGAATAAGGGTGTTACATAAGCATTTGTCCAATCCACTGGAACCTTTCCCACATCCAGAGAATGTTGGACTATTATAACCATTGGATCCAATATCTCCGCTGCACTTCCTAGAATGTAGGCCATCAGGCCCTGGGGACTTGTCTGCCTTCAATCCCAGTAGTTTGTTTTGTACTTTTTCCCCTGTTAATGAAGATTGTTCTAAGTTCCTCCCTTTCTATTACCACTGCCTGACCTGTTGCTATTGAGATGGTACTAGTGTCCTCCACCATGAAAACTGAGGCAAAATATTGATTTAGCGTCTCCGCTATTTCTGTATTCCCTATTGTTAATTCCCGGTCTCATTTGCCAAGGAACCATTCACTTTAGTTACTCTCCTCCCTTTTATAACCTTACAGAAGCTTTTTCTAACTTATTTATATTTTGTGCTAGTTTTCTTTCATAATTTATCTTTGCCATTTCTATTCCTTTTTAGTAACCCTTTGTTGATCTTTAAAAGTCTCCCAATCTTCCAGCCTGCCACTGGCTTTTGCAATATAATATGCCTTAGTTTTTGTCTTTATGTTATCTTTAACTTCTTTCCTTAGCTGTGGATGTTTTCCCCCCCTCATACAATCTTTCTTCCTCTCTGGAATATATTTTAGTTGGGAGGAATTGAATATCTCCCTAAACAACTGGTGCTGCTCATCAACTGTCCTTCCTTTAAATCTTCCTGCTCAGCCGACTAGGGCTAAATCTGTCCTCATGCCGACATAATTACCTTTGTTTAACTCCAGAATGCTAGTGTGGGATTCCAGTTTCTCGTCCTCAAACTGAATTTGAAATTCTATCAGTCACCTCCCTCACATTCCTGACTTGTGCCTCATAGATGGTGGACAGGCTTTGGGGAATCAGAAGGTGAGTTACTCGCTACAGGATTCCTAGCCTCTGACCTGAACATAGAACATTACAGCGCAGTACAGGCCCTTCGGCCCTCGATGTTGCGCCGACCTGTGAAACCACTCTAAAGCCCATCTACACTATTCCATTATCGTCCATATGTCTATCCAATGACCATTTGAATGCCCTTAGTGTTGGTGAGTCCACTACTGTTGCAGGCAGGGCATTCCACGCCCTTACTACTCTCTGAGTAAAGAACCTACCTCTGACATCTGTCCTAAATCTATCTCCCCTCCATTTAAAGCTATGTCCCCTCGTGCTAGACATCAATATCCGAGGAAAAAGGCTCTCACTGTCCACCCTATCTAATCCTCGCTCTTCATAAAATCACAGGATTTTTACAGCATAGAGGAGGCCATTTGGCCCATCCTGTGTGTACCAGCTCTCCAAGCGAGCATCATGACTTTCCCTGCCTTTTCCCCATACCCCTGAACATTGTTTCCATTCAAGTAATCATCCAACACCCTCTTGAATGCCTCAAGTTAACCAGTATCCGCCACACTTCCAGGCAATGAATTCCAACCCCTAATCACTTGTGTTTGCTTCTTTTGCAAATCACGTTAAATCTGTGCCCTCTCGCTCCTGATCCTTTTACGAGCAGGAACCATTTCTCCCAGTCTACTCTGTCCAGCCCTCATAATTTTGAACATTGTATCAAATCTCCTCTTAGCCATCTTCTGTCCAAGGAGCACAGTCTCATCATCACCAAAACATCATCACAACTGAAGTTTCTCATCCCTGGAACCATTCTTGTAACCCTCTTTTGCACTCTCTCCAATGTGTTGACATCCTTCCTCTGGTATGGGGCCCAGAACTGTACACAATATTTCAGCTGAGGTCTAACTAGCATCTTTTGTGAGTTCAGCATGACTTCCTTGCTTTTGTACTCTGTATCCCAGTTAATTAAGCCCAAGATGCAACATGTTTTATTAACCTGTCTTTACATATACACCCAAGTCCCTCTGCTCCTGCACCCCTTTAAGAATATTGCCCTTTATTTTATATTGTCTCTCCCATGTTCTTCCTACCAATCACCTCAGACTTCCCCATATTGAACATCATCTGCCACCTAATCTGCCCACTCCACCAACTTGGCTAAGTCCTTTTGAAGTTCTACACTATCCTCTTCACAGTTTACAATACTTACAAGTTTCATGTCAGTCATAAACTTTGAAATTGTCTCCTGCACACCAAGATCTAGATCATTAATATATATCAGGAAAAGCAAGGGCCCCAATACCATCCTTGGGGAACACCTTCCTCCAGCCTGAAAAATATCCATTCACCATTGCTGCTATCCCTTTTATTCCATGAGGTATAACTTTTCTCACAAGTCTGTTGTATAGCACTGAAATGCCTTCAGAAAGTCCAAGTATGCCAAATCAACATCATTATCCTCGTCGACCCTTTCTGTTACCTCCTCAAAAAACTCTTGTTGTGACAGTATTTCCAAGGCTCGTCCAGTTACATTTATGGTCAATGGTAACCCTGTAGCCACCTGGGTTGGCCACTTCCCGACTTTAAAATGGAGATCCGCTAAGAATGCAGGGAAATCCAGCCAACGCAGGAAAAACAAACAGGTGCAAAGTTTCCTGTAATCAGAACTTGCAGGAACCCAGACAGCACTGAAACTAACAACCATCTACATACTGATGAGCGATCCCCGGGAACAATTGGAAACAGTTAAGGTAAACAAGGCCAAGCCAGACTCCTCGGTGCCAGCAGGAGCCAAGACAAAGGAAGGCCAATGGACACTTAGGAACCGCCCAGCGATCAGGGAGCAGCTCCAGTATTGCAGAAATCGATCCAAGTGATCAGAACTTAGTCCAATCACTTGGAACCAGGTACGGGGTCCGCCCCGAATGGCGTGAAGCCCCGGGGGACTATAAAATAGAGTCCCCAAGTTCAATTCGTCCTTCTTGGCAGGGTCTCTCAGCAGCTCGAAACAACCCTTGACCGTGACCCGCCTAGTAGCTGCACCAACCAAGTAAGTCTCCAGTCAACGCACGCTACGAGATAGGCGCTCCTAGCTACGTGTCTATACCAGCTTTGAAGCCTGCAGACTCAGAATCGAACGAAAGGCCATTTGTTCCCCTGACCTGGTGGGCCAGTTCCAAAGCTAAGTATAGGCCTATAGTGTTAGAGATAGTCTAGTAAGTAGAGTTTTATACATGAGTAGTGATTGACTGTGTATAATAAATGTGTTTTGATTTGAGAAGTACTAACTGATGTATTGAGTTATTGATCAGCACTTGAACTTGAACCTCGTGGTGGTATCATAAAGATACCTGGCGACTCTAGAGCAAAGGTTATAAAACAGAGCAAATTAAGTAAAGACACAACGAGCAACATTTACTAAGAGCCAGCCAAAAGTTAGCAACAACCCCCAAGAGGTTGACAGTGGTCAGCGATGGTAATGCCATTGAATGTGAAATGGCGTTCAAGGTGAAGTAATGAGAGTAGTAGGGCAATTCCAAAATATTGTTCTAAGGCTTATGTTATATTTGTTGGAGAAGTGCATAGAGCCAATGACAAAGAGGCAAAAGTGATAATGGAAAGGAAAATGAAAGTGGGGAGCCAGAAGCAGTTGTAGACAGATGTAGGTGTTTGACAAAGCACTCACCTAATTTTGGATCAGATTTCACCAGTGCAATGGAACCTGCACTGACAACAGAAAATACAAAGTACTTGAGAAGTATATGTAATTTGCTGTTTCACATGGAAGATTGGGGCCTCGGATAATGGTGTGCGAGAAGGTGAATGGGAAATAATGTTTCTCCTGTGGGTGCGCAGGTAATTGCTCTGGTTTGAAGGGAACATGCCCTCTCCATAAATCTATCAAATGAACATTTCCAGCTTTGTCAGTTTCTATTTCAGATTGACAGCATTGTTTATCAACGCTGACCGAGGATGTACTTGACCTTCTCCTGCAAGAAAGAAGAGTATCAACCTTGTGAAATGTTTAGAAGATCTGCAGCTATGGTTGAATAGTTCATTCGTTACGTGGCAAATGTGAAATGGAAAGAGTGTGTGGGGAAGGAAAGGGGCTGAATGGCAACACAGTGATTATAGGAGAATGAAAGGAAACTGCGAAGGGAAGTGTTGTGAGTTGTACGGCTACAGTTGGTGCAAGATGAAAGATATTTTTACCTTGACATCTTTGGTGAGGTCATTGAACTTTTGTCCTGCATTACAGCCATGCTGAGAGCTAAGTTCCTGGCATCTAGAGTGAATGTTTTCCATTGGTGCCAGTGGTGTTGCCATCAATGTTCTTCCTTTTGGGAGAATCTCTCTCTTCCTGACTACATACTAGGCACGTGCCTTCAAAGGTGCATTCACAAACCTGAGGTTCTCTGTAGCCCTTGCAACCATTTTATCCTTTGGAGAATGATTCCCTATTGCCTGCAATCAGAGTGTACACACCCTTTAAGAGGTCCTGGTTGCCTTTAAGTTACACCACAGAAGCTTGATTTTCTGCTCACCACACAGGCGCACAGCCAATTAGCAGCATGTGTAGAGCTGACTGCAATCCTGACTCATGATAATGAGCTGGCAGTACTGCATGAATAAGCTTGTGCAGTGTACGGCACCCTTTTCCAGCTAGGCATGATTGACTTTTTCAACAAATGATTTTAATTATGCCTCATGTGGAAACATTGGTCAGACATCTTACAAGGGGTAGGGTCAGTAATTGAATGTAGCCCTTTGATTGAGAGCTGTACGTGGCCAGAAATCTTTGGGTTTGTCTGCAACTGCTTGTGCCCAGCTATTCAGTCTGATTCAGCTGGGAGACTGCGCTTTTCCAATTACACTGGAGTGTTCTGCCATGTGAGAAATGAGCGACTGTATTCGAAGTATCAAATATAGGAGCGATAGTTCAAAAGAAGCATTTGTGTTGCAGTATTTGTGTTAGAGTAGTTTACAATGTTTGTACACTACTGTAGATAAACAGTCTGTGGTGAATATTGTTCATTTACTAGAATAAATAAATCTGCTGCATGATGCTGTGCAGGACGCAGCAGATCAGCACGATGTTCGAGACCCTCATGGAGCTATAGTAGAGAGCGCCACCAGAATGGTCCAGGCATCATAATTGGATGCAGATGCACTGCTCAATGGCGTTTCTGGTCTCTGTATGGGTGATGTTATAATGGGTCTTGGCATCAGTCTGGGGCCTCCGGACAGGTGTCATTAGCCATGACCTCAGCAGATAACCTTTGTCGCCCAACCCCTCAACCTAAGGAGCACCTCGAAGGTGCCGTGAACTTCAGACTGTGCCAGGATGTAAGTGTTGTGTGTGCTGCCTGGATATCGGGTGCAGACCTTCATGATGTGGTCACACACCAACTGTATATTCAGGGAGTGGAAGCCCTTCCTATTGATGAAGGGCATCCCATGATGAGCCGGTTCTGATATAATCATAGAATCATAGAATTTACAGTGCAGAAGGAAGCCATTCGGCCCATCGAGTCTGCACCGGCTCCTGGAAAGAGCACCCGACCTAAGGTCCACACGTCCACCCTATCCCCATAACCCAGTAACCCCACCCGACACTAAGGGCAATTTTGGACACCAAGGGCAATTTAGCATGGCCACTCCACCTAACCTGCATATCTTTGGACTGTGGGAGGAAATCAGAGCACCCGCAGGAAACCCACGCACACACGGGGAGAACGTGCAGACTCCGCACAGACAGTGACCCAAGCCGGGAATCGAACCTGGGACCCTGGAGCTGTAAAGCAATTGTGCTATCCACAATGCTATCGTGCTGCCCAATAGGGGAACATGCATCTCATCGATCACTCCTTGAACCTGGGACATGCCAGCGATGGTAGAAAATCCAGCTGCCCGGGCATCCTGGTGTGCCTGGTCTAGACTGAAGATTATATAGCCAGCTGCCTGGGTGCATAGGGAATCTGTCACATCGCAGATGAGCCTGTGTGCTTATGTCTGCGAGATCCCAGACAGGTCCCCATTCAGACCCTGGAAAGACCCAGAGGCATAAAACTTCAGGGTGACCGTCAGCTTGACGGCCACCAGAATGGATCTCCTCCTCCTGCAGTTCCAACTGTGCCAACACCCGGCACAGGTGGCACATGGTCTCAGTGGTTCGCTGAAGTCTTCGGCAGCACAGGCGGTCTAGCAGCTCCTCAAAGAACAGGCATCAATGGTATACATGTGCCCTGATGCAGCACCACCTTGGCACCTCCTCCTCAGCCTGTTAGACAGCCGTCACTCAAGCCTCACCGATTAGCCCATGCTCTTCTGGGGCACTTTCCACTTGTGCAGGGTCCTCCCCGAGCAGGCCCTATTCCTCCAGCCTCCGTGCGTCCGCAACGGCAGTTACGGCCAAGTGGACAGCGAGCATTGCTGGCTGTACTACGAAATTCATTCTCTGCAGGGGGGGGTGAAATGGGAAGACCTGTTAACAAGATGAGTTTTCCCTTGACCATCCAATGCCAACAGGTTACATTGTTATCCTGAATTGTGTGTCAGCACCAGCCTCACTATGCTCTCCTCAACACCAACCCTCAGCCGGTCCCCCCCGCTATGTTGCTATCCGCACTGCACTCCCATCCCCATCAGTGAGTGGCACCGGGTCTGTGATGTGGGGCGCCTCTATCCTCACCACCCATCCCTGTCAACAGGGATACTGGTAGCTGCCACAACCAGCAGAAGCGATATGCTCTGTGGCCCCTGTCCTGTTTCCCCAATGGGATCCACTGTGGGTTTACTCAATGGGTGAGCCATGTATTATCCCCCCAGCAGGGTGGCACTTGGTTGAGTGGTTGAGAAGGCCTTTTCTATAAGTGAAAGAGAAGGATTTATAAGACAAATATAACGTTACAGGGGGCGGAATTCTCCATTTCCCGACGTTGATGTCATAATCGCCGGTTGGATGGTGAATCCCTTTTGACGCTGAAATTGGGGGTGGTGCCTGTTTGACGCAGGTTTCGTAAGCACCACCCCCTCCGAAACAGCGTCATCGCGGCGTGTGCCGCACGCCGTTGGGAAGGCCTCAGCACGTCACCTGAACGCACTTCCCGTTGCTCCGCTCCCAATGTGACGAGTTTCCAACTGCGCGGTTGACACGTGGTCTCAGCCGTGCGGGAACCCGGCGTGGCAGCTGCGGACATTATCCAGCGGGAGCCGCGCTGCTGGCTGGAGGGGGGCCTCCGCAAAGGCTGTGGGGAGTGGTGGGCAGGGGGTGGACGGGGGGGGCACTATCTGTCAGGTCAGGTCCGTGCATGGCTGGCACCATGTTTTATGGCACGAACGCTGCAGGTCGTCACCGTGGCCACGGACCCGGCCATTCTCCGGATGTTGATTTCGTGGAGGCCGGGAGTTTTACGCGGCTCGGCTGCTAGTCCTTCACCGGTCGCAGGATCGGTGAGGGGGCGCCGTAGACTTTTTTCCACGTAAAACACCACAGATCCTCTGCACCTAGCTTCAGAAACAGAGAATCTGGCCCCTGATCTTTACTATAAAGATTGCCCTTGAAGTATCTCAAAAAACTTCTTGACAAAAGAACATGCGCTTTTTAAAATTTGAAAAGAATCTCTTGACAAAGAATACAGATACCGCACATACACTAGATTTAGGAGCAGTTAAAAGACAGAAAAAGAGAAAATCAATCATTGTTTTTTGGAAGCCCTGCCAACTTCATTTCCGTTGAGGGAAGGAGGTTTGTTTTTTTATTTTGCTTAGTTTTTCCTCAAGAAAAGAAATGAGATACATCCTCTTCATCTTTGTAACTCAGGACATCCTGCCATGTTTTCGCAAATTAATTTTGTAATTGAGGTAGTCAGAACCTAAAACATCGAGAAGTATTCTACCATTTCAGAAAATAATAAAGCAAAGAACTTTTCAAGCACGATGCATGGCTAAATAAATTGTACTTGAATGTTTATAAGCAGAACTGAGAGAAGGATGTGAGCTATTATTTTAGAACTTATGAATATCATTACTCAGTGTTAGGGAATCAAATATCCTGAAAGATTGGAATTCAGACTCCGCTATTAAAAAGGAGCTGAGTGAACACGTCATTTTATGGGCCTCTTGTGTGTACCTAGTGGAGGCACACGCTTCTTATTCCATCTTTCTTCGCATTTCGGCTTTTCCTGAGTGTCTCTCTTTGCAACTTTGGTATCCCTCTTTGTATTTCTGTTTCTTTCCTCTTCTTTTCTCTTTTCCTGCATTTCCCTATTTTTGTGTGTACCCAGCTGTGCGGGATTGCTGCAGTCCTGGCAGAAGGTTGATGGAAATCCCCTAAAATGCCTTTAACGTAGCAACAACAAATGGTACCAATATTCAGCTATGTATACTTCCACTAAAATTGCCTCGGTGACAGAATACTAAGGGAACATTAAGAAGACGCAAACACACATTGAGCTGAACAACGTCATACACTCATTCAATCAGTAATGCTGTCATTTATCACAATTTATGATTACAACATTAATAGGAACATGAGAATTTTTTTTAATTTAGAGTACTCAATTCATTTTTTCCCCATTAAGGGGTAATTTAGCGTGGCCAATCCACCTAGCCTGCACATCTTTGGTTTGTGGGGGCGAAACCCTTGCAAACACGGGGAGAATGTGCAAACTCCACACGGACAGTGACCCAGAGCCGGGATCAAACCTGGGACCTCGGCGCCGTGTGGCCGCAGTGCTAACCCACTGCGCCACCGTGCTGCCCCAGGAACATGAGAATTGTTTGAGTGCTTTCTGATTTCACTCCTGAATGGCCAGCCCCAAACTTAAGATTGTGGCCCTTTGTCCGTTCAGATGACACCTGTCCCTTCTTTAAATCTGCCTCTTCGAAAAGTCATCTCTGATCCCAATGCCCTTGCAGATTATTGTCGCATCTCCAACTTTCCTTTTCTCTTCAAAGCTCTGGAGCGTGTTTTCAGTTCTCAAATCTGTGTCCATCTTTCATGGAACTCTGTGGGCACGATTTTGTGCCCGCGTAAACGGCGACGTCAAGGGCACAAAATCCTACGGGAGCCGGGAAATGTGATTCTCGCTGGCGAGATTCCATTTCACGGCTTTCCATGCCCCTTGCCAATGGTGTAATGAGGGTTCCACCATGGACGGTCGGGATACATTAGCATTTCATTAGTGGGCCTTCCACCCTCTCAGAGTATTCATTAGTGCCAGTGTGATGTCACGCCGGGGTAATTTACAACAGCTAGATAAAAATGAGGACCTGGTGACCACACCTCCTGACACAGCGGGGCCAATGAGTGCAGTGAAAATGAACCCCCACCCTCAAGCTGCAAAGTACAGTCTCAGGGCATGAGTTGTGTGGATGTGAGATGCCACTGGTCATGGAGGCCAGGCTGTCAGGGATGTAATAATAGGTGGCAGGCTGATCAAATTGTGACACTAATAAAGATTAATATTCTTATTATTGATTACTTTATTTGATTTGGCTACATGGGCACCCAAATCCTGTGCCCCTCTACAATATCTAGCCTCTCACCAGAAATAAAACATTCCTATTTATCTTTCTTTGATCCAAGGGGAATGACCTCAATCTTCTCCATAATGAACTCCTTCACGTACAGATTTTCCTATTCCCTTAATCTGGCTATTTCTCAGATTCCTACACTCCTTCAATTCTGACCTCTTGCATATCCCTGATTTTCATCACAACATCATTGACAGCTACGCATGTCCTAGATTCTGAAATTACTTCCCTCAACCTCTTCGCCTCTTTTGCTCCATCGCCTCCTCCAGAAGGCTGGAGCCAGGATTCGGTTAATCGGGCTTTGCTGCTGGTGGACTACAATTCTGCCTTCCGGCACAGACCGGGCACGCAGATTGCCAACGCAGATACATTGAGCTGACTATCACTACTGGAAAACCTACCACCTCCACCAGTACCCCAGGAGATCATATTGGCCTTGAATTTCTTAGACACCTTGCCAGTGTCATTTGGCCACATTCCTAACTGGACCCAGAGGGATCCCATATTGTTTTTAAAAATATATTTATTCAAATTTTTCAACAAATTTTCAGCAAACCCCCCCCCCCCGACAAAAAGAAAGAAACAAGAACACAACAATCAGAAATCAGAAATTATACATTGGATTTCCCCCATATACAATAACCCCCCCATAACATTTAAAAATACAAATAGGGAAAAAAAACACACCATCACCCAAACGCCATCCCAGGAGACCCCCCCCCGCTCCCCCCCCCCCCCCCCCCCCGGCCATTGGGCTGCTGCTGCTGACCTCCTCCTAACGCTCCGCGAGATAGTCTAGGAACGGTTGCCACCGCCTGAGGAACCCTTGCACAGACCCTCGCAAGGCAAACTTTATCCTCGCCAGCTTGATGAACCCTGCCATGTCATTGATCCAAGCTTCCACACTAGGGGGCTTCGCATCTTTCCATAGTAGCAAAATTCTCCGCCGGGCTACCAGGGACGCAAAGGCCAAAATACCGGCCTCTTTCGCCTCCTGCACTCCCGGCTCGTCCGATGCCTCAAATAATGCCAATCCCCAGCTCGGCTTGACCCGGGCGTTCACCACCTTGGGCATAGTCCTCGCAAAACCCCTCCAAAATCCATCCAGCACCGGGCTCGACCAGAACATATGGATGTGATTTGCCGGGCTCCCCAAGCAGCTCCCACATCTGTCCTCCACCCCAAAGAACCTACTCAACCTCGCCCCTGTCATATGCGCTCTGTGAGTAACTTTGAACTGTATTAGGCTGAGCCTGGCGCAAGAGGAGGAAGAATTAACCCTACTCAGGGCATCAGCCCACAGACCCTCATCTATCTCCTCCCAAAGCTCCTCCTCCCACTTGCCCTTTAACTCCTCCACCGAGACCTCCTCCTCTTCCTTCATCTCCTGGTAAATCGCCGAAACCTTGCCTTCTCCAACCCATACACCCGAAAACACCCTGTCCTGAATCCCACATGCCGGAAGCGCCGCCTCACAAACGCCCTCACTTGCATGTACCTGAAAGCATTTCCCGTGGGTAGCCCAAACTTCTCCTCCACCACCCCTAGGCTCGCAAACGTCCCATCGATGAACAGGTCCCCCATTCTTCTAATCCCTGCCCGATGCCAGCTCCGAAACCCCCCATCCCCCCTTCCTGGGACGAACCGATGATTCTCCCGAATCGGTGACCAAACCAAGGCTCCCACCTCGCCCCTGTGTCGCCTCCACTACCCCCAGATCTTCAGCGCCGCCACCACCACCGGACTCGTGGTGTACGTTGTCGGCGAGAGCGGTAATGGTGCCGTCACCAGCGCCCTCAGGCTCGTGCCCACACAGGACGCTATCTCTAACCTCGTCCACACCGCCCCCTCTCCCTCCATTACCCACTTACGGATCATCGCCACATTGGCTGCCCAATAATAGCCACACAAATCCCCCCCTCCCCCCCCCGCCGCGTCCCCCCCCCCCCCCCCCCCCCCCCCGCTACACTGCAGAAACACTCTCTTCGCCCTCGGGGTCTTATTCGCCCACACAAATCCCATGATGCTCCTGCTTACCCGTTTGAAAAAGGCCTTCGGGATCTTAATGGGAAGGTACTGGAACACAAAGAGAAACCTCGGGAGGACCGTCATTTTGACTGACTGCACCCTACCCGCTCGTGAGAGTGGCAGCATATCCCATCTTTTAAAATCTGTTCCCACAAACCGCATCAAATTGAGTTTGTGCAGGGCCCCCCAACTCCTAGCTACTTGGATCCCTAGGTACTGAAAGCTCCTTTCTGCCCTCTTCAGCGGTAGCTCGCCTATCCACCTTCCCTGGTCCCCTGAATGCACGACAAAGAGCTCACTCTTCCCTATGTTGCGTTTATACCCCGAAAAGTCCCCAAACTCCCTAAGGATCCGCATGACCTCCGCCATCCCCTCCACTGGATCCGCCACATACCACAACAGGTCGTCGGCATACAACGACACCCGGTGTTCCTCTCCCCCCTGGACCAGTCCCCTCCATTTCCTGGACTCCCTCAGTGCCATGGCCCATGGCTCAATTGCCAGTGCAAACAACAAGGGGGATAGGGGCACCCCTGCCTCGTCCCCCGGTACAGCCGAAAGTACTCCGACCTCCGCCGGTTCGTAGCCACATCCGCCACTGGGGCTCTATATAGCAGTCTGACCCAACTGATGAACCCCTCCCCGAACCCAAATCTCCGCAACGTTTCCCAAAGATACTCCCACTCCACCCGATCAAAGGCCTTCTCCGCGTCCATAGCTGCCACTACCTCTGCTTCCCCCCTTCCCCCTCCACCGAGGGCATCATAATCACATTCAGGAGCCTCTGCACATTTGTGTTTAGCTGCCTACTCTTCACAAATTCCGTCTGCTCCTCATGGATCACCCCGGGACACAGTCCTCAATTCTCGTAGCCAACACCTTTGCCAGCAACTTAGCGTCAACATTGAGGAGCGAGATCGGTCTATACGACCCACATTGCAATGGATCCTTGTCCCGCTTCAAGATCAAAGAAATCAGCGCCCTGGACATTGTCGGGGGCAAGGTCCCCCCTCCCACGCCTTGTTAAAAGTCCTCACTAGCAACGGGCCCAGCAGGTCCACGTATTTCCTGTAGAATTCAACCGGGAACGCATCCGGCCCCGGGGCCTTCCCCGCCTGCATGCTCCCCAATCCTTTAACCAGCTCCTCCAGCCCAATCGGCGCCCCCAAACCAGCCACCTCCTCCTCCTCCACCCTCGGGTACCTCAGCTGATCTAGGAATCGTCGCATCCCCTCATCCCCCACTGGGGGCTCAAACCTGTACAGATCCCCATAGAAGTCCCTCAATATCTCGTTTATTCTCACTGCACTCCGCACCATATTCCCCCCTCTATCCCTAACTCCACCAATCTCCCTCGCTGCCTCCCTCTTATGAAGCTGATGTGCCAGCATCCGACTCGCCTTCTCCTCATACTCATACTTCGTCCCCTGCGCTTTCCTCCACTGTGCCTCTGCTTTCCCTTGGCCGCAGCCGGCCTCTTACCCGTCCTGGACCTAGAACGGTCCAGTGCTGGGTCCAGCACCGTGTTGAAGTCCCCCCCCATTATCAAGCTTCCTACCTCCAGATCCGGAATCCGACCCAGCATGCATTTCATAAATCCGGCAAATCCCAATTCGGGGCATATACGTTCACCAGTACCATCCGCACCCCCTGCAACCTACCACTCACCATCACATATCGACCTCCATTATCCACTACAATATTCAGTGCCTCGAACGATACCCGCTGCCCCACCAGTATTGCAACCCCTCTGTTCTTCGCATCCAGCCCTGAATGAAAGACCTGCCCTACCCATCCCTTTCTCAGCCTAACCTGATCTGCCACCTTCAGATGTGTCTCCTGGAGCATAACCACGTCTGCCTTCAGTCCCTTTAAGTGCACGAACACCCGGGCCCTCTTGACCGGCCCGTTCAGGCCCCTCACATTCCAAGTTATCAGCCGGATCGGGGGGCTACTCACCACCCCCCCCCCCCCCCCCCCCGCCGACTAGCCATGTCCTTTTCTCGGCCAGCCACATGCCCGCGCATCCCGCACCCTCCAGTCCCCCAAGCGGCGGACCCCCGCCCCGACTACCTCTCCTACTTCCAGCTCCCTCTTGGCCAATGCAGCAGCAACCAAGTTCTCCCCCCCTCCCCCTCCCCCCCCTCCCCTCCGCTAGATCCTCATCTAGCCATTTTGCTCCCCACATGACACTCCCGTAAGTCAGCTGACTCCTGCTGACCACGGCCTCTCCCGCCATTCCATCGACCCCCCAGTGTGAGAACCCCCACCCCTTGGCAGTCAGTGTGCACTCCTCTCCAGCACCGCCCTTCCCCCCCCCGGCGCCACCCCCATCCTTCCCTAATGCGGGAAAAAGCCTGCGCTTTCTTGAGACGGCCCCACCCCCTCTGGCGCAGCTCCTTTTTGCGGCCCTGTCCCCAACTCCCCATCCCCGGGCCTCCACCCCCCTCTTCCTCCGTGGGGCCCTGCCCCTCCAACACCGACGCCCACACTCTCCCACAGCCCCCACATCAAATCCATTCACCCATCCCCACCCAGCACTCAAACAAAAAGAACATTCCCCAAACGCGGTAAACACAGTAAACATCCCCGCACGACAAACCCTCAATTTGAGTCCAACTTTTCAGTCTGTATAAAGTTCCATGCCTCATCAGGCGATTCAAAATAGTGGTGCCGATCTTGGAACGTGACCCACAATCGTGCTGGCTACAGCATCCCAAACTTCACCCCCTTCCGATGGAGAACCGCCTTAGCCCGGTTAAAACCAGCCCTCTTCTTAGCCACCTCCGCTCTCCAGTCCTGGTAAATTCGGATCTCCGTGTTCTCCCACCTGCTGCTCCGCTCTTTTTTGGCCCATCTCAGGACACACTCTCTGTCCATAAGGTGGTGGAACCTCACCACTACAGCCCTTGGCGGCTCATTGGCTTTGGGTCTCCTTGCCAGGACCCGATGAGCCCCATCCAGCTCCAGGGGCCGCGGGAAAGCTCCCGCGCCCATCAACAAATTGAGCATCATGCTCATATATGCCCCGGCATCGGGCCCCTCCACTCCTTCAGGGAGACCCAGATTCCGAAGATTCCTCCTCCTCGACCTATTCTCCACGTCCTCGAATTTTTCCGCCCACCTCTTGTGCAGCGCCTCGTGCGCCTCCACCTTCACCGCCAGGCCCAAGATCTCGTCCTCGTTCTCCGAGGCTTTTTGCCGCACCTCCCCGATCGCCGCCCCTTGGGCCTTCTGGGTCTCCACAAGCTTCTCAATCGCCGCCTTCATTGGCGCCAGCATTTCTGTCTTCAGCTCCTCAAAGCAGCGTTTAAGAAACTCCTGCTGCTCCTGCGACCACTGCGCCCACGCTGCTTGGTCTCCACCCGCCGCCATCTTGCTTTTCCTCCCTCGCACTTTCCGCTGCACCAGGATCACTTTTTTAGCCGCTCCACTCCTGGTCCAATCCATATAACGTTGGGGGGACCTTGCTGTCACCTTCCCACACTGGAAGCCGTCGAACAATTGCCGTTGGAGCCCCTCTGAAGAGCCCAAAAGTCCGTTCCCGGCGGGAGCTGCCGAACGTGCGACCTACCTAGGCATAGCCGCAACCGGAAGCCCGGGATCCCATATGGTTGAATGTCAAGTGGATGGTACAGACAGGGTGGCGCCATGAGAAATCCGAATACTTGAGACCCTATTTTACCTGAAGATGAACTAACCGACGAGAATGGTGTGATCGCATGGGACTCACAATCATCATTTTGCCACCAGTCAGGGGACTTTGATTACATGAGCTGCAAAGTACCCACCCGGGGCAAACAAAGATCAAGATATGGTGGGTAGGCATTGATAAAACCATCAAAGAAATGGTAAAACAATGTCACCCCGGCCTCCATCAGAGAATCCTCACCCCTGGGAATGGCCAAGATGCCTTTGGAGCAGCTCGAATGATTACACAGGCCCTTTCTTGGACACAATGTTTTTAGTTTTGGTGGATACCCACTTCAAATGACAGTCGATACAGGAAATGGGGAGCAGAACCTCGGCGGCCATGGTGGACACCTTATGCCAAGTGTTCATTGTACATAGACTACCGGAGTCCATTGTATCTCACCAGAGCGCCCCTTTTACAGGGGGTGACATCCAGAATTTTGCTCGTGCTAATAGCATACCAGGACAGCCCAATACCACCCTGCATCCAATGGCTTGGCTGAGAGAGCCATTCAAACCCTCACAAAAAACCTTGAGGAATCAGACTGACACACCGCTGAGCCGACAGCTTGCAAATTTTTTGTTGTCATGCAACCCTACCCCCCAACACCACTACGGCAGTTACGCCCGCTGAGTCGCTAATGTGCCGTCGCCTCAGAATTTGTTAGGCTTCGGTGCTTCCTAACTTGGCGGGGAGGGTGGAGGCATGCCTGGCCTCCCAGAAAGGTGAACCGACTATGCAGAGGGCCGACAGGTCATTCTGGGTGGAGATCCCTGTTTCTGTTTGCAAATATGCCTCGGGGCCACTGTCAGATGGATCGTGTCCCAGCCAGGGCTTGTGTCACATATGATGAATGTAAATGGGAAGATTGTCAAAAAGCACATTGATCTGAGGAGCCAAGGAGTGATGACCCCCATGTCAGAGCAGACAAGTCCCACTGGAGTGGTCAACACTCCTATAAATGTTCCTGAGCAGAAGGAGCTGAGGGCTCCCGAATCAGTCCCACCGGCTGTTCCATTGGACGCCGGTGAGTCCAGTTCCCCCACCAATGGGGATGTGTTTCCTGAACTGTCGATGGCTGCTGACAACATGATTATCTCAAAAGATGTCAACCCTATGGGAGGACTACAAAAGTCCAGGTGGACTCAATGGTATCCGGATCGACTAACTCTTTGATGAACTCTTTCTAACCTGATATATTTTGCCATGTATATAGAACCTCAACATAGTTATTGTCTAAAATAATAAGGGACTTAAGGGGAGAGAGAAATGGTAGCGCAGCCCCTTTAAGGGGGTGATCTGGCGGCTCAAGTAATTGGCCCGGGGTCAATCTTGCAGGAGCATGCCAACCCCGGTCATTAGCGAGTTTGCACGGGGCCCTGGGAGAGCCGAAGAGACAAGACCCATCCTATTGTGTTCTGTAGCTGTGCAATTTACCAGCTTTTATCTTTCGTTAATAAACCTCTTGTTACTACTGGAAGCCTCCAGCGTGTTACTCGAGACACAACATGTTGCGCAAAGCATTGCTACGCAGACTGTGTTAACGCCCGGGGGTCAAACAGTACCAACACCTGTATAGCCCATACAGCTTTCTTCCATTATATCAATTAGGAATGTGGGGCGTCATTCTCCGACCCCCCGCCGGGTCGGAGAATGGCCGTTGGCCGCCGTGAATCCCGCCCCCGCCCCCGCCGAAGTCTCCGAAGGGAGAAAAGTCGGCGGGGCGTTAATGGCGCCGCTGCCGCGGAGAATGTCATGGGTCTGCGCAAGGCAGCCGATTTTCGGCCTGCCGATATTCTCCCTTCCGGATGGGCCGAAGTCCCGTCGACGTGATGACCGTTCACGTCGACGTCAATCAAACCTCCTTTTCATCGGCGTGACCCGGTGCTCCAGGCTCACGCCGACCAGCGAGGAGGTGAGTGACGGCCTGGGGGGTTGGCTCTGGGCAGGAAATGGCGTGGCCGCAGACTGATTGGGTGAGGAGAGGTGTGTCTCGGCTTGTGTGTGTGTGTGTGCGGCGGGGGGGGGGCTGGTTAGAGTAGGCTGGGCTCCGGGGGAGTGCCGGGAGGGGGTCTGTGCCGGGGTGGAGGTTGGGGGTTGGGGGGGGGTCCGTGCCGGGGTGGAGGTTGGGGGTTGGGGGGGGTCTGTGCTGGGGTGGAGGTTGGGGAGGGGGTCCGTGCTGGGGTGGAGGTTGGGGGGGGGTCCGTGCCGGGGTGGAGGTTGGGGGTTGGGGGGGGGGTCCGTGCCGGGGTAGAGGTTGGGGGGGGGGTCCGTGCTGGGGTGGAGGTTGGTGGTTGGGGGGGGTCGGTGCTGGGGTGGAGGTTGGGGGTTGGGGGGGGGTCCGTGCTGGGGTGGAGGTTGGGGAGAGGGTCCGTGCCGGGGTGGAGGTTGGGGAGGGGGTCCGTGCCGGGGTGGAGGTTGGGGGGGGGGGTCCGTGCCGGGGTGGAGGTTGGGGGGGGGGGTCCGTGCCGGGGTGGAGGTTGGGGGGGGGGGTCCGTGCCGGGGTGGAGGTTGGGGGGGGGTGTCCGTGCCGGGGTGGAGGTTGGGGGTTGGGGTCCGTGCCGGGGTGGAGGTTGGGGGTTGGGGAGGGGGTCCGTGCCGGGGTGGAGGTTGGGGAGGGGGTCCGTGCCGGGGTGGAGGTTGGGGAGGGGGTCCGTGCCGGGGTGGAGGTTGGGGGTTGGGGGGGGGTCCGTGCTGGGGTGGAGGTTGGGGGGGGGTCCGTGCTGGGGTGGAGGTTGGTGGTTGGGGGGGGTCCGTGCTGGGGTGGAGGTTGGGGAGAGGGTCCATGCCGGGGTGGAGGTTGGGGAGGGGGTCCGTGCCGGGGTGGAGGTTGGGGGGGGGGTCCGTGCCGGGGTGGAGGTTGGGGGGGGGGTCCGTGCCGGGGTGGAGGTTGGGGGGGGGGTCCGTGCCGGGGTGGAGGTTGGGGGGGGGTGTCCGTGCCGGGGTGGAGGTTGGGGGGGGGGGTCCGTGCCGGGGTGGAGGTTGGGGGGGGGGGTCCGTGCCGGGGTGGAGGTTGGGGGGGGGGGTCCGTGCCGGGGTGGAGGTTGGGGGGGGGGTGTCCGTGCCGGGGTGGAGGTTGGGGGTTGGGGTCCGTGCCGGGGTGGAGGTTGGGGGTTGGGGAGGGGGTCCGTGCCGGGGTGGAGGTTGGGGAGGGGGTCCGTGCCGGGGTGGAGGTTGGGGAGGGGGTCCGTGCCGGGGTGGAGGTTGGGGGTTGGGGGGGGGTCCGTGCTGGGGTGGAGGTTGGGGGGGGGGTCCGTGCTGGGGTGGAGGTTGGTGGTTGGGGGGGGTCCGTGCTGGGGTGGAGGTTGGGGGTTGGGGGGGGGTCCGTGCTGGGGTGGAGGTTGGGGAGAGGGTCCATGCCGGGGTGGAGGTTGGGGAGGGGGTCCGTGCCGGGGTGGAGGTTGGGGGGGGGGGTCCGTGCCGGGGTGGAGGTTGGGGGGGGGGTCCGTGCCGGGGTGGAGGTTGGGGGGGGGGTCCGTGCCGGGGTGGAGGTTGGGGAGGGGGTCCGTGCCGGGGTGGAGGTTGGGGGTTGGGGGGGGTCCGTGCCGGGGTGGAGGTTGGGGGGGGTCCGTGCTGGGGTGGAGGTTGGTGGTTGGGGGGGGTCCGTGCTGGGGTGGAGGTTGGGGGTTGGGGGGGGGTCCGTGCTGGGGTGGAGGTTGGGGAGAGGGTCCGTGCCGGGGTGGAGGTTGGGGAGGGGGTCCGTGCCGGGCTGGAGGTTGGGGGGGGGGTCCGTGCCGGGGTGGAGGTTGGGGGGGGGTCCGTGCCGGGGTGGAGGTTGGGGGGGGGGGTCCGTGCCGGGGTGGAGGTTGGGGGGGGTGTCCGTGCCGGGGTGGAGGTTGGGGGTTGGGGTCCGTGCCGGGGTGGAGGTTGGGGGTTGGGGAGGGGGTCCGTGCCGGGGTGGAGGTTGGGGAGGGGGTCTGTGCCGGGGTGGAGGTTGGGGAGGGTGTCCGTGCCGGGGTGGAGGTTGGGGGTTGGGGGGGGGGTCCGTGCCGGGGTGGAGGTTGGGGGGGGGGTCCGTGCCGGGGTGGAGGTTGGGGGTTGGGGGGGGGTCCGTGCCGGGGTGGAGGTTGGGGGGGGGATCCGTGCCGGGGTGGAGGTTGGGGGTTGGGGGGGGGGTCCGTGCTGGGGTGGAGATTGGGGAGGGGGTCCGTGCCGGGGTGGAGGTTGGGGGTTGGGGGGGGTCCGTGCCGGGGTGGAGGTTGGGGAGGGGGTCCGTGCCGGGGTGAAGGTTGGGGAGGGGGTCCGTGCCGGGGTGGAGGTTGGGGGTTGGGGGGGGGTCCGTGCTGGGGTGGAGGTTGGGGAGGGGGTCCGTGCCGGGGTGGAGGTTGGGGAGGGGGTCCGTGCCGGGGTGGAGGTTGGGGAGGGGGTCAGTGCCGGGGTGGAGGTTGGGGGTTGGGGTCCGTGCCGGGGTGGGTGATGGGAGGGCAAATGAGTTGGTCCACCTGGCCAGGCGCCAGCCTCCAACAGTTGGACCCATGCGGTCCATGCCACCTGGCTGGGGGGAGGAGGGGATATGGGCAATGATGACATGTCGTCGTTCCCCTCCCCCCCACCAGGCCGTCATGTTTTCAGACCATCCAGCGTTGTTTTCCGCCGTGGTGGCAGCCGCTCATGTCTATGTTGCCCTGGATGAGGAGGAGGAGGAGGAGGAGGAGGAGGAGCGTGCCAGAGAGGCGGCGCATGCTGCCGCAGAGGGGCAGGCGGCATCCGCCCAGGCTGGAGGGACACCTGACCGACAGGACGAGGAGGGGGAGGAGGACGTCGCGGCCCCACGGCAACGGAGGCACCCGAGGGCGCCCCGTGTGTACCGGCCCCGGCAGTCATACCAGGACCTCACGGACCGGGAATGCAGGAGGAGACTCCGGATGAGCCGGGAAACCGTGGCACACATCTGCCACCTGCTGGCACACCTGTCACCGCGTGGCACTGGCGGGGGACACCCTCTCCCCGTGTCCGTCAAGGTTACGGTGGCCCTGAACTTTTATGCAACGGGGTCATTCCAGGCACCGAATGGGGACCTGTCCGGCATATCGCAGACATCGGTGCATCGGTGCATCCGGGCAGTGACAGATGCCCTTTATGCCATGGCGCACCGCTACATCCGCTTCCCCGTGGACCGGGCCAGCCAAGATGCCCGGGCCGTGGGCTTCTCTGCCGTGGCCGGGTTCCCCATGGTCCAGGGCGCGATCGATGGGATGCACGTCGCCGTGCGGCCACCTGCAGAGAACAGGGCCGTGTTCACTAATAGGAAGGGGACCTATTCAATGAACGTACAGGTGGTCTGCGACCACCGCATGATGATCTTGCACGTCTGCGCCCGTCACCCAGGCAGTGTACACGACTCATTCGTGTTGTCGCGGTCATCCATCCCCGGCATGTACGAGGGACGCCATCCTCGGCTGAGGGGCTGGTTGCTGGGCGACAGGGGCTACCCATTGCGATCGTGGCTGATGACGCCTATACGGAGGCCACGCAATGAGGCGGAGAACCGCTACAATGATGCCCATGTAGCGACAAGGGGAGTGATCGAGAGGTGCTTTGGCGTGCTGAAGATGCGTTTCAGGTGCCTGGACCTCTCTGGGGGCGCCCTCCAGTATCGGTCAGATAGGGTCGGCCGCATCATTGTGGTGTGCTGCGTCCTGCACAACATAGCCCAGCAGAGGGGCGATGTGCCGCAGGCAGAGGAGGGCGGAGTGGAGGAGCAGCAGGAAGAGGCCCAGTCCTCCCCAGATGAGGGGGATGGGGGCAATGGTCAGGGCAGACGGGGTAGACACAGGCGGGTGGCTGTCCACCGTTACTGGCTGGCCCAGCAGGCACGGGACAGACTGATCGACGCCCGCTTCACTGACTAGATGGGCGTGGGAATCGGGTAGTATGGCCACAGACCGCACACCATGACAACAGCCGACCACCCACACCCCCCACCCATCCACCCACCCAGCACCCTCACCCCCCTCCCCAACCCCACACACCCCACCCGCATGCACACCACCCCCCCACCCCCAATTGCCGATCCACCGGCGGCACAACGGGCCGGGCCCACCCAGTTGCGGGTGGACGCGTGTCTATCGCAGGCCATGGAGAATGATGACAACCCGCCTCCGATGAGCTCCTGGCTCTACATCGTTGGACTATGTCTGACCCATGGTCACAGTACCACCATCCACCCGGACCATCCCTGCATGCGGCTGTGACACTGCAGCGCACGGTCCCGTCCTCTGCCCGGGGGATTTTGATGGCGGCCCAGGGGGAAGGGGGCAGACTCACCTGGGGCTGAGGTAAGACCACCCCTCACACACACACTTGCGCTCAACGTACATGACACCCCCTCACACTTTGGACAGAGCACAAAGGCAGCTTCGGTAGGTGTAACATTGACTTTAATAACCAAAGGAGTTCATGCACGTGCCCTAGCCCCTAAAACTCATCTGTGCCCTGCACCCGTGCCAACTTACTCAGTGTCTAATTGTTTGGCCTTACGGGCCCTTTGACTACGTCTACGTGGTTCCCCAGACGGTACAGCAGAACTGGAGGTGGACTCCTGTGATTCCTGCCCTCTGACACTGGATCCCTTTGGCGGCCGTTTCCTGGGGCGTCCTGGCCTAGATGGGCCAGGCTGCGGCCCGGGCGACTGGGATGGCGAGCTGCCAGCCTGTCCTGCCCGTTGCCCACCCGATGCACCTGGGACGGGAGGGGGGGAGTCCGAGGTGTCACGGTGTACCGGGACCTCCCCTACAGAGGGAGCCGGGATGGACCACACCACCTCCTCCTCCCTCGGGGTGCCCGATGGCCCCCAGGCCTCTACATGGGTGGGGGATGCGAACGGACTGGCCATCCGACGCGCCCCCGACATCTGGCGCTGCCAGTCCTGGAGGCCCGTGCTGGTATCGACAGGGGTCTGCAGGTTTGCAGCCATGGAGCCCAGGGGGTTGTCGAACCCTGTCTGCGACAGTGCGACGCCAGCTCGCACATAGCCACTGGCGCCGATGCCCTCAGCAATGGCCTGCTGAGACTGGGCCATGGCCTGCAGAGACTGGGCCATGGCCTGCAGAGACTGTGCTATGGCCTGCTGAGACTGGGCCATGGCCTGCTGAGACTGGGCCATGGCCTGCTGAGACTGGGCTATGGCGTTGAGCGCCTCAGCCATCTGGCGCTGGCACTGGCTCATGGCCTCCTGTGAGAGGGCAGCCATTTCCTGGGCCACAGACGCCGCCTGCACGGAAGGCCCCAGGCCTCGCAAACCGTTCCCCATGTCTGACACCGTCGCACCCATTGCCTCCACCGCGGACGCCACCCGTGCGGTGTCAGCCTGGGTGGCACGCATGACCGGGACCACTCCCAGCTCCTGGACGCGGGTGGACTCCTCCACCTGCGACCGCAGCCGCCGCAAGCCACCCGTCACCCTATTCGCTCGTCTCCGTGTCGGTGGTTGCATCGGATCTATGTGTGGGTGTGGTAACTGCAGGAACCCGGGATCCATCTGGGCGGCAGATGTTCGCTTGGCCTGGGCTGCCCTCCGACCGCCCGGTCCCTCTGCTGCTCCTACCTCCACCTGCTGTACCGGGACGGCTGTGTTGTGCGCACCAGTGAGTGTACCAGACGCCTCATCACTAAAGTGCCCAACCGTGGTGAGTGTTTCTGCGATGGTGGAGGGTGTTGGTGACAGCAGTGGCGTTGTGTCGTGCTCTTCGTCCCACTCTGAGTCCATGGCACTTTGGGGTGGGGGTTCGTCTCCACCCATCCACTCTGAGTCACTGCCCGGTATTTCGTCTTCCCGGGTAGGGGTGTCCTGGGTAGTGCTGTCCCGGGTAGTGCTGTCCCGGGTAGTGCTGTCCCGGGTAGTGGTGTCCCAGGTAGGGGTGTCCTGGGTAGTGGTGTCCCGGGTAGGGGTGTCCTGGATAGTGGTGTCCTGGGTAGTGGTGTCCTGGCTCGGATGTGACGGGGGCCTGTGGCTGCCCCCCTCATCGCTGGGTGGTCGCTCCCGCACGTGACGGGGGTGTCGTCTCCCTGTTGCTCCAGGTCTCTCCGTCTCCCGTGGTGTGCGAGGGGCATCCTGCGGGCGTCGCATGCTGGAGGGTCCGGGTCTCTCCGTCTCCCGTGGTCTCCGAGGGGCATCCTGCGGGCGTCGCATGCTGGAGGGTTCGGGTCTCTCCGTCTCCCGTGGTCTCCGAAGGGCATCCTGCGGGCGTCGCATGCTGGAGGGTGCGGGTCTCTCCGTCTCCTGTGGTCTCCGAGGGGCATCCTGCGGGCGTCGCATGCTGGAGGGTGCGGGTCTCTCCGTCTCCTGTGGTCTCCGAGGGGCATCCTGCGGGCGGTCTGCATCTGCGGGGATGGGTGCCTGGACGTTTGGTCGTGCGATACACAATGAGGCATGCATGGTTAGACATCAGGCAGTGATCAGGTGATACGAGGAGGGGGATATAGGGGAGGGGGGATATGGGGACGGGCTGTTGGTGGCTCACTTGCTCGTGGGGCCCCGATCTCTGCATCAGCAACCTCCCGGTCCTCAGGTCCGCCAGCCAGTTCCAGGGCCCTTTCCTCGTGTACGGTCAGTGGCCTCTCATCAGCGGGCCCTTCTCCAGTCCTCACATGCTCCCTATTGTTGTGTGCGCGCTTCTCCTGGGGGGGGGGGGGGTGGTGGCAGGGGTAAAAGGCAACAGTGTTAGGCAGGTATATGAATGCACGCCATCGGTTGCGCGTACATTGCAGAGGTTAAGGTTAGGGCTGGATTCACTTGGGGATATGGGGGAGGGGGGATATGGGGGATATGGGGGAGGGGGGATATGGGGGAGGGGGGAATATGGGGGATATGGGGAGGGGGGATATGGGGGAGGGGGGAATATGGGGGATATGGGGGATATGGGGGAGGGGGGATATGGGGAGGGGGGATATGGGGAGGGGGGATATGGGGGAGGGGGATATGGGGGAGGGGGGGATATGGGGAGGGGAGAATATGGGGATATGGGGAGGGGGAATATGGGGGAGGGGGGATATGGGGGATATGGGGGAGGGGGGATATGGGGGAGGGGGGATATGGGGGAGGGGGGATATGGGGGATATGGGGGAGGGGGGATATGGGGGAGGGGGGATATGGGGGATATGGGGGAGGGGGAATATGGGGGAGGGGGGATATGGGGGATATGGGGGAGGGGGGGATATGGGGGAGGGGGGATATGGGGGAGGGGGGATATGGGGGATATGGGGGAGGGGGGATATGGGGGATATGGGGAGGGGGGATATGGGGGATATGGGGGAGGGGGGATATGGGGGAGGGGGGGATATGGGGGAGGGGGGGATTTGGGGGAGGGGGGATATGGGGGATATGGGAGGCTCACCCTGCCTGCTCTGACGAGGTCGTTCACCTTCTTGTGGCACTGGGTGCCTGTCCGTGGTGTTAGGGCCACAGCGGTGACGGCCTCTGCCACCTCCCTCCACAGACGCCGGCTGTGGAGTGGGGCAACTCTGCGGCCGTGCCCGGGATACAGGGCGTCCCTCCTCTGCTCCACCGCGTCCAGGAGCGCCTCCACATCGCGTGACTCGAACCTCGGGGCTGAGCGACGGCCAGCCATCAAGTCGGGTGTTGCGGTCGGCTGTTCCGGTCGGGTGGGGGGGAGCTGCGCGGCCTTATGAGCCGTCACGCCGTGCAGCGCGTATGACGCTGCACGGCGTGAACCACTGCGCAAGCGCGGATCCCGTTACGTCGCTGCTAGCCCATTTCGGGCCGCAGACTATCGGCCCATTTTTATGACGTGACGCAAGTGTGATTTGCGCCGTTTTTTGCGCCGATCGGCGGACTTTCCGCCGATAATGGAGAATTTTGCCCCAGATGCTGGTCACACAGGAATCAATGCACAGTGTTCTCCACCCCTGAAGAATGAAAGAGGTCTGTGGAGCATCACTGAAATAAATTTCTCCTCCATTAATTCCAGCATGTTTTCTTCCTGATTTATTTTTAATTTCTTTTTTTAAATATCAATTTAGAGTACCTGTAGAGATCTACCATGCGGATTTAGTAGCACATGCGAACACTAAAACTCAGTAGAAATTTGAGTTGAAACTTTTCGGGTGCAAATAAGAATCGTTTATTGCCTCTATTTGATTACAATTGAGAGTCACTTAAATCTTATTCTCTAATAAGTCCGGCGAGCAAAAAGGACTTAAAGAAAAGCAACTTGTACACAATTTAACTTTCAAAATAATACAGAAATGGTTTCTTGCTTACGGCAAAACAGCTTTCATTTACTTCAAGAGTTAGAGTGGAAAAGTGAAAGTATAGAGACAGCGAATAGTTTAGATCAAAGTATAGATGATTCCGGAATAAAGATGGCGGTACGGACCATCGTGGTCATACAAAATCATATCAGTCTTTAGCCATCTATCAACACCTCTAAGTCATCCTAATTGGTTTGGGTTAAAATCAAATGAGTTTGATTTGACGGTTAGCTGTCAATCTTCAATGTGCAACATTAGTTTTAAATGTTTCATGTTTGAATACTTGTGCATGTTATGGAATGCAATTCTAGCCGTGCTGTTATTGCGACCCGCCCAAACTGGTCTTCTGCTGACTTAGCTGCTATCTGTATTGTGAACAATGGTGCCTTCATATTACTATGGCATTGCTATGGTGTTGCTATGTCCTTGATCTAATAAATGGTACAGCACAAGTATAGTGTCAAACTGTCTTGCAAATGTATTTGTTAGCTCAGTAGAAGTGCTGTTTTAATCTATAACGGAATTATGCTGTTTCATGCTGTTTTGTGTCTCTGTATGGTTTGAGATGGCCTGAGGTTATGCGTGAATGTAAAATGGGTATTTAAAGACTGGGGCTTAATATTTACGCCAAATAGCTATCTTTTACCTATCAGGTGTATTAGAAAATAGTCTGTTTCTACAGTTCCCAATTCTTTATTCACAATTAAGGAGCAATTTGGCCTGGCCAATTCACTTACCCCACATATATTTTTTGGGTTGTGAGGGTGAGACCCACGGAGACACGGGGAAAATGTACAAACTCCACACGGACAGTCACCTGGGGCCAGGATTGAACCTGGGTCCTCGGCGCCGTGAGGCAGCAGTGCTAACCAATTTATTTTTACTTTCCAAGGGTATTTTGTACTTTTCCTCTACTGTGAGAATTAACCCAATGTTCTTTTTATCTTTCATGGGGCATTGGTGTCGCTGGCTAGGCCAGCATTTTTATCCCTAACTGCCCTTGAGATAGTGGTGGGGAGCCACCTTCTTGAACTGCTGCAATCCATGTGGTGGAGGTATATCCACAGCGCTGTTTGGGAGGAGATAAGGAGAACTTTGCAGGGTCGACAGGGCTGGGTTGGCTATTGGAGGATTAATTTATCTAATCTTCATTTCCTTTTATTCTTTATGGATCTGACTTTAAGAGCCCATATTCCCCCCATGGTCTATAATCTTGATATGCTTACAAAAATGTTTACTATTAACTTTAATATTGTTTCCAAGTTTTTTGCATTATCCTTTTCCCACCTCATTACTTTCTTGGCATCCATATGTTGCTTTTTATAGGCCCCCCAGTCAACTGAATTTCCACTTCTCTGTGTGAACCTTTTTTTTAGCTTGATACTGTCGCTTCCTTCGTAACAGCCTCCCCGTAACAGCCTCCCCGAACAGGCGCCGGAATGTGGTGACTAGGGGCTTTTCACAGTAACTTCATTTGAAGCCTACTTGTGACAATAAGCGATTTTCATTTTCATTTTTCCATTCCCTCATTTGTTGATCATTGTTGCTTAACTGCACACATGGGGCTTTAGTTTAAGGGTTTCTATTGTACAAATGACCTTTTTGAATACTTTATAATAATAATCTGTATTGTCACAAGTAGGCTTACGTGAAACGTTCCTAGTCGCCACATTCAGGAGCATGTTCGGGTACAGAGGGAGAATTCAGAATGCTCAAATTACCTAACAGCACGTCTGTTGGGACTTGTGGGAGGAAATCGGAGCACCCGGAGGAAACCCACGCAGACATCGGGAGAACATGCAGACTCCACACAGAGAGTGACCCAGCCGGGAATCGAACCTGGGACCCTGGGGCTGTGAAGCAACAGTGCTACCCACTGTGCTACTGCGCCCACCATTCGCCTGTCGGCCTATCTGCTAGAAGTTTAACAAAGCTCTGTGGTCAATTTATTTCCAGGTTAATTTCTTTCATATCAATTAAACAGAAACTAAGATTAATTTCAAACTTTGTTTGCAAGTATTGCCAAACGCTGGGGATTTACCTGCCCTGCCCAATTCTCTGGTCTACCTGGGTAAGTATGGAGCGGGCTTGTACAGAATGTTCTATGACATCAGAATCTTGCTAAACAGGTGAGAAACTTTCTTTGGAAAATGAGTGCATGTCATGCTATAAATAGGAATGCCATTGTAGCTAACAAAGCTCATAAATTCCTTCAGCTCCAAAAATAGGATTATTATGAACACATTATCTGTTCAACAAGCTTAAAATAGAATCACTTCTTGATGTAATTTTGTTTTGGTAACTTAGCACGGAAGATGAGTGCACCTAAAGGGCATTCCAGGGAACTACAGGCAAGTCAGTCTAACCTCAGTGGTGGGGAAATTATTGTAAGCAATTCTGAGCGTCAGAATTAATCTGCATTGAGAGACGCAGGGATTAATCAAGAACAGTCAGCCTGGTTTTGTTAAGGGGAGGTCATGTCTGACCAACTTAATTAGTTTTTTGAAGATGTGACCAGGTGTGTGGATGAGGGAAATGCATTTGACGTAGTCTACTTGGACTCAGCAAGGCTTTTGATAAGGTCGCACATGGGACACTGATAGCGAAAGTAAGAGCCCATGGGATCCAAGGAAATTTGGCAAATTGGATCCAAAATTGGCTGAGTGGCAGGAAGCAGAGGGTGATGGTTGAAGGTTGTTTTTCTGACTGGAAGCCTGTGTCCAGTGGGTCCGCAGGGATCCGTGTTGGGGCCTTTGCTGTTTGCGGTTTATATAAATGATTTAAATATGAATGCAGGAGGGTTGATCAGTAAGGTTGCGGATTGTACGAAAATTGGTGGGGTGGATAAAGATGGGCTGGTCAGATGGACTGATCAGTGGCAAATGGAATTCAATCCAGATAAATGTGAGGTGAATCACTTGAGCAGGACAAACAAGGCAAAGAAATACATGATAAATGGCAGGACCCTGCAAAGCACCAAGGATCAGAGGGACTTTGGTGTGCATGTACATTGGCCCCTTCAGGTAGCAGAGCAGGAGGATACAGTGGTTAAGAAGGCATATGGTATATTTGCTTTTATTAGCCAATGTTGGTTAGGCCACAGCTAGGGTGCTGTATGCAGTTCTGGAATCCACATTACAGAAGGAATGTGATAGCACTGGAAAGAGTGCAGAGGAGATTTACCAGGATGTTCCCGGGGCTGAAGAGTGTTAGTTATGAAGCGAGATTGGATAGACGTGGATTGTTTTCCATGGAGCAGAGGAGACTGAGGGGGGACATGAAAGAGATGTATAAAATTATGAAGGGCATAGATAGAGGAGACAGGAACAAACTTTTCCCCTTGGTGGAGGGATCAATGACCAGAGAGCATAGATTTAAGGTAAGGGGCAGGAGGCTTAGAAGGGATGTGAGGGAAAACCTTTTTACCCAGAGAGTGGTGGGAGTTTGGAATTCGCTGCCTGAAAGGGTGGTAGAGGCAGAGACCGTCGTAACATTTAAGAAGTATTTTGATGTGCACTTGCGATGCCAGGGCACACAAGGCTATGGACCAAGTGCATGAAATTGGGATTAGTCTCTGACAGGCGTAGATGCAATGGACTAAAGGGCCTTTTCTGTGCTATATGATTCGATGGCTCGATGACTAAAGTTTTAAAACTACTGTACTTGCAAATTCCTGTGCTCATTCCGTGTTGTGTAAAAACTATCAAAAATGGTTTATTAAATAACAGCCATTAACAAAGTGACCTGGAAATTCATGGAATCCTATAATGTTGGTGTAAGTGCAGCAGAGCAAAAAACTGACTGTTCCAACTCCAAACTACATCTACAAATTTGGGGATGGGCCCAGGGTAGAGGACCATCAACTTAAATGTACAAAACTGTCCCATTTTGAGCCCATCCGCTCACGAGCCCAAATAACTGAAGGGATTTCTTCTTTAATTCTCAGCTCCCACTGGAGCCACTCCATTTAAAATGCCTACCTATGCCAGCTGGCACACTTACTTTTCATAAAGACCTGGAACTGAAAGAAGAAATTTCAGGAAATTTGTCACATCTTCCAGGAATTGCTGAATCCGGGTGCTCTGGTTTCTTCCCACAAGTCCCGAAAGACGTGCTGTTAGGTAATTTAGACATTCTGAATTCTCCCTCCGTGGACCCGAACAGGCGACGAGGGGCTTTTCACAGTAACTTCATTGCAGCGTTAATGTAAGCCTACTTATGACATTAAAGATTATTATTATTACTATTATACTAGAAAGGTGCCAGGCAACTGGAGAAAGGCAAAGGTTCCCATTTTTAAAAAAATAGAAAATTACGCAGGAAACTACAGACAAAGGCGTTTACCATTAGATTTAAAGTTGTGAAATCTTCATTAAAGATTGTGGAGCATCTGGATAGAAATAAGATGATGAAGGACGACCAATATAGGCCCAACACAGATTGAAATTGCTCTAGCTCTGGCTTGACGGTACGGACAGCTTCATATCATCCAAATGGTATTCGTCAAATCATGAGGTTAAAGTGAAAGGGCACTGTTTGTCAAACACAGGGATCCAGGAACAGGATCTGCATTCCTATGGACTCTCAATCATGTGGTTGAGAGGAGATTTTGACCAGCTAATGTACATGCTTTCTTTGAGGAAGTGACAAAAGATAAACCTCTGGAAAGGGAGGCACTGAAAATAAAGCAGGTGGGATCCTTGACAATATTTTACAATGGTTATGTCATTGGCTGAATGATTAACTTAAAGAATGGTTGTTCAGGCAATGTCATCATTGTGTTACAGTGGGATCTCACAGGAATCTGTTTCGGAGATTTTTATTTAATATTTTTATCAATGATCTGGAGTCAGGAATCACACACTGTGGCTAAATTTGCATGCAATAATGAGGGTGGTTGTCTACAAAGCTCGAAAAGATAAGTCACTGCAGGATTTGTATATACTTTGGAATTGGACAGACAAGTGGGAAGAAATTCAATAGGAGAAATGTAAAGTGCTTCAGATGGGGACAAAGATCGAGCAATTATTTAAAGGGAAGAAAATAATGTGTGCAGATGAAAGAGATCTGGGGGTCGTGATGGAGAATAAATTGAAGCTATTGTAACACTGCTCAGTGGCAATGTGTAAATCAAATCAAATGTTAGGATGCATTAAAAGGCTGATTTAGCAAGGTAATCCTGCCATTTTATAAATCATTAGTGTGACTGTATTTAGAATATTGTGTAGAGTTCTGGAAACAACATTGCGGTTCTTGAAGTCTGCAGAAGAAGGCAACCCGAATGACTGATGTGAAAGAGGAATTGGATTATAAGGCGTGATTATGTAAATTCGACATGTTCTCAATGGAAAAGAGGAGTTGAGAGCTGATGTAAGGCTGATTTTAGGATTCTAAAGGACTAGATGATGTAGACCGTGATAAGCTGTTTCACCTTATCTAGAACAGTGGAACCAAAGGATAAGGCCTGTGTCCGAAAGGGAGCACATTCAAAACAAATCTGTAAAATCCTTTAAGTAAGCGAATGGTAAATCTACAGAACAGGTTTCCTATAGGTGAAGAAGATTTTATTGATTCCTTCATGTACATATTGCTTTCTGAAAATAATGGGTGTGATGATTCTTTGTAAAGATTTCTAAGTGTGATAGTGAGTGGGAACTGCCACGAGTTTCCCGTTGCTCGGCCCAGCGAGGCCGGCAACACAATGCAACATTTACTGGTCCACTTAACAAGGCCCCACGGGCATCACGACGTAAATGAAGGCTCGCTACAGCCGATTAGCCAGGACCGCGCTCGCCACCCCCCTGCTAACAAGGTCTAGCAGCACTTAAACAGCACTTGCACAGCCAACCCACTCAGCACACAGCCATGGCGGCGAGACGACCGGCCCCAAGGTTTAGAGACACAGTCCTGGGGAGGCGCCTGGATATAGTCAAGGCCAGGAGGGAGGTCCTGATCCCCCGAGGGTGCTGCAGGGTAAGCAACAGGATAGTCAGTGCCGCCTGGGATTAAGTGGCAATGGCTGAAAGCTCGGGAAATGTGATCAGGAGGACTGCACCCCCTCCGACACCTTCCCGCCCCCATGCGAACAGCACCCCCAACGCCTTCTTCACCATCCCCCCTCGCCCCAACAACTGTGAACCACACATGCGACGAACAATGCCCTCTCTGTGTCTCCGCAGGACAAGCTCTCCCATAATCACAGGTAGAGGGCCCAGACTGGCAGAGGGGTGCCGGACATAAGAATCCTCGCAACCTTCGAGGAACGGGCCTGGGAGGTTACGGGGGTAGCGGAAGACGGAGTGACCACCAATGCGGAGGACGTCCCGCGCCGCAGATGTAAGGATCCAGCAGGCCCCACCCTGAGGACTTGCACAAGTGAGTTGTTATTGCCATACAGACTGATGACGAGAGCCCGATTTCCGAGTGAGGCCAGTTGCGTCGCAAACGGTTTGGCGCCCGGCACTATTCTCGTTTTTGGCCTCTCCCGCTATTCACCTGCCTCATTGTGCTCTCGCTCGAGCGCAGCAAGTCCAGAGAATTACGCGCAATATGAGTGATTTGAGACAGTATATGTTGTTAGTGTATCATACTGGGGAGGAACATATCACTTTTTAACCTAAGGTTCCCAACACGACAAGTTTGCCTCATGTCTGGGCCTGTTGTACAGTAATTAATAGAGCTTGATTGTCATGATTAGTCCCTTAGTCCATAATTATTTTATCATCAGACGGACTAGTTGGACTTCAGTCTCTTTCTTTTGTCTAGAATGTTTTATTTTCCTCTGTTCATTCTGAATATTCCTTTAATAAGGTGAATGCAGGACAAGTTAAGGTACTAAGCTGTCTTCTTTTTTTTTTTCAGTTCTCTACCTGAAGGCAGGTGCCCACTGATTTGCACCATAGGTAGGGCAAGGAATCAGATCCGAAACCCATCCCCCATCGAACCCTGAGGTCCTGGAACCAATCTGATCCATATCAGCCATCCAGCCAACTGAGCCAACCCAAGGAGTCTGAATTGCCATGGCAACATGCGTTTTTCCATGCATATTGGAGCCATGGATAGTGACGAGAAGGTCTAGTTTCTTTCCATAGTACGGCTGATCAGGAATCTCACCTGTGTTCACCTCCTGCAATTGGTGTATGTTGGAAGGATTTACAAGTTGGTATCTATTTGGCTGCATTATGAACCATCAAGTGCTGGATCGATACTTGAACCTGGAGTTTCTGGTCCAGTGGCAGGGACACTACTCACTGCATCACACTCCTTGTACTAAGCTGCACAGAATCAGAAGGATGCCAAAGTCAATCCTTTGTCTCTCCTGAGTTAGTCGATCTTAAGCGATATGTGGACAGGCGTGCCTGATTTCAATACAATTGGACCAGGTAGAGTAAAGTTCAGCTAGAACTCCCATTCCTCATGCTATCTGTGACTGCTGGGAAAAAAAGAGCTGAACTGTGGCTATCAATCAGGTAAAGACAGGGTCAAACTTGACTGTGATGCCCTCTGCAGTAAAATACTTCCTAAAGTCATGCATGAAGAGTAAAGGATAAGGAGGCACTGCAGAGAGGAATGCTTTTCAACCAGAGTGACAGGGAAATATAGAATGTCTCAATAAACCAATTATGAGGTAGGACTTTATTTAAATTCTCCTTGAATGAACGTCATTATGCAGTGCCTCACCAACTGCACAGCAGCAGCTAGTAAAGAAGCGAAATCATTTGTACTTGTTTCTGTCTCTCAGTACAGCCCTGAAGCTACTCCTGCATCACTGCTCTGCAAACCATGAGTTGTTTCGTCGATTCAGCAGATAGGCTGCATACACAAGCCATTTGTAAATTGAAGAGATCATTCAGGTGAGTTGCGATACTTTGAGATACTTATTAATTCCAAACTGTTATTGTGCATTTTTAATAAGCAAGACATTCAAATTGTTTTGTCTAAAAAAAGCCATTCTTGGTTTCAGCACTTCAGGGCTAGAAAGGGATAAAATCATCCAATGCTCCTGCTCCTATTTGCTATTTAATGTCTCTGTAACAAACTAATTTCTACTTTATTAGTTGTGTAATTAGTTGTGATTAAATAAAAAGCTGTATCTTGTACTCTTGTGAATCTATTTTGCCACTGAAACCAGTTCAGTCAGTTTTGGTAATGTAAGTACAGGGCTAGTGGTGTTGCTTTGTGGATGGGGGTGATCATACTGTAATCCCAAATATTCTCCCCATCTCAGTTACACTGCTGTGCGAGATGCTGGTTGCTTCCTCACAGGGGAGAGAAGAAATCAGTGAGAGAGCATGCAATGACTGGGGAAGGAAAGAGGGTTGAAGAGAAAATAAAAAGTTTTGTGCCTTGGCAAAAAGGACTTGGGTATAGACGCACTGTGACAATCTTGTTATTACAAAGTTTGTAATAATTACTGCCACAACAATGCATTTCCTTTGATTTCAGCTGGAGCTCTATTACCATCAGCATTGGGGAGCTGGAACCTGAGTAAGATGAGCTGAACTAGATTCTATGGGGTGGCTTGTATGAATTAGGTTTATCTGTATAGTGCGATTATCATTTAAAACATCTATATTTCCGGGAATAGAATCTCATGCTGCAAGAATTGGATAAATCCCTTGTGTCACAACTGCTGCATTAAGGATACCAGACCAAGGAAAGGCTAGGTTAGATGCAGCGACACAATGTTGGGGATAAGTTCTGGGCCAGTTGGAAGTACTCTTGACTCTTTCTCAGGAGCTTATGGGTTCAAGTACTAATTCAGCAACTTGAGCAACAAAAATATCTAGACTGACACTCCGGTGCAGTACTTTCAGTTTCAGTTGAAAACATTCAGCTCAGTCTCTTGTATTCACATTAGGAGTTCTTCCGAACAGCACCTTCAACGATCTATGGAGCAAGGTTATTTGCATGCAAATCCACAGAGTTCAGCTCCAACGCAACTCTTCCAGTAATCAATTTTCCCTGGACAACAGAATGACAAATGTGTGCCAACCTAGGCTCGGGGATAGCACACTCATCTCTAACTCAGAAGGTTCATTCCGTGTCCAGAGCCATATATAGGCACATAGGTACAAGAGTGAACCATTTTAGCCCCTCATATCTGGCATGCCATTCAGTCAGTCCAACTTTAGTTACCCAACTTTGCTGAATATTCGTCGATAACCCTCGCTGAAAAAGTAAAAAATCCCAGTCTTGCAAATTTTAATTCACCCAACCAACATCCTTTTGTGCGTGAGAGCTCCAAACTTGCACCACACTGTGTGATAAAGAGCTTCCTGATTTTACGTTTACAGTGCATCGTGACTGAAAACTTCATAATCAGTGCTCCCCCAATCTACAGTGCCGTAAACCTCAACCAGTACCTTCACTCTGAGATTCAATATTCCCTCCTGATTTTAATAAGGACACAGGGCATCCACACCGAGTAAAATAAGAAACAAAGTTTTATTTACACTATCCGGTAGATACCTACCGGGTTCCTATTCTGGTCGATGCCTTACTGGCCGACCTTTTATACATTGGTCAATTGAGATACCCCGCCCCGAGCAGGGGAGCTTGTACTCCGCAGGGAGTAATGTCAGGGTAGGAATGATTAAAAGCTACATAACTCAACCTATCTGGCTGCATCACAGTCTGGTATGGCAACTGCTCGGCCGAAGACCGTAAGAAACTACAGAGTCGTGAACACAGCCCAGTCCATCACACAAACCCGCCTCCCATCCATCGACTCCATCTACAGCTCCTGCTGCCTTGGGAAAGCGGGCAGCCGAATCAAAGACCCCTCACACCCAGGTTACTCTCTCTTCCAACCTCTTCCATCGGGCAGGAGATACAAAAGTCTGAGAACACGCATAAACAGATTCAAAAACAGCTTCTTCCCTGCAGTTATCAGACTCCTGAATAATCCTCTTATGGACTGAACTGATCTCTCCACACATCTTCCCTACTGAGTATTACTAGACTCCATATGCTTCACCCGATGCCTGTGTCTATGTATTTATATTGTGCATCTATCATATGTCCTATGTTTGTTTCATGTATGGAACAATCTGCTTGGGCTGTACAAAACAATACTTTTCTCTGTACCTCGGTACATGTGACAATAAACCCAAATCTAATACAATACAATCCAGTTCATCTTGCTGAAACAGTTTTCCTTGGCCTGCTACCATGTGCTACCATATTTCTCTGCTCTCCCTAAGCAACCGGTCTGGACATTATGTGAAAGAGTGCTTCTCAAATATTCATCTTATTGCATAGTTCATCCAAATACATTTTAATCAAGCTTTAGTTTATTGCAGAGTTTGCAATTGAATGTAGAGTCAAAACCACATTTTTATGTTCAAATGTTTTTCAGTCCAATACGAATTGCTTACAGAAAATATCAGAAAAATTATCAATAATAATATTTCTCCTTGCAGTTCTTTAAGAGATGTTAATCCTGAGAAAATGGTATCTGAAATAAACCTGAAAACGGAGAATGAGAAACCTTTCTGTATTGAAGGAAACCGAGCGTGTTTACCCGTTGAGAGTGAAATACCATCCCACACCCAACAAGCTGAATCCAGTTCAACAGGCATACCTGGGACTGAACTCATACCTGTTGCTCCGGTTCTTCGTGGCAGTGAAACAAATCAGAAGAATGACAATGGTTCTTTGGGCACTACATCCAAGATGAAAGTAGATGGTGCTGATAAGACCCAAATTGAAGCTCCCTCTATCTTGCTCCAGAGCAATAATATTTCATTTAATGATCAGGACATTGTCTGTCCAACAAACTGCTGCAAAAAAAGTGGTGAAACCGAGAATGCCTCTTGGACTTTCTCTCCAGACGATAACATCATTGAACCGGTTGTAGGAAAAGCATTGGGAGATACAGACAGCAGCCAGTGCAAGACATCAGGGCAGAAAAAAGAGATGACACAAGAACTGGCTGACACAGAGGAGTTCCAATGCTGTAGTAGCTGGAGAGGTTGCTGTACAACATTCGCCTGTGGCCTTCTCACTGTGGGCTTGGTGATCTTCTCACCACTAATATGTGCTTGGGTTTTTTTGTATGAAATTTTTAGTTGTGTGCGCAAATGTAAGGATCCCAGTCCTGCTTAACACACTGCTGTTTCTCACACCTACCCAAGAGTTAGTTTCTCAACTAACAGGTTTGGCAGAAAATACTAAGTCTTTAATTTATCCGCTTCATGTCTTTGCGTCAAAGTTAACTTTTGACATTTGCAACTAAGTAAAGAAGTAACTAATGGATTTTGAAACTTCCGAATAATGGTGTAAAATTAGATAAATATGACATAAAATTTTTCATTTGCAGTTAAATTGATTGTTGGAATCTGATCGTTAACAATGCCTGTCAGCATTTTTTCAAATTTAGAGTACCCAATTCATTTTTTCCAATTAAAGGGGCAATTTAGCATGGCCAATCCACCTAGCCTGCATATCTTTGGGTTGTGGGGGCGAAACCCACGCAAACACGGGAGAATGTGCAAACTCCACACGGACAGTGACCCAGAGCCGAGACCGAACCTGTGACCTCGGCACCATGCTAACCACTGCACCACCGTGCTGCCCTTGTGTTCAACAATCACAACCTCTGCCTCCAACTTACTAGATATTTTCTTTTGCTGGTTTGGTCTTGTCTCATTTTTTTCTTTGTCCCTTAATATTTCATAAGGATGACTACTGTGTGGCCATTCACACCTCATCTGGGCATTTTTTCATTCTTTACCCATTATGACTAGGGCAGCACGGTAGCACAGTGGTTAGCACAGTTGCTTCACAGCTCCAGGGTCCCAGGTTCGATTCCCGGCTTGGGTCACTGTCTGTGCGGAGTCTGCACATCCTCCCCGTGTGTGTGTGGGTTTCCTCCAGCTGCTCCGGTTTCCTCCCACAATCCAAAGATGTGCAGGTTAGGTGGATTGGCCATGCTAAATTGCCCTTAGTGTCCAAAATTGCCCTTAGTGTTGGGTGGGGTTACTGGGTTATGGGGACAGGGTGGAGGTGTGGGTTTGGATAGGGTGCTCTTTCCAAGAGCCAGTGCAGACTCGGTGGGCCGAATGGCCTCCTTCTGCACTGTAAATTCTATGATTCTCGGACTAAACTATCGTGCGGGTGCGTGTTGACACCTTTCACGCAATTTCATGCACTTCCAGGTTGGGCGTGCCCAAGCAACATAGAAATCTGGCTCAGGACTCAAAGTCGATAGTCAAACTTCTAAGTGAGGCCTTCAGAGTGTACTTGTATTGCTTCCTTTGACCACCATAAGAGTGCAACACAGACTCCAAGGGCTGGATTCTCCGCTGGCAGCCCAGGGGTTTCCTGATGGCGTGGGGCTGCCCCCATTGACCAGCCGGCGTAACGGAGCATCCCGCTGGCGGGGTGAAACAGAAAGATGGCGCGGGGGGGGGGGGGGGGGGGGCAGCGAATCCAGTCCCAGCTCTCCACAGAAAATTTGCTTTGGTAATCGGTTGTCAGGAATTCTGGCTACTTGACCAGCCTAACTCAACAGTTGTGACTCTCACCATGGTGTAGATGCTTGGCCTGCCAACTCTGGTGAATGAATGAAAAGCAACAAGTGAAAATTAAACTCTTTACTTTTCTTTCTGTGCCAATTTTATTCCAATTTACCTGTAATAAGCTGCACGGGACACACGGGGCAGGGTTGATTGTTTTCCCTGTGTGGTGAGAGGAGCATGGACTCCCCCGCTAACTACGGGGCTGATAGCCATGTTGTATAAGAGGTCAGCCAGTCAGGAACCACCCGACACAGAGAGAGGACCCGGTGAGGTATAACCAGGCCCCATGTGAATAGGGCAGCACGGTGGCGCAGTGATTAGCACTGCTGTCTCATGGCGTCAAGGTCCCAGGTTCGATCCCGGCTCTGGGTCACTGTCCGTGTGGAGTTTGCACATTGAAAATTAATGAAAATGAAAATCTCTTATTGTCACAAGTAGGCTTCAAATGAAGTTACTGTGAAAAGCCCCTAGTCACCACATTCCGGCGCCTGTTCGGGGAGGCTGGCACGGTCTCCCCGTGTTTGCATGGGTTTCGCCCCCACAACCCAAAGATGTGCAGGCTAGGCAGATTGGCCACGCTAAATTGTCCCTTAATTGGAAAAAATGAATTGGGTACTCTACAAATTTCAAAAAATAAATAAATGCCGTATTTTGTTTACTCGCCGGACTCCCCTCGCCTTTACTAAACTGGCAACGTGGATAGGATTAAAGGCTTTTTCCACCACTATGTTGGAGCTGACCGTTGAGGACGGCTTCTTCCTGTCGGACACAAGGGTCGTCGCCCCTGTGAAATGGCAGCTTGGGTTCTGAAAAACCCTCATGCAGCACAACCGGGATCTCCAAAATGAAAATGCTGGCCAGGGCCAAAAAAGAGGTGTGCAATTGTTCGATGGTTGCATGGAGGTGATGGACGCCATTTTGTGGACCTCCAGCCACTTCATGTGCACATCACCAAGATGCGAAGCATGTATTCCAAAAACGAGCCAGCTAAACGCCTATGGGCGTCTTGGCCACTCTCAAGGGTGCAGAAGCACCACTGCCAGAGGCTTCAGATGTCTGGTGGCCGGGACTTGTGGCGGCCTTGAAGTGGTAGCCCAGCGCTGCCCCATTTGTCAAAAACATCTGATGTGGTGATGTGCAGTGATATTCGCTATGTTCGCTCCGCTCCTTATCACCTAGCGTCAAATGGACTGGCGGTGTGCACCATATATACTGCTTACTCATCAGACTTCCCTCGCCTTTATTAAATTACTTTAGTTTCTTCTCTGCCATTCCATTATTTATTTCTTGATCATAAAATCTCATTGGTTCCTTTGTTCATCAAAATCCCGGATGACCACTAAACATTATCGTGCTTACATTTCAGCTTCAGCTCACACTTCCTTAATGTGCAAAAATGTTTTGCACTGAGTGGCAAGGAGAAAATCTAGCAGCAAATCCTAAGCAATTGCATGTTCACCTTGTATCTATCCTACGCTATCTTTGACCAGAGTTCGTGAGCACAGAGACAATGGGCAGAATTTTATGGCCTCTCCCATCAGTGGGATTTTCCGTTCCCGCCGAAGTCAATGGATGTTTGACTGGCTAATCGCATTTTACCACCCCATCCTCACCACGACAGGTCTTCAAAATCCGCCCAATGTTACTCAACATCTAACCTATGATACCTTACTCTGGCATTGTGCGGTGCTTACTCTCAATGCCCAAGCTTAAAAGCACTTTGAATCTCACCCAGAGTGGTAAAATGCTCCTCAGCAGCTAACTGCACAAAACGTCTGTGCGAAATGAGTTTAGATGATCTCAATCTAATTCTTAGTAGCAAGGCACAGAGATTAAAACTGCCCCCGGTTTAGATCTAACTGATATTCATTGGGTAATCTTGGAAAGACGGTACATTTTTCATCCGGTTACTCAGAAAACCTCAGTTTTCCAGCCGTTCATGGGAAGAAAACGATTGAGCTGACATTTATACGGTGTCTTTCAAAGCACTTTACAGCCATTTAATTTTGAAATACATTCACTTTTCTAATGTTAGGAAATGTGGCAACCAATTTGTGTACATTAAGGTCCACAACCAACAAGCATTTCACAGACAATGAGCTACTTTTGAATTGCGGTTCGCCGTTGCAATGCAGGAAAATTGTCTCACAGCAAGGCCTCACAACCGGCAATGAGATAATGACCTATTTTAGTGATGCCGTTGAGGGATAGGTGTTGGTCCAGGACATGGGGAGAACTCCAGTGCAACAATATGTCACTGCTGCGCAAAACATTTAATATCCCATCCAAAAGACTGCTCAGTACGTCTGCAACATTGCACAGGAGTGTCAGTCTAGATTATGTGCTCACTCACATCTCCGGAGTGGAACTTGAACCCACATCCTTCTGATTTAAAGGTGAGACTAAGAAAACAATGCTAACAGAGAGGGTTCTAAGAACGATGAGAGTAAAGGAGAACCCAGAGGAGTGTGCCTCCTATAGGCCAATCTCGCCTTTGAACGTTGATTTGAAATTGTTGTCTAAGTTGTTGGTGTGCCAGTTCGAGGGAATTCTCCTGATGATCACCTGGGAGGGTCAGATCAAGTTCATAATGGGTCGGTTTTCCAGCAATAATGTCAGGTTACTGAATGTGATCCAAGTTTTCAGAGTGAGTGCTAGATGGGTTGGTGGTCCCCTTGGATGCAGAGAATGCTTTCAATAGGGTGGAGTGGAATTATACAATTTACACACTGCGGGTGTGGGATAGGTTAAATGGATTCAGATGCTGTATCGTGGGCCTCTGGCGGCAGTACTCATGAATGGTTTTAGATCTGAGAACCTTGGCCTTCAGATGGGGACGAGGCGGGACTTCCCCTGTCCCTGTGTGTTTGCACTGGCCACAGAGTCTCTGGTGGAGGCCTTTAGGCAGGGCCCCTTAATATCGCGGCTGGGTTATGGGGGGAAACAGCATAAGATCACGCTTTATGCTGATGATGTGCTGCTGTTTGTATTGGAATCGGATGTTTCATTCCCCTTACTATTGATATGATGGATAGATTCAGAGCCTTCTCTGGTTATGATTAATTTTACAAAGTCGGAGGCTATGCCGATGGGAAGAGTTGAGGGACAAACCTCCGCCCCCCCACCCCCATCGGTGCCAATTTTGCTTATCTGGGTGTTGCAATTACCCTCTCTTTCCGATAATTATTTGGGGCCAATTTTCGTCAGCTGATTTCATCTATTGGGCAGAATATGACACATTGGTCTTCACTACCGATTTCATGGCTGGGTAGGAGTGCGTTGATTAAGATCAATGTGTTGCCTTGATTGCTGTAACCGTTGCAGATGTTGCCAATCTTGTTGTCTGCTGGAGACTTAAAGGAGATTAATGGAATGATTAATTTGTTTACTTGGAATAAAAGGAAGCCTTGTCTAAAATCTGCCAAATTGCAACTCCCAGGTTCCAAGGGAGGTCTGGGTGTCCCGAATATTAAACTGTACCAATTAGCCTCTCATCTTAGACTTATAAGGGATTGAGTTAGGAAGAACCCTGCTTCCGGTTGGCTCGATATTGAAGCAGTTCAGTCGGTTTATCCTTTGCAGGTCTTGTTATTTTATGGAGTCTTTAGGTCAGGTTCTGCTAGGTGTGAGAATCCTATTATTACTCATAATCTTAGAGCATGGAGAATGGTCCGTCAGCAAGAAGGGAGATCTAAACTGACTTCCATTCTCTCTCCCATCTACGGCAGCCCGTACAGAACTTCTGGACCATGGATTCCATACTTGGAGAAGTAGAGGCATTTGTAGGCTAGGATATATGTTCAGTGATGCTTCCTTGTCATCCTTTGAGCAGCTATGCCAACAATTTGACATGCTGAGACACTCCTTTTGTAAGTATCTTCAACTTAGAGACTTTATCCTGAATAAGACAACCCTGCATCTTTACTCCTTTATTTTCCCCAGTGGAAAAACTCTGATTTCTACGCAGCCTGTTAGCAAGTTCTACAATAGGTTGTGTTCTAGATTCTGTGTTACTACATTGGGTACGGCACAGTCTTGGGGAAAAGACTTGGCAACTAATACTGATGAGGAGACATTGATGAGGAGACACGGGTAGTATATGAGATTATGCCAATAGAATTTCGGTACGTAACAGAATGATCGAGACTCAATTTAATATACTGCATCACACACAGTCTGAGACACAGGTTTGATCCTGCGATATCCCCAATGTGCCTAAAGTGCCCGTTAATCGAGGGTGCGGATGGACTTGTGTTAAGATTCAATCCTATTGGTCTGGTGTAGTTAGGGAGCTGGAGATGGTTTTTTGACAGGGCCTTAGAATTTGAACCTTTATTCCTAATTCTGGGTCTTCCAGATAGGAGAATTACTGACATTGATGAAAAAAGCCTAACTTTTGCAGCTTGTAAAAATATTCTCTGCTCCTAGGTCAGCGACGAGTATCCTTCAGTACAAATCTACCATAAATTAGTCATCCCTGGCACGGAGTCCCATGAGACATGTTGTAAGTCTTGATCTCGCTACACATAAAGATGTATGACCGAGGTATTATCCAATCTTATTTACATGGCTTTATCTATCCCCTCCCCTGTTTTCTGACTGATCCAGCATTAAAACTGGAGGCACTAGTTCCTAAGGTCCATTGTTGTGAATTTATCTTGCCTTGCTTGTTCTTACACTGCAGTGTCTGTTTTGTGCTGTACCAGTTGTGCGCTGAAATTTTTGTTGCGTTACTTGTAAAAAAATTGCAAAACTTTAATAAAAATGTATTTTAATAAACACAGAAAATTGAAGGCGTGGCAAGAGGACCAATCTAGGCAAAAAGACAGTTTGTCATTTTACCTTAAAAAATTTGAAGTATTGAACAAATTGCACATTTGTTCTCATCCAAAAGTATGAGTGAATTATCTGATGACTAAGACTTGCCGATTTTGAGAGAAACCACATCACCTGAAAAAGTTGGACTAGAAGTGGACTCTAAAATGACAACGAAACTGTAAGATACTGCTGATTTTGTTGAAGTGAGGGAAGAAACCTACCTGGAAGACATTGCCTTATGGCCAAAATATGTTCCACTCGGTATGATAGAATATTTCACACTAAATAAACCAGAAAACACCGGTAATATGGACAATTTGAAAAAAGAGTTTGAGGTTGGAGGCCGAAGCAGTTTAAAAGTCTTCATAAGTCCCATTTTCTGAGGGCGAAGAGAAATGGGATGAGGGAAATTAGAAATTCGGAAACCTCTGAGGCAGTCTCCTGTTATGTTTGCAAATTAGGCCCCATTCCTAGTAAAGGAAAACGAGTTTCATCGTTGGGTACTCTAACTGGAGAAATGTTGGAAGAGATTGTGCTGATCATGAAATTTCCAAAGCTCATATTAAAGCTTTGTGTGCATTCATTCAAAGATGTAAATTATTTGGAAGAACTGATTCTGCGTTATCAGCTCAGTTTGAAAAGGAGTGTTCTTGCTGGAGGAAAGCACTGAGACATGTTGTTGCCACAGTCAAACTTCTGTCTTCCTTGGGATTACGTCTAAGAGGACATGAAAAGACATCAGTGTCAAATTGAAGAGGTAATTGTTTAGCCTGCTTTGAATACCTCAGTGAATTTGATGAGCTTCTCAAAGAGCATTTGGAAAGTTATCAGTTGCTGCTGGGGGAAGGCCAACGTTTTAACGCACCAAACATACAATGATGTCATCATTATAATGGCAGACCAGCTCCGAAACCAATTTACTAATGAAGTAAAAGACAGCAAATATTATTGCATAATCGTTAATTCAACACCAGATGTGAGTCGTACGCTCCAATTAACATTAATTATAAGATATGTGACCAGCAATAGTGAAGTTGAAGTGCAATTTATTTGTTTCAACAAAGTAAAATCCCACACTTCTGAGTGTCTGGAGACAATTGTTTGGATATCATTTCTGGGAGGTGAGTAGTGAGTTTAAAAGCCTTACCTTTACAGGAGCAGCCCTTTGGATTTCGGCGGCAGCGGTGCGCAGGGGCCTTCTGGGAGGTGAGTAGCGACTTTAAAACCACTTACCTTTACAGGAGCAGCCCTTTGGATTTCGGCGGCAGCGGTGCGCAGGGGCCTTCTGGGAGGTGAGTAGTGAGTTTAAAAGCCTTACCTTTACAGGAGCAGCCCTTTGGATTTCGGCGGCAGCGGTGCGCAGGGGCCTTCTTGGAGGTGAGTAGTGTATTTAAAAAGCCTTACCTGGTCCCATTTCTGTTCTTCTTTTCTGTTTTATTTGTTTTTATATAAGGCGGGAACCGGAAGTTCGACCTCTGGCAAGTCCCCCCCCCCAACCAATAAATTCTGGTGGAGAGGAAACCCGAGACACTACACGTGTAGTGTCTCCCACCCGCCCTCCTCCTCTAACCTAATAATAAGACCCATTGGTGTAAGGTAAGTGCCATATTATATTATTATATTATTAGCATTGTGCAGGTCAAGGATCGGAGATGGAGGAGCAGTCTCTGTCAGCGAGAGAACCTGAGAACATCTCAGACACTCAGAAGGTAAGAAGGTAAGTAAGTGATTTTTACTTTTATACCTTTTTTCAAATTGTGTGTGTCGGGGGGAAACTGAAGTGACATCACAGAAAAGCTGTGACCTGAGTGGCTGGTTGGGATTCTAACCTAAATTTAAAAAAAAAAAAAAATTTGAGTATTTGGGAACTAATTAAACATTAATTATAATTTAGAGGATATCTAAGCCAGAGATCGGAGAATATTATAGTTAGCTATCGCATTTCTATTAGAAATCTAGTGCTAGGAAACAGATAGTTGACAGTAACTTTGCAATTTTAAAAAAAAGTATTTAAAAAAAAAAAAGACAAATTTTAATTTTAATTAATTGATGCAATGTCAGTTAGAGGGGTGCTGTGCTCTGACTGTGAGATGTGGCAGGTCCAGGAGGCTTCCAGCGTCCCGGATGGCTTCATCTGCAGAAAGTGCACCCAACTGCAGCTCCTCACAGACCGCATGGTTCGGTTGGAGCAGAAATTGGATGCACTTAGGAGCATGCAGGTGGCGGAAAGCGTCATAGATCGCAGTTATGTAAATGTGGTCACACCCAAGGTGCAGGCAGAGAAATGGGTGACCACCAGAAAGGGCAGGCAGTCAGTGCAGGAATCCCCTGTGGTTGTCCCCCTCTCGAACAGATATATCCCTTTGGATACTGTCGGGGGGGATAGCCTATCAGGGGAAAACAGCAGCAGCCAGAGCAGTGGCACCACGGCTGGCTCTGATGTTCAGAAGGGAGGGTCAAAGCGCAGAAGAGTAATAGTAATAGGGGACTCTATAGTCAGGGGCACAGATAGGCGCTTCTGTGGACGTGAAAGAGACTCCAGGATGGTATGTTGCCTCCCTGGTGCCAGGGTCCAGGATGTCTCCGAACGGGTAGAGGGAATCCTGAAGGGGGAGGGCAAACAGGCAGAGGTCGTTGTACATATTGGTACTAACGACATAGGCAGGAAGGGGCATGAGGTCCTGCAGCAGGAGTTCAGGGAGCTAGGCAGAAAGTTAAAAGACAGGACCTCGAGGGTTGTAATCTCGGGATTACTCCCTGTGCCACGTGCCAGTGAGGCTAGAAATAGGAAGATAGAGCAGACAAACACGTGGCTAAACAGCTGGTGTAGGAGGGAGGGTTTCCGTTATCTGGACCACTGGGAGCTCTTCCGGGGCAGGTGTGACCTGTATAAGATGGACGGGTTGCATCTAAACCGGAGAGGCATAAATATCCTGGCCGCGAGGTTTGCTAGTGTCACACGGGAGGGTTTAAACTAGTATGGCAGGGGGGTGGGCACGGGAGCAATAGGTCAGAAGGTGAGAGCATTGAGGGAGAACTAGGGAATAGGGACAGTGTGGCTCTGAGGCAGAGCAGACGGGGAGAAGTTGCTGAACACAGCGGGTCTGGTGGCCTGAAGTGCATATGTTTTAATGCAAGGAGCATTACGGGTAAGGCAGATGAACTTAGAGCTTGGATTACTACTTGGAACTATGATGTTGTTGCCATTACAGAGACCTGGTTGAGGGAAGGGCAGGATTGGCAGCTAAACGTTCCAGGATTTAGATGTTTCAGGCGGGATAGAGGGGGATGTAAAAGGGGAGGCGGAGTTGCGCTACTTGTTCGGGAGAATATCACAGCTATACTGCGAGAGGACACCTCCGAGGGCAGTGAGGCTATATGGGTAGAGATCAGGAATAAGAAGGGTGCAGTCACAATGTTGGGGGTATACTACAGGCCTCCCAACAGCCAACGGGAGATAGAGGAGCAGATAGGTAGACAGATTTTGGAAAAGAGTAAAAACAACAGGGTTGTGGTGATGGGAGACTTCAACTTCCCCAATATTGACTGGGACTCACTTAGTGCCAGGGGCTTAGACGGGGCGGAGTTTGTAAGGAGCATCCAGGAGGGCTTCTTAAAACAATATGTAAACAGTCCAACTAGGGAAGGGGCGGTACTGGACCTGGTATTGGGGAATGAGCCCGGCCAGGTGGTAGATGTTTCAGTAGGGGAGCATTTCGGTAACAGTGACCACAATTCAGTAAGTTTTAAAGTACTGGTGGACAAGGATAAGAGTGGTCCGAGGATGAATGTGCTAAATTGGGGGAAGGCTAATTATAACAATATTAGGCGGGAACTGAAGAACATAGATTGGGGGCGGATGTTTGAGGGCAAATCAACATCTGACATGTGGGAGGCTTTCAAGTGTCAGTTGAAAGGAATACAGGACAGGCATGTTCCTGTGAGGAAGAAAGATAAATACGGCAATTTTCGGGAACCTTGGATGACGAGTGATATTGTAGGCCTCGCCAAAAAGAAAAAGGAGGCATTTGTCAGGGCTAAAAGGCTGGGAACAGACGAAGCCTGTGTGGCATTTCAGGAAAGTAGGAAGGAACTTAAGCAAGGAGTCAGGAGGGCTAGAAGGGGTCATGAAAAGTCATTGGCAAATAGGGTTAAGGAAAATCCCAAGGCTTTTTACACGTACATAAAAAGCAAGAGGATAGCCAGGGAAAGGGTTGGCCCACTGAAGGATAGGCAAGGGAATCTATGTGTGGAGCCAGAGGAAATGGGCGAGGTACTAAATGAATACTTTGCATCAGTATTCACCAAAGAGAAGGAATTGGTAGATGTTGAGTCTGGAGAAGGGGGTGTAGATAGCCTGGGTCACATTGTGATCCAAAAAGACGAGGTGTTGGGTGTCTTAAAAAATATTAAGGTAGATAAGTCCCCAGGACCGGATGGGATCTACCCCAGAATACTGAAGGAGGCTGGAGAGGAAATTGCTGAGGCCTTGACAGAAATCTTTGGATCCTCGCTGTCTTCAGGGGATGTCCCGGAGGACTGGAGAATAGCCAATGTTGTTCCTCTGTTTAAGAAGGGTAGCAAGGATAATCCCGGGAACTACAGGCCGGTGAGCCTTACTTCAGTGGTAGGGAAATTACTGGAGAGAATTCTTCGAGACAGAATCTACTCCCATTTGGAAGCAAATGGACGTATTAGTGAGAGGCAGCACGGTTTTGTGAAGGGGAGGTCGTGTCTCACTAACTTGATAGAGTTTTTCGAGGAGGTCACTAAGATGATTGATGCAGGTAGGGCAGTAGATGTTGTCTATATGGACTTCAGTAAGGCCTTTGACAAGGTCCCTCATGGTAGACTAGTACAAAAGGTGAAGTCACACGGGATCAGGGGTGAACTGGCAAGGTGGATACAGAACTGGCTAGGCCATAGAAGGCAGAGGGTAGCAATGGAGGGATGCTTTTCTCATTGGAGGGCTGTGACCAGTGGTGTTCCACAGGGATCAGTGCTGGGACCTTTGCTCTTTGTAGTATATATAAATGATTTGGAGGAAAATGTAACTGGTCTGATTAGTAAGTTTGCAGACGACACAAAGGTTGGTGGAATTGCGGATAGCGATGAGGACTGTCTGAGGATACAGCAGGATTTAGATTGTCTGGAGACTTGGGCGGAGAGATGGCAGATGGAGTTTAATCCGGACAAATGTGAGGTAATGCATTTTGGAAGGGCTAATGCAGGTAGGGAATATACAGTGAATGGTAGAACCCTCAAGAGTATTGAAAGTCAAAGAGATCTAGGAGTACAGGTCCACAGGTCATTGAAAGGGGCAACACAGGTGGAGAAGGTAGTCAAGAAGGCATACGGCATGCTTGCCTTCATTGGCCGGGGCATTGAGTATAAGAATTGGCAAGTCATGTTGCAGCTGTATAGAACCTTAGTTAGGCCACACTTGGAGTATAGTGTTCAATTCTGGTCGCCACACTACCAGAAGGATGTGGAGGCTTTAGAGAGGGTGCAGAAGAGATTTACCAGAATGTTGCCTGGTATGGAGGGCATAAGCTATGAGGAGCGATTGAATAAACTCGGTTTGTTCTCACTGGAACGAAGGAGGTTGAGGGGCGACCTGATAGAGGTATACAAAATTATGAGGGGCATAGACAGAGTGGATAGTCAGAGGCTTTTCCCCAGGGTAGAGGGGTCAATTACTAGGGGGCATAGGTTTAAGGTGAGAGGGGCAAAGTTTAGAGTAGATGTACGAGGCAAGTTTTTTACGCAGAGGGTAGTGGGTGCCTGGAACTCACTACCGGAGGGAAGCAGGGACGATAGGGACATTTAAGGGGCATCTTGACAAATACATGAATAGGATGGGAATAGAGGGATACGGACCCAGGAAGTGTAGAAGATTGTAGTTTAGTCGGGCAGTATGGTCGGCACGGGCTTGGAGGGCCGAAGGGCCTGTTCCTGTGCTGTACATTTCTTTGTTCTTTGTTTTGTTTGATGTTTGGACATCAAAAATCATTGTTGGTGGAGCTTCGATAATGCACAAATATGGCAGGAAAATATTCAGGTCTATAAACAAGACTGAACAATGCAAGCCCCTGTGCATTCTTCATCCCATGTTCTATTTGCTCCTTGAATTTAATGTTCAGTGCTGCAGCTGAATCCTGGGAGGGAACTGTACATTTGTTTGACGTTATTCAAAATGTATATGCCTTATTTCGGTTTCCATGCATCAGTGGAATATGTCGCAACCATGCTGGGAACAGGCACATGGAAAACATTTGACGGTCAAAATAATTTGTGACACCAGGTGACCTGCTCATGCAGATGCTGTTTTGGCTTTGAAAACAAACTTTGCTGATACAAAGGAAACATTATTAGACATAACAGCATCAAAGTCAGAAAAAACATGTGTGAAAACAGAAGCAAAATCCTTAGCAGCGAATTTGAACAGTACGATATTGCTGTTTTAAATTTTTGTGGAACTATTTACTTTAAATAATTAATGCTGCCAGCAAAATATTGATACAAATTTATTGAATGCTGCACAATTTATAGCCTCAGTTAAAAGTTTTGTCGTGGAGGTTCAAAATTACTGTAGCTTGATGAAGGTAGAGGCACAAACATTAACAAAATAATAGGTCCCTCTGATATATCTGATGAGAAGAGTACAAGACAAAGGAAGCTATTTTTCGATGCAACTAGAGACAATTAAATGAATTTAAAAGGGAAAGAGAAGATCATTGTTGAGATTGTCAATGTTATTTGTCACATAGTAATGGTGAGTAGAAGTGAATCTCTGAGGAAAACTTTTGATTTATTTTGCGTGCTTTTTGACAGAGATTTGGATGAAAATTCTAAAAGCCACTGCAGTAAGAAATTAAGTGAATCCTACCGGGTGAACATAGACACAAATCTTTTTAAAGATGAAGTGAAACAAGTTATTAATTTCATTGCTAATGGTGAGCTCTGTGCTTTGAGGTCACCAACTGATTTGTACAGACTTGCACGTTATGGTCTGTGGGCAATTTTTCCAATTGTGGAAACCAATTTGAAAATATTTTTAACAATCATAGAATGATAGAATTTACAGTGCAGCAGGAGGCCATTCAGCCCATTGCGACTGCACTGACCCTTAGAAAGAGCACCCTATTTAAGCCCATGCCTCCATAACCCAGTAACCCCACCTAACCTTTTGGACACTAAGGGGCAATTTAGCATGGTCAATCCACCGAACCTGCACATCTTTGGATCACTTGGAGGAAACCCACGCAGACATGGGGAGAAAGAACAAACTCCACACAGACAGTCACCAATAAGTCCATAAGACATTGGAGCCGAATTAGGCCACTTGGCCCATCAAGTCTGCTCCGCCATTCAATCATGGCTGATATTTTCTCATCCCCATTCTCCTGTCTTCTCCCCATAACCCCATATCCCCTTATTAATCAAGAACCTATCTATCTCTGAGTTAAAGACACTCAGTGAATTGGCCTCCACAGTCTTCTGCAGCAAAGAGTTCCACAGATCCACCACCCTCTGGCTGAAAAAATTCCCCCTCATTTCTGTTTTAAAGGATCGTCCCTTCAATCTGGGATGGTGTCCTCTGGTTCTAGTTTTTCCTACAAGTGGAAACATCCTATCCAGGCCACACAGTATCTTGTTTCAATAAGATCCCCTCTCATCCTTCTAAACTCCAACGAGTACAGACCCAGAGTCCTCAAACATTCCTCATACGACAAGTTCTTCATTCCAGGGATCATTCTTGTGAACCTCCTCTGGACCCTTTCCAAGGCCAGCACATCCTTCTTTAGATATCGGGCCCAAAACTGCTCACAGTACTCCAAATAGGGTCTGACCAGAGCCTTATACAGCCTCTGAAGTACATCCCTGGTCTTGTATTCTAGCCCTCTTGACATGAATGCTAACATTGCATTTGCCTTCTTAACTGCCGACTGAACCTGCTCATTAACCTTAAGAGAATCGTGAACAAGGATTCCCAAGTCCCTTTGTGCTTCTGCTTTCTGAAGCATTTCCGCATTTAGAAAATAGTGCATGCCTTGATTCCTCCTTACAAAGTGCATAACCTCACACTTTTCCACATTGCATTTCATTTGCCACTTCATTGCCCACTCTCCTAGCTTGTCCAAGTCCTTCTGCAGCCCCCTTGCTTCCTCAATACTACCTGTCCCTCTACAGATCTTTGTATCATCTGCAAACTTAGCAACAGTGCATTCAGTACCTTCTTCCAGATCATTCATGTATATTGTAAAAAGTTGTGGTCCCAACACAGACCCCTGAGACACACCACTAGTCGCAGGCTGCCATCCTGAAAAAGACCCCTTTATCCCCACTCTGTGCCTTCTGCCAGTCAGCCAATCCTCTATCTATGCCAGGATCTTGCCCTTAACCATGGGCTTTTAACTTATTTAACAGTCTCCTATGCGGCACCTGGTCAAAGGCCTTCTGGAAATCTAAATAAATCACATCCACTGATCCTCCTTTGTCTAACTTGCTTGTTATCTCCTCAAAGAATTCTAACAGATTTGTTAGACACGACCTCCCTTTGACAAAGCTGTGCTGACTCAGTCCTATTTTACCATGCACTTCCAAGTGCTTCGCAATCTCATCTTTAATAACAGACTCTAAAATCTTACCAATGATCGAAGTCAGGCTAACCGGCCTATAATTTCCCATCTTCTGCCTCCCTCCCTTCTTAAACAGTGGTGTTACATTAGCCACCTTCCAGTCCTCTGGGACCCTTCCTGCCTCCAGTGATTCCTGAAAGATCATCACGAATGCCTCCACAATTTCCTCAGCTATCTCTTTTAGGACCCTGGGGTGTAGTCCATCCGGTCCCGAGGCTGGACTTGAACCCGGGTCCCTGGAGCTGTGAGGCACTGTGCTACCATGCCGCCCATCACAAATCCTTCCAGTGAATGTTCTTTTTCTGCATTGAAAATGTCGTGTTGGGTGTTCCGATACACAAATGAACCAATACGGTTGTAGAGGGTACAACTCTGTTTTATTGTTCTGTACAATAATAACTATTAACTTCTGGCTGATGTTTGTGCTTCACCAGTTAACCTGTGGACCCAGCCCTTGCACTATCTTGGTGAGGCACTCAGCACATGGTCTATGTCTGAGTGGCAGGCTGTGAGCTCTGTGCTCTGAGCCATCTCCTGGTAGAATGAGCGGGAACTGTGGTGTTCCCTGTTTTATAGTGCGTGTGCTCTCACTGGTGATTGGCTGCGATGTTGTGTGTGTGTTGATTGGTCCAACTACCTGTCCATCAGTGTGTGTGTGATTGCACCATGATATGCTAATGTGGATATCGTGACATCCCCCTTTTCACAAGGATATGTGCCTACATGCTAAGAAATATTGGTGTGTACTGAGTGCATCTGAGTATGTGTGTGCAATATTTACAACATGTACATGAGGCTAAACTATATACAGAGGAAGGTGTCAGGTGCAACAGAGCAATGAGGTTGTACCACTAACAAAACAAGTGCAATAAGCAAACATCGAAAGAGAACTTCTGGAACGACAAGAAATAAACACGTTAACAGTACTGTAACAATTCAGTGAGTCCAATGTGCTAACAGGCTCATAAGTCAAGTCTATCAGGTGGGCGACGAATTCGGGTTGACCGCCTCAAGGGTGAGTCAGGATCCATCGGCTGAGGAATGGGCCTGGCCACGGGCGAGAGAGGAATGGGCAGAGTGGCAGGAAGCTCAATGAAGTCAACATCAGGGACCACAGGAGGGCGTGGCACGGGTGCATGATCTCGTAGCGAGCGCGGAAGCAGCCGAAGGGCCCGCCGATTATGCCGGCGAATGGAGCCATCAGGCATGCGAACCAGGAACGAGCGGGGAGCCACCCGGCGGAGAACCTCGGCGGTTGCTGACCAGCCATCATCCGGTAGGTGTATGCGGACATTGTCTCCAGGTGCCAGGGCAGGAAGATCAGTCGCCCAAGCGTCATGTGCCACCTTCCGCTGAGCACGCTGTTGTGTCCTTTGCAGTACTGGAGCATGGTCGGGTTCAGGAACACGAATGGACGGCACAGTGGTTCTGAAGGTGCGACCCATCAACAGGTGGGCTGGCGAGAGGCCCGTGGACAGTGGGGCCGAGCGATAGGCCAGCAGGGCTAAACAGAAGTCAGATCCGACATCAGCAGCCTTGCAGAGGAGCCGCTTCACGATATGGACGCCCTTTTCCGCCTTGCCATTCGACTGCGGATGGAAAGGACTGGACGTCACCTGTGTGAAGTTGTATGAAGTGGCAAAAGAAGACCATTCTTGGCTCGCAAAACAGGGCCCGTTGTCAGACATGACGGTGAGCGGAATTCCATGGCGAGCGAAGGTTTCTTTGCATGCGCGGATGACGGCTGATGACGTCATGACGTGCAGGTGTATGACCTCTGGATAATTTGAAAAATAGTCAATTAGAATGACGTAGTCCCTGCCGAGCGCATGAAAGAGGTCCACACCCACCTTTGCCCAGGGGGACGTGACCAACTCATGGGGTTGAAGTATCTCAGGGGATTGCGCCGGCTGAAACCTTTGGCAGGTGGGGCAGTTGAGCACCATGTTGGCAATGTCGTTGCTGATGCCCGGCCAGTACACAGCTCACGGGCCCTCCGCCTGGCCTTTTCAACCCCGAGATGGCCTTCGTGCAATTGTTCGAGGACAAGCCGGTGGGATCACAATCCGGTCCAACCTTAGGAGGACACCATCAATGACAGCCAAGTCGTCCCGGACATTGTAGAATTGTGGGCACTGCCCCTTGAGCCACCCTTCCGTCATGTGGCGCATTACACGCTGTAGAAGGGGGTCAGCCGCAGTCTCACGGTGAATGTGGGCCAGACGTGTGTCAGTAGCCGGCAGATTGGCCGATGTGAAGGCTACTTGTGCGTCAACCTGACAAACGAACCCCTCCGATTCGGGCGGTGTGTTCACTGCCCTGGACAGAGCATCCGCGATGATGAGGTCCTTTCCCGGGGTGTAGACAAGTTGGAAGTCGTACCTCCGGAGCTTGAGCAGAATGCGCTGGAGGTGAGGGGTCATATCATTGAGGTCCTTCTGAATGATGCCGACCAGGGGGCGATGGTCGGTCTCCACAGTGAACTGCGGAAGACCATACACATAATCGTGGAATTTGTCGATGCCAGTCAACAAGCCTAGGCACTCATTTTCAATCTGTGCATAGTGCTGTTCTGTGGGGGTCATGGCCCGCGAGGCATAGGCGACCGGGGCCCATGATGCATTGTTGTCCCGTTGCAGGAGTACCGCCCCAATGCCGGACTGGCTGATGTCAGTCGCGATCTTTGTGTCCCGAGTGGTATCGAAAAACGCCAATACAGGGGCGGTGGTGAGCTTGACCATTCACTCTGGTGTGCGGGCAGCCACTGGAATTCCGTTGTCTTCTTGACCAGGTGGCGAAGAGCCGTTGTGTGCGAGGCAAGGTTGGGAATAAACTTCCCCAGGAAATTGACCATTCCGAGAAAGCGCAGCACTGCCTTCTTGTCTGACGGCTGCTGCATGGCTGCGATGGCTGCCACGTTGTCGGTATCCGGCCGCACTCCTGACCGGGATATGTGGTCTCCCAAAAACTTTAGCTCAGTCTGGCCAAAAGAGCACTTGGCTCGGTTGAGCCGTAGGCCCTGATCTCGTATCCGTGCAAAGACACGCTGGAGATGACTGATGTGCTCCTGTGGTGTGGTGGACCAGATGATAACGTCGTCAACATAGACGCGCACCCCTTCGATGCCCTCCAGCATCTGTTTCATGATGCGATGGAACACCTCGGATGCCGAGATGATGCCAAACGGCATCCTATTGTAGCAGTATCTGCCAAATGGAGTGTTGAAAGTGCACAACTTCCTGCTGGACTGATCCAGTTGAATCTGCCAAAAACCCTTTGAGGCATCAAGCTTGGTGGATATTTTTGCCCGAGCCATTTCGTTCGTGATTTCTTCCCGTTTGGGTATGGGGTAGTGTTCCCTCATGATGTTATTGTTCAGATCTTTGAGGTCGATGCAGATCCAGAGCTCGCCGGAGGGCTTTTTAACGCACACCATGGAGCTGACCCATGGCGTTGGCTCCGTGACCCGGGAAAGCACTCCTTGGTCCTGCCGGTCCTGCAGCTGCTGCTTGAGGCGGACTTGAGTGGTGCTGAGACCCTACGAGGTGCGTGAATGACCGGGGTGGCGTCCGGTTTGAGCCGTATTCTGTATGTGTAGGGCAGTGTGCCCATGCCCTCGAAAGCCTCCTGGTTGTGGGCGAGGAGTGAGTGGAGCTGCGCCCTAAAGTCTGCATCCGGGAAGTCGGACGTGCCTTCTGGAGACAGAGTGTGTACCCGCTGAACGAGGTGGAGGATCTTGCACGCCTGTGCGCCTAACAGAGAGTCCTTCGAGGATCCAACTATCTCAAAAGACAATGTGGCTTTATGTGAGTTGTGTGTAACCTCGAGCTGGCAGGACCCCATGGCCGGGGTTATAGTCAACCAGTTGACAGTGGGATGGCAGAATCGGTGGTTTAACCTTCAAGGTGTGGAAGGCTGACCATGCAAGGAGATTGGCGGACACACCAGTGTCCAAGCGGAATGTGATTGGTGATCGGTTGACCGTTAGGGTGGCACACCATTCATCGCCCGGATCAATGCTGTGCACTGGCATCGGCTGGTGGTTCCGACTTGGGGACATCCGGTTCTTGTTTATTACCGCAACGCGGAAGGGTTCACGGTCGTCGGTATCACAGGTCTGCATGTTGTCAGGGTATGACTCAGTGTATGGGGCTGAATGGCCTGCACGTCCCTGCGAGGCTGGCGGAATTGCGGAGAGTTGGCAGGTTGAGCTGCTCGACAGCAGGCAGCGTAGTGGCCCATCCTGCCACAGCGGAGGCATTGTCGCGCTTTGGCCGGACATTGCCGCTTTAAGTGTGCGGATCCACAGTTGCTGCACGTCGTGACGTCATGGCGTTCGTTGCGCCACTGCGATCCTGCGTAGAGCGCGCCTGCGCATCCCGTCCCTCTGTGTCGACGTCCCCTCTTTTGGCGCGTACAAGCGTGGGAGGCCTCGGAAAGCGCGCGAAATGGCCGCCCTCGTCCGGGCCGTGGGCCGAGAGGAACTCGATCGATTGGGCCCGCTCGGCCTCGTAGGACCCCTGCCGTGCCGATTCGGCCGCCTCGATTTGGGAGTACCGGCTGGTCGCATTTTCGTGGAGGACGCCGGTCTCGATGGCAGTCGCTGGGGTGAGGCGCTTTATTTTGAGGAGCTGCTGGCGTAGGGTGTCCGAGGTGACCCCAAAAACTATCTGATCCCGAATCATGGAGTCAGACGTGGCCTCATAGCCGCAGGACTGCGCGAGGATACGGAGGTGTGTCAAATAAGATTGAAAAGGCTCATCCTTACCCTGCATGCGCTGCTGGAATAGGTACCTCTTGAAGCTCTCATTAACTTCCACGCTGAAGTGTTCCTCAAATTTTAGAAGGACCGTCTTCTATTTCGTCTTGTCCTTGCCTTCCGTGAATGCCAGGGAGTTGTAGATGTGGATGGCGTGTTGCCCCACCGTGGAGAGGAGGAGGGCGATCTTCCTGGTGTCCGATGCATTCTCCCTGTCTGTGGCTTCTAGGAAGAGCTGGAAGCGCTGTTTAAACAGCTTCCAGTTGACGCCAAGATTTCCAGCGATTCGGAGCAGCTGCGGCGGGCTGATGGTTTCCATGGCGCAGGATGGCGGATTTCTGAAGAGGTGCAGGTAGGTCTCACAGTCGCTGGCTAGTTTCCAGTCCTGGTATCATGTCGTGTTGGGTGTTCCGATACACAAATGAACCAACACGGTTGTAGATGGTACAACTCTGTTTTATTGTTCTGTACAATAATAACTATTAATTCTGGCTGCGGTTCGTGCTTCACCAGCTAACCTGTGGACCCAGCCCTTGCACTATCTTGGTGAGGCACTCAGCACATGGTGTATGTCTGAGTGGCAGGCTGTGAGCTCTGTGCTCTGAGCTATCTCCTGGTAGAATGAGCGGGAACTGTGGTGTTCCCTGTTTTATAGTGCGTGTGCTCTCACTGGTGATTGGCTGCGATGTTGTGTGTGTGTTGGTTGGTCCAACTACCTGTCCATCAGTGTGTGTGTGTGATTGCACCATGATATGTTAATGTGGATATCATGACAGAAAAGTGTTAATGCGTCTTTACAAGATTTTACCTATGGTGATGTAATTGATACTTTTGTAAAGAAAAACTGTAGGAAAATTAACTAATTTGCCGTGCCAACAAGGGATGAAGGAAGAAAATCACAAAAATCTGTCCCTCTCCCATACTCTCTTGTTTAAATTTTATATTTCAAAATGGACCATTGCTGGTCTGATATAATGGCTGCAGCTCGTCACATGCTGATCAATCGAACCACCATCGCTCTGGGTGGCCGTCAGAAAGTCTCTAGGTGGACTTCCGGTTGCGGCTATGCCTAGGTAGGTCGCATGGTCGGCAGCTCCCGCCGACAACGGACTTTTGGGCCCTTGTACGGAGCTCCAGCAGCACTTGGACAGCGATTCCTGGTGTAGGAAGGAAACAGTGAGGGCCCCCCAGAGCTGTATGGAGTGGACCAGGAGTGGGGTGATAAAAAAAGCGGCTTTGGAGAGGAGAGGAGAATGGGCGTGAAAAAGCAAGATGGCGGCCGGCGTGGATCAGGCAGCGTGGTCACGGAAGCAGCAGGAGTTTCTTAGGAGCTGCTTCACTGAGCTAAAAGCGGAGATGCTGGCCCCTATGAAGGCTTCTATTGAAAAGTTGGTGGAGACCCAGAGGATGCAGGGGACGGCGATCAAGGAGGTGCAGCAAAAGGCCTCTGACAACGAGGACGAGGTTTTGGGCCTGGCGGTTAGAGTGGAGGCGCACGAGGCCCTGCACAAGAGATGGCCGGAGAAGCTGGAAGACCTTGAAAATAGGTCGAGGAGGCAGAACCTGCGGATTCTGGGTCTCCCTGAAGGCGCGGAGGGGTCAGATCCTGTGACCACGATGCTCGGAACGCTGATGGGCGCGGGGGCCTTCCCGTGGCCCCTGGAGCTGGACGGGGCGCACAGAGTCCTGGCAAGGAGGCCAAGGGCGAACGAGCCGCCGAGAGCTATGGTGGTACGGCTCCACCGCTTCACCGACAAGGAGTGTGTCCTGCGATAGGCAAAGAAGGAGCGAAGCAGTAAATGGGAGAACTGCGAGATCCATATTTACCAGGACTGGGGTGCAGAGCTGGCTAAGAGGCGTGCCAAGGCGGTCCTCCACAGCAAAGAGGTGAAGTTCCGGCTGCTACAACCGGCGAGGCTGTGGGTCACGTACCAGGACCAGCACCATTATTTCGATACGCCGGATGAGGCGTGGACTTTTATGAAGAACGAGAAGCTGGACTTGAACTAATGGACTGCTGTATGTTGTTGGGACACCCCGGTGGGGCGGTGGGGGCTGGGGGGGGCGGTGTTATGTTGGTTTTCCCCTGTGTTTTCTTTTTTTTTTGCCCCATTGTTCTGGGCCCTCGAGGTTCTGGGTCTGTTTGCTGTTGGTATAGAGCTGCGTCACAGGCGGTGGGGACGGGCCGGACAGCGAGAGCAGTTTGCGGGGTGGGGGGTGTCGCTCATCGTTGGGGATACCACCCAAAGTTTGTTTGTTTGTTTGAGCTTTTCTTTCATGACACACGGGAATAAGGTGGGGGGTTCTCTCTCCCTCACTTGGGTGGGGGGTTGGGGGGGGGGGGGGAGTTGGAGACCCGTAGAGGGAGCCAACAGTGGGCTTGGAGGTAGAGGCGGGAGCGGCCGGGGTCAGCATGAGTCAGCTGACTTACGGGAGAGCAATGGGGTGGAGAAGTGGGGTTAAGCGGATGCTTGACTTGGGAGAGGGGAATCGGAGGGGGGGAGGGCTGGGATGCTGCTTTGCTGGCTGTAGGGGAAGCAACTTTCGGAGTCAAAGGGGGAGTCGGGACGGGGAGCCTCGGGCTGGGGGGCTGGAGTGTGCGGGAGACGCGGGCACGTGGCTGGCCTAAAAAAGGGGATGGTTAGTCGGCGTGGGGGGGTTAATTAACCCTCCGACCAGGCTGATCACGTGAAACGTGAAGGGCGTGAATGGGCCGGTCAAGAGGGCCTGTGTGTTCTCGCACTTGAAAGGGCGAAAGGCAGACGTAGCCATGCTACAAGAAACACATCTGAAGCTCGCTGATCAAACTAGGCTGAGGAAGGGATGGGTGGGGCAGGTCTTTCACTCGGGGCTGGATGGGGGGGGGGGGACGGACTTTAACACGCTCCTGGACCCGGCACTGGACCGGTCTAGGTCTAGATCGGGTAAGAGCCGGCAGCGGCCAAGGTCCTGAGGGGGTTCATGGATCAGATGGGAGAGTGGACCCGTGGAGATTCGCTCGGCCAAGGGCGAAGGAGTTTTCTTTCTTCTCCCATGTCCACAAAGTGGAGGGGGTAGAGTACTCAGCCTTGCGGTCTCAGACCATGCTCCGCACTGGATGGAGTTGAGGCTGGGGGCGAAGAGAGACCAACGCCCTCTATGGAGACTGGACGTAGGACTATTGGTGGATGAGGAGCTCTGTGGGCGGATTAGGAAGAGTATCCAAAACTATGTGGCGACCAATGATACAGGGGATGTTTCAGTGAGTATGGTGTGGGAGGCGCTGAAGGCAGTTATCAGGGGGGAGCTCATTTCTATCAGGGCCCACAGAGAGAAGAACATAGAACATAGAACAATACAGCGTAGTACAGGCCCTTCGGCCCACGATGTTGCACCGAAACAAAAGCCATTTAACCTACACTATGCCATTATCATCCATATGTTTATCCAATAAACTTTTAAATGCCCTCAATGTTGGCGAGTTCACTACTGTAGCAGGTAGGGCATTCCACGGCCTCACTACTCTTTGCGTAAAGAACCTACCTCTGACCTCTGTCCTATATCTATTACCCCTCAGTTTAAAGTTATGTCCCCTCGTGCCAGCCATTTCCATCCGCGGGAGAAGGCTCTCACTGTCCACCCTATCCAACCCCCTGATCATTTTGTATGCCTCTATTAAGTCTCCTCTTAACCTTCTTCTCTCCAACGAAAACAACCTCAAGTCCATCAGCCTTTCCTCATAAGATTTTCCCTCCATACCAGGCAACATCCTGGTAAATCTCCTCTGCACCCGCTCCAAAGCCTCCACGTCCTTCCTATAATGCGGTGACCAGAACTGTACGCAATACTCCAAATGCGGCCGTACCAGAGTTCTGTACAGCTGCAACATGACCTCCCGACTCCGGAACTCAATCCCTCTACCAATAAAGGCCAACACTCCATAGGCCTTCTTCACAACCCTATCAACCTGGGTGGCAACTTTCAGGGATCTATGTACATGGACACCGAGATCCCTCTGCTCATCCACACTTCCAAGAACTTTACCATTAGCCAAATATTCCGCATTCCTGTTATTCCTTCCAAAGTGAATCACCTCACACTTCTCTACATTAAACTCCATTTGCCACCTCTCAGCCCAGCTCTGCAGCTTATCTATATCCCTCTGTAACCTGCTACATCCTTCCACACTATCGACAACACCACCGACTTTAGTATCGTCTGCAAATTTACTCACCCACCCTTCTGCGCCTTCCTCTAGGTCATTGATAAAAATGACAAACAGCAACGGCCCCAGAACAGATCCTTGTGGTACTCCACTTGTGACTGTACTCCATTCTGAACACTTCCCATCAACCACCACCCTCTGTCTTCTTTCAGCTAGCCAATTTCTGATCCACATCTCTAAATCACCCTCAATCCCCAGCCTCCGTATTTTCTGCAATAGCCTACCGTGGGGAACCTTATCAAACGCTTTGCTGAAATCCATATACACCACATCAACTGCTCTACCCTCATCTACCTGTTCAGTCACCTTCTCAAAGAACTCAATAAGGTTTGTGAGGCATGACCTACCCTTCACAAAGCCATGCTGACTATCCCTGATCATATTATTCCTATCTAGATGATTATAAATCTTGTCTCTTATAATCCCCTCCAAGACTTTACCCACTACAGACGTGAGGCTCACCGGTCTATAGTTGCCGGGGTTGTCTCTGCTCCCCTTTTTGAACAAAGGGACCACATTTGCTGTCCTCCAGTCCTCTGGCACTATTCCTGTAGCCAATGATGACATAAAAATCAAAGCCAAAGGTCCAGCAATCTCTTCCCTGGCCTCCCAGAGAATCCTAGGATAAATCCCATCAGGTCCCGGGGACTTATCTATTTTCAGCCTGTCCAGAATTGCCAACACCTCTTCCCTACGTACCTCAATGCCATCTATTCTATTAGCCTGGGGCTCAGCATTCTCCTCCACAACATTACCTTTTTCCTGAGTGAATACTGACGAAAAATATTCATTTAGTATCTCACCTATCTCTTCAGACTCCACACACAATTTCCCATCCCTGTCCTTGACTGGTCCTACTCTTTCCCTAGTCATTCGCTTATTCCTGACATACCTATAGAAAGCTTTTGGGTTTTCCTTGATCCTTCCTGCCAAATACTTCTCATGTCCCCTCCTTGCTCGTCTTAGCTCTCTCTTTAGATCCTTCCTCGCTACCTTGTAACTACCCATCGCCCCAACTGAAACTTCACATAGGCCTCCTTCTTCCTCTTAACAAGAGATTCCACTTCCTTGGTAAACCACGGTTCCCTCACTCGACGCCTTCCTCCCTGCCTGACCGGTACATACTTATCAAGAACACGCAGTAGCTGATCCTTGAACAAGCCCCACTTGTCCAGTGTGCCCAACACTTGCAGCCTACTTCTCCACCTTATCCCCCCCAAGTCACGTCTAATGGCATCATAATTGCCCTTCCCCCAGCTATAACTCTTGCCCTGCGGTGTATACTTATCCCTTTCCATCATTAACATAAACGTCACCGAATTGTGGTCACTGTCCCCAAAGTGCTCTCCTACCTCCAAATCCAACACCTGGCCTGGTTCATTACCCAAAACCAAATCCAACGTGGCCTCGCCTCTAGTTGGCCTGTCAACATATTGTTTCAGGAAACCCTCCTGCACACACTGTACAAAAAACGACCCATCTATTGTACTCGAACTATATCTTTTCCAGTCAATATTTAGAAAGTTAAAGCCTCCCATAATAACTACCCTGTTACTTTCGCTTTTATCCAGAATCATCTTCGCCATCCTTTCCTCTACATCCCTAGAACTATTAGGAGGCTTATAAAAAACTCCTAACAGGGTGACCTCTCCTTTCCTGTTTCTAACTTCAGCCCATACTACCTCGGAAGAAGAGTCCCCATCTAGCATCCTCTCCGCCACCGTAATACTGCTCTTGACTAGCAGCGCCACACCTCCCCCTCTTTTGCCTCCTTCTCTGAGCTTACTAAAACACCTAAAACCCGGAACCTGCAACATCCATTCCTGTCCCTGCTCTATCCATGTCTCTGAAATGGCCACAACATCGAAGTCCCAGGTACCAACCCATGCTGCCAGTTCCCCTACCTTGTTTCGTATACTCCTGGCATTGAAGTAGACACACTTCAAACCACCTACCTGAACACTGGCCCCCTCCTGCGACGTCAAATCTGTGCTCCTGACCTCTATACTCTCATTCTCCCTTACCCTAAAACTACAATCCAGGTTCCCATGCCCCTGCTGCATTAGTTTAAACCCCCCCAAAGAGCACTAACAAATCTCCCCCCCAGGATATTTGTGCCCCTCAGGTTCAGATGTAGACCATCCTGTCTGTAGAGGTCCCACCTTCCCCAGAAAGAGCCCCAGTTATCCAGAAATCTGAATCCCTCCTGCCTGCACCATCCCTGTAGCCACGTGTTTAAATGCTCTCTCTCCCTATTCCTCATCTCACTATCACGTGGCACGGGCAACAACCCAGAGATAACAACTCTGTTTGTTCTAGTTCTGAGCTTCCATCCTAGCTCCCTGAAAGCCTGCCTGACATCCTTGTCCCCTTTCCTACCTATGTCGTTAGTGCCAATGTGGACCACGACTTGGGGCTGCTCCCCCTCCCCCCTAAGGACCCGGAAAACACGATCCGAGACATCACGTACCCTTGCACCTGGGAGGCAACATACCAAACCTGAGTCTCTCACGCTCCCACAAAATCTCCTATCTGTGCCCCTGACTATAGAGTCCCCAATTACTAATGCTCTGCTCCTCTCCCCCCTTCCCTTCTGAGCAACAGGGACAGACTCCGCGCCAGAGGCCCGTACCCCATGGCTTACCCCTGGTAAGCCCCCCCCCCCACAAGTATCCAAAGCGGTATACTTGTTTCTCAGGGGAACGACCGCAGGGGATCCCTGCACTGACTGCTTTTTCCCAGTCCCTCTTACAGTTACCCACCTATCTCCAATCTTTGGTGTAACTAATTCCCTGAAGCTGCTATCTATGACCCCTTCTGCCTCCCGAATGATCCGAAGTTCTTCCAACTCCAGCTCCAGTTCCCTAACTCGGTCTTGGAGGAGCTGGAGATGGCAGCACTTCCTGCAGGTAAAATCAGCAGGGACACTAACTGCATCCCTCACCTCAAACATCCTGCAGGAGGAACATTGCACTCCCTTCCCTGCCATTCCTCTAACTTTCTACCAAGATCTGGCTAACAACTAAATTAAATTTTTTATAAAAAATAATAATATAATATAATAAAATATGGTACTTATCTCAGACCAATGGGTTTTATTATTAGGTTAGAGGAGGAGGGCGGGTGGGAGACACTACACCTGTAGTGTCTCGGGTTTCCTCTCCACCAGAATTTATTGGTGAGGGTCTTCCCAGACGTCCGCGGGTCGACTTCCTGTTCCCGCCTAAAACACTAATTAAAAAAAAAAAATTCTCAGCTCCTGCTGAAATTGACTAACCAGCCAGCTCCACTCCCGCCGAAATCGACTGGCCTGCCCCTGCAAAGACAAGTGCTTTTAAAGGACAGACTTACCTCCCAGCAGCCACTTCCACACTGCTCCCGCTGAAACTGACTCACCAGCTGTTCTCCCGCCGAAATCGACTGGCCTGCCCCTGCAAAGACAAGTGCTTTTAAAGGACAGACTTACCTCCCAGCAGCCAGTTCCGCACTGCTCCCGCTGAAACTGACTCACCAGCTGTTCTCCCGCCGAAATCGACTGAGGGATAGGAAGGAGAGGGAGAGGTTGGTGGGGGAGATACTCAGGGTGGACAGGAGGTATGCGGAGTCCCCCGAGGAGGGGCTGCTAAAAGAGCGCCGGAGCCTGCAGGCGGAGTTTGACTTGCTTACCACAGGGAAGGCAGAGGCTCAGTTGAGGAGGTTACAAGGAGCGGTGTACGAGTATGGGGAGAAGGCAAGTAAGATGCTAGCGCACCAACTACGGAAGAGAGAGACGGCCAGGGAAATTGGGGGAATTAGGGACGGGGGGGGGGGGGGGTAACACGGTCCTGAGCTCGGAAAGGATCAATGAGGTCTTCAAGGATTTTTATGGTAAATTGTATGAGTCAGAACCCCCGGAGGGGAGGGAAGGGATGAAGCAATTCTTAGACCAACTGAGGTTTTCGAAGGTGGAGGAGGAGCTAGAAGTGGGATTAGGGGCTCCGATTGAGTTGGAGGAATTGGTTAAAGATTTGGAGGGTATGCAGTCGGGCAAGGCCCCAGGACCGGACGGATATCCTGTAGAATTCTATAGGAAATTCTCAGAGCTGTTGAGCCCGCTATTGCTGAGAACCTTCAACGAGGCTAAGGAAAGGGGAGCCCTTCCCCGACGATGCCGCGGGCCTTGATCTCGCTCATCCTTAAGCGAGATAAGGACCCGCTGCAATGTGGCTTCTACAAGTCGATATCGCTCCTTAATGTAGACGCCAAATTGTTGGCCAAGATCCTGGCCACTAGAATTGAGAGCTGTGTCCCGGGGGTGATTAATGAGGACCAGACAGGGTTTGTCAGGGACAGGCAGCTGAACACGAACGTGCGGAGGCTCTTGAACGTGATCATGATGCCCTCGGAAGGAGGGGCTGCAGAAGTCTGGCTGCGATGGATGAGGAAAAAGCCTTCGATCGGGTGGAGTGGGAGGACCTGGGGGAAGTGTTAGGCAGATTTGGATTTGGTGAGGAATTCATAGGGTGGGTCAAATTACTGTATCAGGCCCCTGTAGCGAGTGTGTCAACGAATCGGATGTGGTCGGAGTACTTTAGGCTGCATCGAGGAACGAGGCAGGGGTGCCCCCTGTCCCCCCTGCTGTTTGCCCTGGCGATCGAGCTGCTGGCCATGGTGCTGAGGATGTCTAGAAACTGGAGGGTGCTGGTTCGGGGGGGGAGGAGCATTGTATTTCACTGTACGCGGATGACCTGCTCCTGTATATTTCAGATCCGGTGGAGGGAATGGGGGAGGTCATGCAGATCCTAAAAGATTTCGGGGATTTCTCGGGGTATAAGTTGAATGTCGGGAAAAGCGAGCTTTTTGTGATACATGCAAGGGGCCAGGAAAAGAGACTGGGAGAGCTACCGCTTAAGATGGTGGAGAGGAGCTTTCGGCACTTGGGCATACGGGTGGCTAAGAGTTCGGATGCCCTGCACAAGCTCAACCCAACTCGGCTGGTGGATCAGATGGAGGTGGACTTTAAGAGGTGGGACATGCTACCGCTTTCCCTGGCGGGCAGGGTGCAATCCGTAAAGGTGGTGGTCCTCCCCAGGTTCTTGTTCGTCTTCCAGTGCCTTCCCATCCTCATCCCCAAGTCTTTATAGATGGGACTTTTGCTAGCCTGAAGGCGCTGGAGGAGAAATTCAGGTTGCCCGCAGGGAATACCTTTAGTACCTACATGTCAGCGCTTTCTTGAAGAAGCAAGTGGTGGAATTTCCGCTGCTACCTGCCCGCAGGATACAGGACAGGGTGGTCTCGGGCATGTGGGTAGGACATAGAAAGGTATCAGACATATACCAGAAGCTGCAGGAGGTGGAGGAGGCCTCGGCGGAGGAGCTGAAGGGCAAGTGGGAGGAGGCGCTGGATGAGGAGCTGGATGAGGGCCTGTGGGCGGACGCCCTGGGCAGGGTCAATTCCTCATCTTGTGCCAGGCTTAGCTTGATTCAGTTTAAGGTGGTACACCGGGCGCACATGACAGCGGCAAGAATGGGCAAGTTCTTTGGGGTGGAGGACAAGTGTGTGAGGTGTTCAGGGAGCCCAACAAACTATGTCCATATGTTTTGGGCATGCCCGGCACTTAAAGAATTCTGACGAGGCATTGCAAAGACTATGCCCAAGGTCTTGGACACTCAGGTAAAGCCGAGTCTGGGGATAGCGATATTTGGGGTGTCAGAAGATCCGGGAATGCAGGAACCGAAAGAGGCCGGGGTTCTGGCCTTAGCCTCCTTGGTAGCCCAGAGACGGCTCTTGTTAATGTGGAGGGACGCAAAACCCCTAAGTGTGGAGACTTGGGTCAGTGACATGGCTGGGTTTCTAGGTTTGGAGAAGATAAAGTTTGCCTTGAGAGGGTCCTTGCTGGGGTTCTCCAGGCGGTGGCAACCGTTCCTTGACTTTCTCGCGGAACGCTAAGTGAGGAGGTCAGCAGCAGCAGCAAACCTGGGGGTGGGGGGGGGGATTCTTTTTTTTTGTTTTTTGTTGCCTTCTTTTAGTAGTGGTTTTGTAAAAATTCTGTAAAAGTTTGAATAAAAACAAGTTTAAAAAAAAAGAAAGTCTCTAGTACAAAGAATGGAATCCTGGCAGAGAAAGTCGATGATATTGGACTTGGACACACTGGACACTCCACTCACGTGAATTTAAGGCAATAATTTATTTGATTCAGTGGGAGGAATAATGGAGGTTAACTTTTATTTTTGAACGGAATGAGACTTTGTGAAATATACTGAATGGCAACAGATGCATCTTGTTGATTGGAGTTTTTGCTCCTGCGCTGGTCCAGCTCATTCTGTCCTGCACTGGCCTGTACTGCAGTGATATCATCGGCTGATCTTTCCGTCTCGTTGCTCATCAGCAAGTTCCCTATTTGCTCGCCTCAAAGCTCACATCGCAATATTGACCATTTTTACCGTCATTCTGACAAGAGGCAAGCTTGGATTTCAGCAATGATTCAGACAGGCGTGGTGTTACAAGTGAAAAAGCAGTGATCAATCTGTGTATTTTATGGCTTCCGCCTTCAGATTCTGTGAGGTGAGGGTGGGTGGGGAGGGACGTGGGCTTGGGGAGGGGGACAGAAATGAAGGTGAACACGGGGCACCACTAATTGTAAATCTGCCTCTGCCTTAAAAATATTCAAAGACTCTGATTCCAGCACCTTTTGGGGGAGAGTTCCAAACGCTCCTGACCTTCCGAGGGAAAAAGATTCTCATCTATCTTAAAATGGGTGACCCTTATTTTACAAAATGACCCCTAGTTCAGTTGCACAACAACTTTAGCAACGCAAGTACAGCATTATTTATATCATCATTATGGCATGATATCCCCTCTTCTAAAACCCATTGGCCGGATTCTCCATTCCTGAGATTAAGTGTTGATGCCAAAGTCAGGATTAACGGACTTCTACGACAGCAAGAGTGGCGCTGCACCTGGACCGATTCAACTACCATTAAGGGGTTAGCATTGGTGCCACGTGGAACACAATCGATTCCAAGGAGAAACGGTGTGGGATTCGTCAGGCCCTGGATTGGCACTAAGGAGGCTGACAAGCTGCAGCCACATATACACAGTTCACTCCCCACACACACACCATCCCAGCCAACAAGATGGCAGCAAGATGCCCAGTGATGCGGGACTGGAGACCCTGTTAGATGCCATGGAGGAGAGACGTGGCACCCTGTACCCTGAGGTGGGAAGGAGACTGCCAGCAACCGTTGTTCGCCGGGCCTGGATGCAGGTGCCAGAGGTGGTCAGCACCGTGGGCAACACCGTCCAGGCTCCACTCTCGCGCACCCCCCGGCCTGCAATGCAATCATGCATCCCCCCCCGGCCCGCAATGCAATCATGCATTTCCCCCCGGCCCGCAATGCAATCATTCACCTCCCCCCGGCCCGCAATGCAATCATGCATCTCCCCCCCGGCCCGCAATGCAATCATGCACCTCCCCCCCGGCCCGCAATGCAATCATGCACCTCCCCCGGCCCGCAATGCAATCATGCATCACCCCCTGGCCCGCAATGCAATCATGCAGCTCCCCCTGGCCCGCAATGCAATCATGCACCTCCCCCGGCCCGCAATGCAATCATGCACCCCCCCGGCCCGCAATGCAATCATGCATCTCCCCCCCGGCCCACAATGCAATCATGCACCTCCCCCCGGCCCGCAATGCAATCATGCATCTCCCCCCCGGCCCGCAATGCAATCATGCACCCCCCCGGCCCGCAATGCAATCATGCATCACCCCCCGGCCCGCAATGCAATCATGCATCTCCCCCCGGCCCGCAATGCAATCATGCAGCTCCCCCTGGCCCGCAATGCAATCATGCACCTTCCCCCGGCCCGCAATGCAATCATGCACCCCCCGGCCCGCAATGCAATCATGCATCACCCCCCGGCCCGCAATGCAATCATGCACCTCCCCCGGCCCGCAACGCAATCATGCATCTCCCCGCCCGGCCCGCAATGCAATCATGCACCTCCCGCCCGGCCCGCAATGCAATCATGCATTTTGTTGTGTGTCTTGCAGGAGTTGCTGGTGATGGGGCGAGCCCTTTTGGTTTTCCCGTCCCCTACCCCAGACACATCCGGAACTCCAGGTGACAAGCAGTGACGAGGATGACACCAACATAGACAGGAGCCCTCGACCCACATCCCAGGACACCCCAGAGCCCAAGTCCATGGATTACTGATTTCCCGTCCCAGCTGTCTCCAACACACTCCACCATCCCAAAGACACTCACGTCTGTTGGGCATCGGAGTGAAGAGGCTCCTGGGACACTATCTGGTGCTCACCACACACATGTTCTGGTACAGCAGGTGGAGGTAGGAACTCTCGAGGGGGCGGATGGTCGGAGGGAGGGCCAATCCCAATGACTAGCTGCGTCCAGATGGATTTCGAGCTTCTGGAACAGAAGGTCCCATTGATTGTGGAGATGCAGTCGCAGAGCCAGGGACTACATGAGGGGTTGTCGGAGAGCATCCAGCACCTGCAGGTGCAGTTGGAGGAGTCAAACTGCTTGCAGGAGCAGGGTGTGGTGCCGGGCATGTGTACCACGCAGGCCAACACCGTACGGGTGATGTCCGTGGTGGAGGCCTTGGGAGCAAAGGTTTCGGCCATGGATCAACATGTACAAGGCCTGGGGCAATCTGTGCAGGCAGTGATTGAGGTCCAGGACAGGGCTGCCCCTTCACAGGCAGCCATGTGTCAGAACCACCTGGACATTCAGCGATGCTCTTGAGCATGGTCCAGTCACAGCGTGCCATGGCTGAGAGCGTCGGCGGCATTGCCCAGACACTGGACGATGTGGTGCAGACACAGAGGGAAGTGACCCAGTCCCAGAGGGATATGGTGCAGTCACTGGCTGATGTGGCACAGACCCAGAAGGTGGTGGCACAGTCGCACACCCTCCCCCCTCCTGTCTCTGGCGATCACATGGGCAGCAGGCAGAACAGGGCAGCACCAGGCCACCTGGGACACCTGGTGGCCCCAGAAGACGGCTGCCAAAGGGGACCCAGGTCACAGTGTGGGAATTACGGCAGGCTGCTTCCACTCCTAATGTACCGTCTGGGGAGCCACCTAGGCGTAGTGTTAGTGCCCGTAAGGCCAGAAAAGTAGTCACCAGTTAAGTTGGCAGGGCACAGTTTAGCTATAGGGGTTAGCGCACATACCTGTATATATGTTTTTATATTAAACACCTGTGCACAATGTTACAACCTGCCTCGGTGCTCTGTCAGAAGGGTGTGAGGGGTGGCTGGGCTGGCTGCAGAGGGGCGGGTGGGGGGGGGGAATGGTCAGACGTTGGGGGTGGGCTCGGCCCAGGGACCAGGGTTCAACCACCGTTCACTGCTCCGGTGTCCCCCCTCACTCTACCCTAGGGAATTGATGGGATTGATGTGATGGGAGTGGCCAGCTCACATGCACCCAGGTAGGTGGATGGTGGAAAGTGCTCCAATGGGCAGGAGTCAGACATTGTCAAACGATGAGGAGCACCAGAGCTCATTGCAGGACGGGTTGTCATCATCCTCCATCCCATGTACCATACCCGCTGTTGCTGCTAACCCAGGGCCCGCACCCCATAGTGCGGCAGGTATGTATCACGGAGGGGGTTGCAGGCGGGGAGATGGCCAAGGGAGGAGGGGGTGGCGGGGGGTGTGGAGGTGAGATGTAGTGTCAGTGCCCCTGGCCAGTCCCTCCACCCCCCCAGTCGGTGAACCTGGAGGTGGTCAGAGCATCCCGTCCGCGTTGGCCCTGGCGCACACTTTGTAATAATAATCTTTGTTTGTGTCACAAATAGGGTTACACTAACAGTGCAATGAGGTTTCTGCGAAAATCCCCTCGTCCTCACACTCCAACCTGTTCGGGTACATTGAGGGCGAATTCAGAATGTCCGATTCACCTAACAAGCACGTCTTTCGGGACTTGTGGGAGGAAACCGGGGCACCAGTTGTGTGGCCTCCCAGGCCCCATGCCCTGCCTACCCTCGTCCTCCCCTGCATCCACCGTCGAGTATGCCAGGATGAAGGCATTGTGCCCGAGCATCGGGTACAGACGTGCATGATGCGCAGCAGATGGTCACACACCAGCTGCACCTTCATCGAGTGGAACCCCCTTCGGTTGGTGTACAGCAACCTGTTATCTGCAGGTGCTCGTAGGGTGACATGCATCCTGTTGTTTGATGTGTTGGGTAGGCTGGGTCGAGGTGAACTGCACTTGATGCAGTGTAACGAGAGACAGACCTCCAACACTTGATAAAATGCAACATGATTTTATTCAACATCCAAACTATTATACATGACTGGTGGTGCAGACCTGCACAAGGCTGCATAGTGTCCAGGCTTCCCGCAGTTTAAACATCGCCTGCCTCTTGCAGGGCAATGTCCCTTTAAGTAGGCCTTGCCACAGTTCGGGCACGTTATGACGTTGGTGTCGTGACGCGGTGTACGTCATCGCACATGCGCAGTGCGGTCGGCAGACTTCTGCACCTGCGCGGTGTGGGTGTCGGCCGCTTCGTTATCCCGTTCTCATCGCGCATGCGTGGGGCTCCGGGAAAAGCACGCAAAATGGCCGCTGTCTTCAATGCTGAGGCGCTGCATCCGGGAGATGGCCTGCACACTCACTCACAGTTTCTCATTTTCAGCCGATTTGTATTGGGAATACCGTTTTTTTGCGTGCTGATGCAATGTACATATTTCAATCGCGACTGGCAGGGTCATATGCTTGATTTTTAAGAGCTGCTCTCTCAGAGGATCAGAGTGAACTCCAAACACGATTTGGTCTCTGATCATGGAGTCAGCAATATGACCAAAGTTGCAGGACAGCGCTAGCAGGCGGAGGCTAGTTAAGAAAGCATTGAAAGATTCATCTTTACCTTGAAGACGTTTGAATAACGAGCGCTCAAAGATTTCATTGGTGTCCACTTCACAGTGACTATCGAACTTGTCCAAGATGGTCTGAAACTTTGTCTTGTCCTGGCCTTCGGTGAAGTTAAGCGAGTTGAAGAGTTCGATGGCTTGATCACCCGCTGTCGAGAGGAGAAGTGCGATCTTTCTTGCATCAGACGCACCCTCGAGGTCTGAGGCTTCGATGTACAGCAGAAACTTTTGCTTGAATATCCGTCAGTTGGCACTGAGATTGCCGGAGGTCCTTGTCATAATATACACATCAGTATATGATGGTGCGGAGACACACACTGACTGACACACTGCAAGACCAATCAACACACACAACACAGCAGCCAATCACCAGTTAGGGCACGGTCACTATAAAGACAGAGGGCACTAGTTTTCCCGCTCATTCGGGATGCAGCCTCTGAGACAGACAGAGCCCGCAGTCAGTAGGACAAACATCCACCATGTGCTAGCAGTACAGGCTGGTCAGGTTAGGCATAGGTCTTCAGTCAATCTAACATAGTGTCAACCCACAGTGCAAGCATGTTTAACAGGTCTTAGTTAAATAAAATAGAGTTGTACTATTACAAGTGTTGGTAGCCTGTCTATGTTATTGCTAAGATAAACGCAGTCTCCACAGATCCAGAGTACCCAACACATCATGGTACCAGTATGTGATGTTAGAGTTTAATAGGCCTACCTTCAAGTGATCTGCCTTCAACCAACAATCGGCCATCCGATAGTATGGACAGCATCCGCCCTCCCCCGCCGCTCCGCATCACCGGCAACCTCGGTGCGAACTGGAAAATCTTTAAACAACGATTCCAGCTATCCCTCAAAGCCACAGACCTGGAAGCTGCTTCAGACGCCAGGAAGATTGCTCTCTTCCTTTCCACGACCGGGGACCACGCCATCCATATCTTCAACTCCCTCACTTTCGCTGAAGGGGCAGCACGGTAGCATTGTGGATAGCACAATTACTTCACAGCTCCAGGGTCCCAGGTTCGATTCCCGGCTTGGGTCACTGTCTGTGTGGAGTCTGCACGTTCTCCCCATGTGTGCATGGGTTTCCTCCGGGTGCTCCGGTTTCCTCCCACAGTCCAAAGATGTGCAGGTTAGGTGGATTGGCCATGATAAATTGCCCATAGTGTCCAAAATTGCCCTTAGTGTTGGGTGGAGTTACTGGGTTATGGGGATAGGGTGGAGGTGTTGCCCTTGGGTAGGGTGCTATTACCAAGAGCCTGTGCAGACTCGATGGGCTGAATGGCCTCCTTCTGCACTGTAAATTCTATGATATCTAAGTCCAAGTTCAAGACAGTCCTGCTCAAATTCGACAGTCACTGTGACATTGAGGTAAATGAAAGTTTTGAGCGCTATGTCTTTCAACAGCGGCTGCAGGGTAAGGATGAAACTTTTCAATCTTTCCTCACCCACCTTCGCATCCTCGCGCAGTCCTGCAATTACGGCTCCACCTCCGACTCGATGATCCGTGGCCAGATTGTTTTCGGTGTGCAATCGGACCCCCTACGCTAGCAGCTCCTCAAGATTAAACAGCTCATCCTTGCGATAGCCATCGAGACCTGCGTTCTGCATGAACACGCCACTAACCGATACTTGCACATTCAAGTGGCTGAAACGGCACGGCAAGGTCCCCACGAGGCAGAGCTGGTGCAAGCCATTAAACAACTCCAGGGCCTAAGCCTGGATGAGGGCGGTCATTTCACATGCTTTTCGCAGGCTCCCGCGCATGCGGGCACTGACCGAGAGGACGGCGAGGCCGAAGACTGCACTGCGCAGGTGCGCACTACGTACGACCGCACTGCGCATGCACGGTGGCGTACCGAACGTTCTGACGTCATGACGTGCGGCAACTGTTGCTCCGCCCACTTAAAGCGACAATGTCCTGCAAAATCCCGACGCTGTCTCCAATGTGGCAAGTGTGGCCACTATGCAGCCCTATGCAGGTCTGCTCAACCTACTACCTCTCGTCGCTCCAACCAGCCATGCAGGGATGTCCGAACCAGCCACCGGTAACCGATTCCAGCTCCGACTTGATTCTGGACCTTGACACCGAGGACCCTAAAGCACCATTTTGGGTGGGCATCATCACCAAACACAAGATGCTCCAGAAGACAAAAGCCATTCAGCGTTGATCCAGACGACGAGTGGTGTGCCACCCTCACGGTCAACCGATCCCGCATCCGATTCCGCCTGGACACCGGCGCTTCGGACAACCTCATTACACGGTCTGACCTCGAAAGCCTCCATGTCAAGCCTGCCAGCCGCCTGCCAGCTTCTGGACTATAATGGTAATGCCATTGCTGCCAGTGGCTCTTGCCAGCTTGAAGTGTCGCACCGATCATTAAAGGCTAACCTGCCATTCGAAATAGTGGGATCCACGAAAGCCTCCCTGCTTGGTGCTCAGGCGTGCAAACTTCTAAACCTGGTCCAAAGAGTTCACTCCCTGTCGCCCGCAGACACTTCTGCATCTCAGGACGCTGACTTTCGGACACAGCTGAACGCCACCATCACCTGATACCACGGTGTATTCGAGGGCACGGGCACACTCCCATACACTTATAAAATCTTGTTAAAACAAAATGCCACGCCTGTGGTGCATGCACCTCGCAGGGTACCAGCACCCCTCAAGGACCGCCTCAAGCAGCAGCTGCAGGACCACCAGGACCAGGGTGTAATTTTGAAAGTTACAGAACCGACTGACTGGGTCAGCTCTATGGTGTGCGTGAAAAAAACCATCCGTCGAATTACGCATATGTATTGATCCCAAGGACGTCAATCGCAATATTATGAGAGAACACTATCCCATTCCAAAGCGCGAAGAACTCACCTGCGAGATGGCTCACGCCAAATTTTTCACCAAGCTAGACGCATCCAAGAGGTTCTGGCAGATCCAACTCGACGCATCCAGTCGGAAGCTCTGCACCTTTAACACCCCATTTGGCTGGTATTGCTACAACCGGATGCCGTTTGCCATCATCTCTGCATCGGAAGTGTTCCACAGAATAATGGAGCAGATGATGGAAGGTATCGAAGGGGTTCGGGTATATGTGGATGACATCATCGTCTGGTCTACCACCCCGCAGGAGCACATTGATCGCCTCCAACGCGTCTTCTGACGAATCCATGAGCATGGCCTCCGCCTCAACAGGGCCAAATGCTCCTTTGGTCAAACAGAACTTAAATTCCTCGGAGACCACATTTCACAGTTTGGTGTGCAGCCGGATGCTGACAAGGTATCTGCCATTAAGGCCATGAAGACACCGGAGGACAAGAAGGCGGTCCTCCGCTTCCTGGGCATGGTCAATTTCCTGGGGAAATTCATCCCTAACCTCGCCTCCCACACCACAGCTCTCAGGAACCTGATTAAGAAGACGACCGAGTTCCAATGGCTCCCCGCCCACGAACAAGAATGGTGGGAACTCAGGGCGAAGCTGACCAAGGCCCCGGTGTTGGCATTTTTCGATCCAGCCAAAGAAACAAAGATCTCCACGGATACCAGTCAGTCTGGCATTGGAGCAGTGCTCCTTCAACGTGACAACGCCTCCTCATGGGCTCCTGTTGCATACGGGTCACGTGCAATGACTCCCACCGAACAGCGCTCTGCGCAAATTGAAAAAGAGTGCCTGGGCCTTCTTACCGGAGTCGTCAAATTCCATGACTATGTCTATGGACTCTCAAATTTCACAGTCGAGACAGACCACAGGCCACTGGTCAATATCATTCAAAAAGACCTTAACGACATGACGCCGTGCCTGCAGCGCATTCTCCTTAAACTCAGGCAGTACGACTTCGAACTCGTCTACACCCCGGGTAAGGAGCTCATCGTCGCCGATGCACTCTCCCGATCTGTCACCACACCCTGCGACCCAGCGGGCTTCGTGTGCCAAATTGATGCTCAGGGGCATTCGCCGCATCCGTTCTGCCCGCCACAGACGAACGACTCATCTAAATTCGTCGTGAGATGGCCAACGATCCCCCGCTCCAACGTGTCATGCGCCACCTGACAGACGGGTGGCTCAAGGGTCAATGCCCTCAAGTCTATAACATTAAAGGTGACCTGGCGGTGGTAGATGGAATTCTACTAAAGCTGGACAGGATCGTCATTACACACAGCATGCGGAACCTCGTCCTTGAGCAGCTCCATGAGGGCCATGAGGGCCACCTGGGAGTGGAGAAATGCCTCCGATCGGCCTGTGGGGCAGTGTACTGGCCTGGAATCAACTAGGCCATTGCCAACACCATTCTTAACTGCCCAACATGCCAGTGTTTCCAGCCTGCTCAGCCAAGGGAGACCTTGCAACCTCATGAGTTGGTCACGTCCCCCTGGACCAAAGTGGGCATCAACCTGTTCCATGCACTTGGCCGGGACTACGTCCTCATAATGGACTATTTCTCAAACTACCCGGAGGTAGTTAGGCTACACGACCTCACCTCAACTGCGGTCATCCGTGCGCACAAGGAAACCTTCGCTCACCATGGCATCCCGCTCACGGTCATGTCCGACAATGGCCCGTGTTTTGCCAGTCAGGAGTGGTCCAATTTTGCCAAACGATACAACTTCACACATGTCACGTCCAGTCCCCATAACCCCCAATCCAATGGCAAAGCTGAAAAGGGGGTGCACATTGTCAAACGACTCCTGTGCAAGGCGGCCGATGCAGGATCCGATTTTTACCTCGCCCTGCTTGCTTACAGATCAGCTCCATTGTCCACCGGCCTGTCACTGGCTCAATTGTTGATGAATCGCATGCTGCGGATGACGATGCCGGCCATTCATGTCCCAGACTTGGACAACCTTCCGGTCCTTCGTCGAATGCAGTTGTCTCGGGCCCAACACAAATCGGCGTATGACGCCCGCGCCAAGCATCTCCCTGCTCTGGCTCCTGATGACGAGGTCCGTGTCCATCTTCCCGATGGTGGTTGGTCGGTCACCGCTGTGGTGCTCAGACAAGTGGCCCCCAGGTCATTTTTGGTTTGTCTACAAGACGGCTCTCTTCTTCGCCGAAATAGGTGGGCACTACGACTCCTTCCTCGCTCGCCACCAGATCATCATGTCCTGCCTCGCCGTCACGACTAACCCGTCACAGACTTTGCAGATCTCCCTTTCACTCTGCCACCCTCTGAGTCTGACACAGTCCCGCCCATTCCAGAACAGGTGGCCCCTGACCCACCCTTGAGACGGTCAACCAGAATTTGTCGCCCACCTCAGAGACTGAATTTATGAACTGCCTGAATTCATGGACTCTTTGAACTCATGAACTGATTGTTTCGGTACCCTGTTTGATTAACTCACTGGTTTGTACATACTGTTGTTCCAGTTATATTTTGTGTTACATACTGTCCATCTGTACTAGACAACTTCCAATGTAAATATCTTAGAGTTTCTGTACATAGTCCTGTAAATATGCTCGCATGTGCCACACATAGTTAGGAACATTCGCATACTACATTATTTATTGCCACGAACACACATTTTTTTTAGAAAAGGGGGGAGTGTCATAATATACACATCAGTATACGATGGTGCGGAGTCACACACTGACTGATACACTGCAAAACCAATCAACACACACAACACAGCAGCCAATCACCAGTTAGGGCAAGGTCACTATAAAGACAGAGGGCACTAGTTTTCCCACTCATTCGGGATGCAGCCTCTGAGACAGACAGAGCCCGCAGTCAGTAGCACAAACATCCACCATGTGCTAGCAGCATAGGCTGGTCAGGTTAGGCATAGGTCTTCAGTCAATCTAACATGGTGTCGACCCACAGTGCAAGCATGTTTAACAGCTCTTAGTTAAATAAAATAGAGTTGTACTATTACAAGTGTTGGTAGCCTGTCTATGTTACTGCTAAGGTAAACGCAGTCTCCACAGATCCAGAGTACCCAACACATCATCAATCACTGCCTGTCTGCACTCCATTGTATACATAGATGTATATTATGACATCTCCCCCCCGCTTTTTAAAAACTTTTTTTAATATTGTGTGTGGTGAGATAATAAATATTAAGGTGCATGTGCGTGTGGATGTGTATATGTGCGTGACTATATACAGAATGTGCTAAAATTACCTTATGTACACAGGAACGTGTTGCTAGTGCAGATATTGGGCAGATGAAATGGTAACAACGATATTTACAGAGGTCAAAACGATAAGGTAACACAGTTGTGCAAAAGTTCAGTATGTAAGTTTAGTCGCTGCGGCAGGTGACAAAGTCTGGTTGACCGCCTCAAGGGTGTATCAGGGGCCTCCTGCACTTGGATAGGCCGGCAATGCGGTGGTCGCAGAGGTTGACAGGATTGCTGGTCGATCGGTGGCCTCGTGGTAGGGCACGTCCGGAGGAAGCATTGTGTGAGGCGGGACATCATGGTTAGGTGGTGGGCGTGGAACTCTGCGCAGCGCCCGTCTGTTGCGTCGTAGGAAGGAGCCATCAGCCATGCGGACGAGGAACGATCTCGGGGCCACTTTGAATGACCACCGCAGCTGTGGCGGACCAGCCGCCGTCAGGCAACTGCACACGAACACGATCAGTTGGGACCAGCTCGGGGAGATCCGTGGCATGAGCGTCGTATGCTAATTTCTGTTAGGCCCGAGACTGCTGCATCTTTTGTATGACCGTGAGGTGGTCAAGGTCTGGAACATGGATGGCTGGAACTGTGATTTGCAGAGTGCAATTCATGAGCATCTGCGCGGGAGACAACGCAGTGGACAGCGGGGATGCTCTGTATGCCAGCAGTGCCAGGTTGAAATCGGAGCCTGAGTCTGCAGCCTTGCATAGTAATCTCTTGACGATATGGAACCCTTTTTCGGCCTTCCCGTTTGACTACGGGTAGTGGGGGCTGGAGGTTATGTGCCGAAAGTTGTATAGGCGGGCAAAATCAGACCATTCCTGGCTGTACAAACAGGGACCGTTGTCACTCATCACCATGAGCGGTATCCCATGCCCGGCAAACGTTTCTTTGCATCCTTTAATCACCGCCTTTGACGTGAGGTCGGACAGTTTCACCACTTCAGGGTAATTGGAGAAGTAGTCGACCAGGAGGACATAGTCACACTCCTTGGCGTGGAAAAGGTCGACACCGACTTTGGACCATGGGGAGGTCAATATCTCATGTTGCTGCAGAGTTTCTTTGGGTTGAGCTGGCTGAAATTTCTGACATGTGGGGCAGTTGAGGACCGTGTTGGCAACGTCCTGGCTGATGCCCGGCCAATAGCCTGCCTCTCGAGCTCTGCGTCGACATTTCTCGACCTCCAGGTGACCCTCATGGTGACGAATGTGATATAAAATAGCTACTTTAAAGATATTAGTTACTGTAATGTAGATATAGGCCGGTCTAATTCATGCTAGTTCACAGACAAAGGATTTCAGAAAGCATGGCAAAGGAGGGGGGATGGGGTGTTTAGTGTATGAGGAGAAAAGGATGCTGGGTAATAGGAGGCCAGAGGAAGGAATGAGAAGTGAGCCAATTAGGATGTATGGCCAGGTCAGGAGGGGTATAGGATGACCTATGGGAATTGTGTATGTGAAACTTGATGCCATTTGAATGTGTTGGTAGAGATTTCTTTGTTCTTGAGAATCACTCGATTCTGTAGACCTAAGAGGTAGCTTGTGTTCTTGGTTCTGAGAAATGAGTCAGACTTGCAAGTCGAATAAAAATAACTAATGCTATGCCTACAAATCAATCTCGAGTTTTATTGAGGCCAGACTGACGGGTAAAGAATTTATTATTTCTCAATGGAGTTGGCTGAGCACCATAGCTCGCTTGCTCTGCGGAATCACAATCCTATCGAGCTTCGTGAGGATGCTGTCCACCACCGTCAGGTTGTCCTTGACGTTGTAAAACTGGGGACACTGACCCTTCTGCCAGCCATTCGTGAGGTGCTGCATCACACACTGTAGCAGAGGATCCTTGACCGTTTCCTCACAAATTTGGATGACCCTCTCATCAGTGGCCGGAATGTTGGAGGCACACAATTGCACCTGCGCATCGATTTGGCAGACAAAGTCAGTTTGTTCACACGGTGTGGTGATAGACCTGGAAAGGGCATCTGCAACAATGAGTTCTTTGTCTGGCGTGTAGACAAGTTCAAAATCATAGCGGCGTAGCTTGAGAAGGATTTGTTGTAACCGAGGCGTCATGTCATTCAAATCCTTCTGGATTATGTGGATTAGTGGCCTGTGGTCCGTCTCAACCGTGAATTTTGGAGGCCATACACATAGTTGTGAAATTTGTCGATTCACGTTAGGAGGCCCAGGCATTCCTTCTCGATCTGAGCGTACCGTTACTCAGTGGGCGTCATGGCTCTGGAGGCATACGCAACTGGGGCCCATGAGGAGGAGTCATCCCGTTGGAGGAGCACCGCCCCAATACCGTCCTGGCTCGCATCAGTGGATATTTTGGTCTCTTTGGTAGGGTCAAAGAACGCCAGAACCGGGGCTGTGGTGAGTTTTGCCCTGAGCTCACGCCATTCGTTCCCATGAGCGGGCAACCACTGGAATTCCTTCGACTTTTTGACGAGATGGCGGAGGGCTGTGGTGTGTGCCGCCATGTTGGAATTGAACTTCCTGAGGAAGTTGACCATCCCTAGAAAGCGGAGGACCGCCTTCTTGTCCTCTGGGGTCTTCATGGCGTTGATTGCCGAGACCTTGTCAGCATCTGGCCGCACGCCTTGCTGCGAGATGTGGTCATCAAGGAATTTGATTTCTGATTGACCGAACGAGCACTTGGCTCTGTTGAGTCGGAGGCCATGCTCATGGATTCTGTGGAACACCTGCTTGAGGCGATCGATGTGTTCTTGAGGAGTTGTGGACCAGATTATGACATCGTCAACATACACACGAACACCCGCGATATCCTCCATCATCTGTTCCATGATGCGGTGAAATACCTCTGAGGCAGAGATGATGCCAAAAGGCATCCGGTTGTAGCAGTAGCGACCGAACGGGGTATTGAATGTGCACAGCTTGCGACTGGATGCATCCAGCTGTATTTGCCAGAACCCTTTGGAGGCGTCCAGCTTCATAAAGAGTTTGGCATGAGCCATCTCGCTGGTCAACTCCTCTCGTATTGGTATTGGGTAATGTTCCCTCATGATGTTGCGATTTAAATCCTTGGGGTCGATGCAGATTCAGAGCTCCCCTGACGGCTTCTTGACGCAGACCATGGAGCTGACCCAGTCCGTGGGTTCTGTGACCTTTGATATGATGCCCTGGTCCTGGAGGTCCTGTAACTGCTGCTTGAGGCGGTCCTTGAGGGCTGCCGGCACCCGACGTGGTGTGTGGATCACAGGGGTGGCGTTCGGTTTGAGCAGGATTTTGTATCGGTCTGGGAGTGTGCCCATTCCGTCAAACACGCTGTGGTACTGCGTGAAGATGTCATCAATTTCAGCCTGGAAGTTCTCATCAGGTGAGGCCGTCGCCTGTGAGGATGACATGGTGTGGACTCGCTGAACCAAGTTCAGGAGTTTGCAGGCCCGAGCACTGAGCAGGGATGCTCTGTCAGGTCCCACTATCTCAAATCGCAGTGTCACTTTAAATGACTTATTGGAAACTCCGAGTTGGCATGAGCCACTGGCAGCTATGGCATTGTCATTGTAGTCAAGGAGCTGGCAGGCCGGTGGAAGAATGCTTGGTCTGACGTGGATGGTGTTGAGATCGGGTTTGGAGATGAGGTTCGCCAATGCGCCGGTGTCCAGTTTGAACTGGATGCGAGCCTTGTTGACTGTGAGGACAGCACACCACTCATCGTCGGGATCCATGCTGAGGATCGGGAGGTACGTCGCTGTCTTGGAGAAAGGCAGCGCATGCTTCGTAATGATGCCCACCTGGTATGGAGATTTGAGGCACGCAGCATCAGGATCTGTTGGGCTGTCGAGGTCAGAGTCTGGCATGGCCTGCTGTATTGAATGGACGCTTCTGCGCCGCGGCTGGGATCGCTGGACAGTGGAGCAGATCTGCAAAGGGCTGCGTAGTGGCCAAGCTTGCCACACTGTGGACACCGTCGTGATTTTGCCAGACATTGCCGCTTTAAATGGGTGGAGCCACAATTCGGACACATTATGACGCCAACGTCAGCGCGGTCCGTACGCCATCGCGCATGCGCAGTGCGGTCGAACGACGTACGCACCTGCGCAGTCTGGTCGGCGGTCTCGCCGTCCCATCAGTCGTGGCGCGCATGCGCAGGGGCCCGGAATGGCCACTCTCGTCGATACTTAGGCCCTGCATTTGTGCGATGTCCTGCACCCGTTCCACCTTGTGGGAGGTTAGCTTTGCCGTTTCTGCCACCCTGATGTGGGAGTACCGATTGTTAGCATGTTCGTGGAGAACGCACGTTTTGATGGCGATGGTGAGGGTGAGCTGCTTAACTTTCAGGAGCTGCTGGCGAAGGGAATCGGAGTGGACCCCAAAAACGATCTGATCCCGGATCATGGAATCAGTGGTCGAGTCATAGTTACATGAGTGCGCGAGGATGCGGAGATGGGTCAGAAAGGATTGAAAAGGTTCATCCTTACCCTTAAGCCTCTGCTGGAAAACGTACCGTTCAAAGCTCTCATTCACCTCAATGTCGCAGTGGCTGTCGAACTTCAGCAGGACTGTTTTGAATTTTGTCTTGTCTTCGCCTTCAGCGAATGTAAGGGAGTTGTAGATGTGGATGGCGTGGTCCCCGGCTGTGGAGAGGAATAGTGCGATTTCCTGGTGTCCGATGTGGCCTCAAGATCGGTGGCTTCAAGATAGAGTTGGAACTTTTGTTTGAAGATCCTCCAATTTGCACCAAGGTTGCCGGCGATGGAGGAGGAGCGGAGGAGGAGGGCGGACGTTTTCCATATCACCGGATGGCTGTTTGTGGTCAGCGCTGATTCACTCAATGTAGGTCCGTCAAATTTTCAGCATCACTCAGCCGGTACCATGATGTGTTGGGTAGGCTGGGTCGAGGTGAACTGCACTTGATGCAGTGTAGCGAGAGGCAGACCTCCAACACTTGATAAAATGCAACACGATTTTATTCAATATCCAAACTATTATACATGTTCAGCTGTGGGTTGACACTATGCTGACTTGACTGGAGACCTGACACTAGCCTGACCCGACTAACCTAGCTACCACATGGTGTAAGCACTGGCCAGCTCACGAGCTCTGACTGTCTCAGAGGCTGGGTCCCGAGAGAGTGGGAAAACTGGTGCCCTCTGGCTTTATAGTGGTCGTATCTTGTCTGGTGATTGGCTGCTCTATTCTGTGTGCTTACTGGTCATCCTGTGTGTCAATCACTGCCTGACTGCACTCTATTGTATGCATAGATGTATATTATGACATTGGTCACCCCCCGGACCCAGGGCATCTTGATGATGGCGGCGAACCCCACTGCCCGGGCATCCTGGTGGACTCTGACCACATTGAAATGGATGTATTGTGCCGGATGGGAATATAGGGCCTTCGTGACAGCGCGGATGCACCTGTGCATCGAGCTCTGTGAGATCCCTGACAGGTCCCCACATGGTGCCTGGAAGGACCCCGTGGTGCAGAGGTTCAAGGTGATCATCACCAGTGGGTATCCTCCCCAATTCCCCCTGCGGTGCCAGTTGCGCCATGATCTGGCAGATATGTCGCACTGTCTCTCTGCTCAGCCAGAGTCTTCGACGGTATGTGCAGTCTGGCAGGTCCTTGAATGACAGGCGTTGCCGGTGTGTGCGAGGCTTGATGCGGCGCCTCCTTTACACCTCCTCCGCCTCAGCCTGTTGGATGGCTGATTCTCCATCCTCATGAGCTGATCCTCTTGGGGGGTCTTCGCTGTTGCAGTGTCCTCCTCCTTGAGCAGCTCCAGTGCATCCCCCAGGGTTATGGCAAATAGGAGGATATCACCATTGCTGGTTGTATTCCAATATTCATTGTCTGCAGGGGGTTAAAGGCCGATGTGTTAGCATGCTGAGTGGCCCGTGCCCAACCAGGTCCACTGGGCTACACGGTGACCTCGGTTGGCATTGCGGAACCTGCCCCCACATGTCCCTGTTCCCCCGGTCCGTGCCTGGACACCCTGGTCCCGTGGCAGGTCACCCTGCTCCCCCTCCAGTCAGCCCGGCCAGTGTCAGAACCGGCAACCCACAGTCAAGCCTCTGCTTGTCCTACCTCCTCTCTCCCCCTCATCAGCAACAGCACGCTTCCCAATTTTAAAAGCACAAGTGGACCTCGCCCTCGGAAATTCTCCCCGGTGGTGGCAGAGCATCGCGGAGGCCCTGGAGAATACTGGGTCAGGCCCACTAATGATATGCAAATGGTGTTTACTGTACGTGCGGAGTGGAACACATTGACACCGCTGCGAGGCACTGGAGCATTGCGATTTGGCAGGAACCCGTCACCCGTCACGATTTCGACGTCAAAACCGATTCGCTGCCCAATCGCCTTTCCCCATTTCGTCATCGGCCGATGGAGCATCCCGCCCCATATCTTTTTAACAATTCGAACAAATGTCATTTTAATTAATAAGCAAATCGAAATTGCGTGGTGTAGTGAAGATTTTACTGTTTAAAGAAATTCAGACGCTTGTTGCAAACATTTATACAAAGGTTTGATTCAGTCTGAAATCGATAGTTAAAGTGCATTTCAAATTACTGCCTGCATCTTTATAAGTCCTTGGCTGACTTTTAAAGTGTCTATATTTTGTGGTTGTCATTTTGTGCTTTTCTGACATTATGTGCCTTTGATAAGTCAAAGAAAACATAAAGAGTGTGCTATTAATTGATTATCAAACATCATGGTATTTGCTTTCTCAGTCATATTACTAGTAGATTTAGTAGAGATTGACTCAGGATATGACTGACATGGCTGATTACAATCCACCTACGAGTACAGCCAACCTTGCCTGCTGTCTGTGTATGCAGCCACTCTGAAGGAGGGAGAGCGCCATCTAGTGCATTTTACATTGTCTGAAATGACTCCGGTTTCTTCGCTGCTGAAAAAGCCTCAAACCGACCAACAGGAAAAGCCAACTGTGTGTAAGGCTCTTGCTTTGCATTAATGGCAAAACCCAAGGGAAGGTGCTAAGTCTGTGGTACAAGACCCTATTATTAAAGTTCAAAACAGTGAGAGTACTGTATGTTCCTGCAACACATGGACTGCAGCAGTTCAAGGCAGCAGCATATCACCACCTTCTCAAGGACAATTAGTGATGGGCAATAAATTACCTAGCCAGTGATGCCCACATCCTATGAATTAATATAAAACAATCAGGAAGTATTGATGTGACACTTCATCAGCCTTGCACGTATAGATATGCCTAATTAGTTGCTTGGTAGTACAGGACTTGAGTATTGCTGAAAAAAAAGACATGCAGTCAAAGCTTTTTGCCTTTTAAATTTGGTATTTTTGCAACTGTCCAGATGAGTGCAAAATGAAAAGCTTTGACAGCGTGCCTCTTTTCAACAATACTGATATGCATAATTCACAGAAACTCTACAGTGCAGAAGAAGTCCATTTTGCCCATCGAGCTTGCATCGACCCCCTGAAAGAGCACCCCATCCAGGCCCACTTAACCTGTATATTGTTAGACACAAAGGGGCTATTTAGCATGGCAAATCCACCTACCCTGCACATCTCTGGACTGTAGGAGGAAACTGGAGTACCCGGAGGAAACCCATGCAGACACAAAGAGAATGTGTAAACTTCACACAGTTGCCAGAGGCCAGAATCGAACACGGGTCCCTGGCACTGTGAGGCACCAGTGCTAGCCATTGTGCCTGCTATCCTTCTCTAATTCTATTACAATGTACAAACAAAGTGAAATTCTGCAAAGTTTAAGAAAATAACACAAAAGTTAAGTAGTTTCTGTCAGGCTCTGTTATGAACGTGTACCCTTGGCACAAAACCTCACATGACCATTTGGATGAAATGCTTTAGGGATTGTTCCTGGATATGTGCTCCTGGTAAATGATCCTCTCTCTGTATCAGGAGCATGTAATCAGAACATTTATCCTTCACTGTCCAGTACCTATAATATAAAAATGGGATGGTGATGTGTGCCAGTTGCTTGAAACATCACATTTCCTATGTCATGACATACATTCAGTCACACTTGACAACAATATTGTTTGACTCATTTCCTCTTTGGTAACTCACTTTTAGATTAATTCAATTTTTATCTCCAACAAACCATAACTCAGAAATTAAGAAATGTGACCAAAATCTACCTATGCAGCAAAACAGCACCAAACTAATTAAATCATTCAAACTTGTTTTAAATGTTGTTGTGTCTACATCCAATTATAATTCTACAACTACAAAGCTGATCAAAATCAACTAATAAAAATCAAAAACTGGGTAAGTAAAATCACTCCAAATACTCTTTCATACCATTTTCCCTCAGCCTGCCAACCACACCCACGTAAAAATATAATTAATTTAAGAAGTGTAAGAACTTCCCACTGCAGAGATTCAAATATATATGGCTGGAACTAAAGATCCCATTGTATATTTCAAATAATAGGAAATAAATTCTTCTGATGTCTTGACCAACTGGTATCCCACAAATAAAATGCCCCAAAATGGATTTCTGCCCATTTATTTCATTACTAAAGTCCAGAATCCTCTACTGTTGATGATGAATCCCCACATATATATATTCAGAATCACATGGTTAACACGCCTTTTAATATAAAAGGGTACATTCTCAAGAGTTACTTCTGTGCAAACCATCTGGACTCATGCTTATGTTGTAGGTATGTAGTAGATTGATAATTGCATATTTATTATAAATGTACATCGTTATACAAGTGTGGTGCATGTTATATTGTGGTGTATACATGTTTCTACACACAATATCTTCCTCTTTAATGTTCATTATGGTACCAAAGTAATATTACGATTTGCACTAAAATTAATGTCAATTTTGGCACAATTCATTAATGTTGCTGACATTTAGGAGACAATTTTAACCATAGTTTGCCAGACAGAAATTCTACCTTCCCATGTATCCCAATATTGTGAGATGAAAACCTGCCGGAAGTCAGTGGGGCTTGATTAAATATGCAGTTCAAGGTCTGATGAGATCATTGCTGTTCAATTGGTTAACCAAGTCCTCATGATTTTCTAGCTTGGCTATGCCAATCAGGCAGAGGACCCAGAGCCAGAAGGCAAGTTTCCTTTCTTTTTTGCTCCTTATAGACCAGACATCCCCACAATGAAACCACCCATCTTCCTGACCACTTATTCTTGTGCTGTGGGCCTAGTGATCTCTGCTAGGTTTGGGCAGAAGACCGCCCGAGTATGAAAAGGCAGCTTGGGAGTTAAAAGAAGTAGAGAGCAGGAGAATTTCCCATCCAACCCTCAGCCCCCCCCCCCCCCCCCCCCGCCCCCAAAAGCAACACCATGTTCTTGTCCAGCTCCAATGAGATCAGATTCTTTGTACAAAGTTCTTTACCCACACTCTGTAGAAACTGGGCAGAGAATGGTTGCAATTCTATATACTTTTCACAGCCGTGAAGCAAGCTGATCATTGCCTTAAAGCCACAAAAACTCCATATCCAGTTGTGCTTTAGGTAGAGCAACTGTAAATCTTGGGTTAGTGCAGTTCAACACTGCGTTGCAAATAAGCATTTTAAGTGCATCGTTTAGTGGGTGTAAATGTATCAATGTCATAACTCAAACTTCATAAATAAAATGTGGCCAATACTGCAGTTCTGTATGTATATCAGAGAATTAAAGGTATTCTTCTAATTTCTTTAGTTTATTTGTTAGTTATTTATATTTATGTCCCCCTGTTCTAGACTTAACTAGAAATGCTAGTTCATAGTTTTAAAGACTTCTATTAGGTTTCCCACTTATTCTTCTCTTTTCCAGAGAAAAGAGCTTTAACTTGCTGAGCCTTTCCTGCTAACTGCATCCACAAGTGTCCTTGTGAATCATTTCTGCATTTTTTCCTCTGCTTCAATATCTTTTGTCATCTGGAGACCATAACTGCAGTCCATAAAGTGTGGCCCCACCACGATTCTACCAAAATGTAACACTCCCAGCCCACTTCTGGTTATCAATTCCTCTAGAAAAGAACCTCATTAATTTGTTTGCAATTGATGGCCATAGCAACTTGCACTGCCTTTAATGATCTATGTATCTGTATTTCCAGGTCTATTTTCTCCTCTACTGCAATTAGGCTCTTTAGGAGGAGACAGTAGTATACTGGTAATATCACCAAATGCACAATTGAGAAGCACAGGCAAATGCTCTGGGAATGTGGGCTCAAATCCCACCGCAACTGCTGGTAGAATGAAGTTCAATAAATCTGGAATTATAAAGCTAGTCAACTCACTGTTTCCTATAACGGTCTAGCAAGTCACTCAGGTATTGAGCAATGAGGGATGAACAGCAATTGCAGTCCTTGCCAGTGATGCCCACATCCCAGGAAAGAATAAAGAAAAAAAAAACCTTCCACCAAATGATTGGCCACCTTATTTAGGTGAATTGGACATTCTGAATTCTCCCTCGGTGTACCCGAACAGGCGCTGGAATGTGGCGACTAGGGGCTTTTCACAGCATCTTCTTTGTAGTGTTAATGTATGCCTACTTGTGACAATAAAGATTATTATTTAAACTTTATTATTATTTCTCCCACCAAAATAAACAATCTCACTCATGGCTATATTGAACTTCATTTTCTATTCATCTACTCACTCTGGTTCACATTTGGTTGTAATTTAATTGGATAATAAATTCACATAAAACTAAAGGTTTTCCTGGTGACAGGTTATTCCATAAAACAATGCATCCTGCAGTTCACACAGATATAGCCAGATAAAACTTCCGCTGCTGGAGATTGCTATTAACTTCTTCTTAGATTAACCTATTTGCAACTGAAAAATCCTATGAGATTGCATGAGTACACATCATAAATTAGAAAGACCAAGGTCGCAGATTCAGTAACAATCACATTGATTTTAGCTGATCTCAGCTGGAGTGGCAATAGGCATGCAACAGCTCTTAGTTCCCCTGGGTTAGAAAGGTAAATAAAATCCCCACTCCTGGTTGCTATCCAATGACTGCTGCTGGAAAGTGCATGCCTGTGGATGTCAGGCAAAAATAGGATCAAGGTTGGCTATTATCCAAGCTCGCAAGTTATAAATGAGCACGTGTGAGATATTAATGCTCCCAGTATTAGGTTGTGTAGATATTCGGTTCTATCCACTGACACCGTGCTTTTATGTGGAAAGCAGTGATGCAAAGCCATGTATCAGTGCCACTCAGCAGACTAGTTTCTTCAATATTGCTTCATAGAATTTACAGTGCAGAAGGCTTATGAGGTTGCCACGAATGTTGCTTGGAATGCTTCCTCATTGAACTCCACCTTTCCTCTATTTGTCACCTTCCAGCTGAAACCTCCTTACAGAGAAACGGCAATGTAACATCTGGCATTGAAGCACATGAATCCACTTGCATATTGTTCGACTCTAGAATGCATTTTCCTTCCACTTGTTCTGAAGCCCTCCCCATTTCTCTCCTCCAATAAATCATGCCTACTGCCCATTCTTCAAATAAGCTTTGGTCAGCATTGGCAGGCTATTTAACCATGAGGAGGCATTAGAAAGTACATTTTAAACAAGGTTTAATTACACTAGGCAGAGACAAGTATTACTTATTTTTTGTTCATGTCACCATCAAGCACGGTTTTGTATTAGCTGGCTGAGAGCTATTTGGTGTTGGCATGTTGAATAACTTCTACTGCAAACAATAAGACAATGATGCTTTTGTAAATTAATCTTCAACCCACTAATGAGGCAAGGGGAGTTGTATATTTCTAGAACAGTCCATGTTGGCAAACTGAAAAAAAATTATGAATTTGAGAACTGCAGTAGATTTTCAAAAGAAATTCTTCGAAAACAACAGATTTTCTTTTTTTAAAGTGACACTTTACACCACAGAAAAAAACACCAAAAATAGGAAATAACCAAAACTTCAAAATCAACTCCTTATTTAAACAAATCCTCATGAGCTTCTTAAGGAAAATGCTAATGGGATTATTTCATGCATGTATAATTTATTGGTGTTCCATATTACTCCGTGAAGAGGGTATAACTTAAAGCTTCAAATAAAAACTAAACGTGCTTACATTTTGCACAGTACTCATTAGAAGAATAACACAGAAATTGAGAAGGAATGAGTATTTGTTTCTTCTATATCTCAAGCAAAGAACAAATTGGTTACAGTCTAATTTAATACAGGGTGCTCAGAGATACTCCTGAAAATGTTAAGGCATCATGCAGTAAGTATCAACAAATTGAGATTTTTCTAAAAATATTTGTATTCTTCAGATACTAAAAGGATAGGTGGTTACATGTTCTAAATTTATTGAACTGAACAATTTAAAAATAGTACATAAAAATTTTTACATGATCATTAAATACCGCTCACATGTATGTTGCTTTCCTGTTAAAAAGTGCATTCAGATGCTGTTTGTCCAAGTACACTCTCTGTCCAAAACTGTACAGATTGATGGTTTGGTTAATGTTATAAATCAAAGCAAGGAAACTGGTATCTTATCCACTGAAATTAGAGTGTTACCATATTGTAACTTCAAACATACAAATTGTTTAAGAACTTTTTTTGAGGCCTCATACATACAGATGATTTTGTTTCTTTTAGCGCAGCCAATGCTATTGTTATTCTTCTAGAAAAACATCAAACTTTTATAACCAAACATATACCCAGAAAATGTCTATTAGGTTCAAGTTGTTGTATGTTGGTAGCCGATCTTCAGCCGATGACATAACTTTCCCAAAGTCATCTTCAGTCTATGTACTGAGCTAGCCAGCGGAAACCTTCTCCATAACCTTGTCTCTTTAGGACACTGCACATGAAGACTTCTAGTGGTCGTGCATTAAGCTCCTTCATGGAAATATTTCCCTGTTTTTGACCAGTAGGTAGTGAAAGAGAAAGAGTTAGTTTAATTGATTCTGATATCACCTCACAGACTTCCATTATTGCAGATCTAAATCAGTGAACATAAACCATGAAATCTACCAAACAAATATATTTGTAAACAAAATGATCCGAAAATGAAAAAGTTACTTTGCTTCCATTCACCCCAAAGCATACCTACCCAAGCATAAAATGTCTTGACCAACAATTTGTACTAATAATGCATCTTGTTAAACTGCCCCAATGCACTTTATGGGATAATGATGAGACAAGACTGGACACTGAGCCACATTTGGAGATTCTGGCACAAGTAACCAAAATCATGGTCGCAGATTTAAGTTGTGAAGTATCTTAAATGAGGTGACGGAGAGCTGTTTTTGGAGGGAATTCCAGCACTTCAGGTTTAGACACAGTTTAGGACATGGTGCTCAATGATGGGGTGAACAAAATCAGAGATGCACATGAGGCCACAATTGAATGAATACAATGTTCTCAAAGGATTGTAGGGCTGAAGCCATTACAGAGAGGTAGGTGTAAGGCAATGGAAGTATTTGAATACAAGGACAAACATTTTCATTTATGGTAAAGCTGCACTGGGAACCAACCAGTACAGCGGTTATAGGAATGGTCACTGATGCTGAACCTAAAAAAAATACTTAGCAAAAAAACACCATTGAGATGACATGTTAAAATTGATAGAGTATGAAGGAATGACTTTAAATAAAGGCAGTACAAGAAATGCTACAAGGGAAGGGAGGAATTGAGATAATTGATATTAACTGCCCAAAGAGAAAATACTCCTTTAATGGACAGCTAATCAAACGACAATGGAGATATGTTTCCCTATAATATGTAGATCACCAAGGTGTAGTACTGTAGACGTTTCTGCTTTTGGTCTATTTGCCATGTTCCCAATTTTACCCGAGTGGCAACAGGAAGCCATTTAGCAGAGAACTTGTGCCAACACCAGAGCAGTAGTGATGAGAAAAAGAGGCATTGTATTAATCTGCTCTAGCACTGGAAGAATCCTCAGAGGTCATGTCATGTAAGTCAGAAAGAATAATAGAGGGCAAACCTTTTGAAATAAAACAAACACATTTCTCCTATCACATTTGCCTTTCAAGTTTTACTAATGGCAAGGGAACTAGAGAAAATTTGTATACAATATGGCACTTGTACCATGTTCAAGATGCACAAATAAACGTTTTAGGAGTTTTTTGTACGTCTCAGATGCTCTAGTATCAAAAAGACAAGTAAATTAGAATTCAATAAATTCTGGAATTGAAAGTCAAACGACAGAACATAGAACATAGCAGTACAGGCCCTTCGGCCCTCGATGTTGTGCTGACCTGTGAAACCACTCTAAAGCCCAACTACACTATGCCCTTATCGTCCATATGTCTATCCAATGACCATTTGAATGCCCTTAGTGTTGGCGAGTTCACTACTGTTGCAGGCAGGGCATTCCACGCCCTTACTACTCTCGGAGTAAAGAACCTACCTCTGACATCTGTCTTATATCTGTCTCCCCTCAATTTAAAGCTATGTCCCCTCATGCTACACATCACCATCCGAGGAAAAAGGCTCTCACTATCCACCCTATCCAATCCTCTGATCATCTTGTATGCCTCAATTAAGTCACCTCTTAACCTTCTTCTCTCTAACAAAAACAGCCTCAAGTCCCTCAGCCTTTCCTCATAAGATCTTCCCTCCATACCACGCATCATTCTGGTAAATCTCCTCTGCACCCTTTCCAATGCTTCCACATCCTTCCTATAATGCGGCAACCAGAATTGCACGCAATACTCCAAATGAGGCCGCACCAGAGTTTTGTACAGCTGCAACAGGACCTCATGGCCACGAAACTCAATCCCTCTACCAATAAAAGCTAACACAACGTATGCCTTCTTAACAACCCTCTCAACCTGGGTGGCAACTTTCAGGGATCTATGTACATTGACACCGAGATCTCTCTGCTCATCCACACTGCCAAGAATCTTACCATTAGCCCAGTATTCTGTCTTCCTATTATTCCTTCCAAAATGAATCACCTCACACTTTTCTGCATTAAACTCCATTTGCCACCTCTCAGCCCAGCGCTGCAGCTTATTTATGTCCCTCTGTAACTTGTAACATCCTTCCACACTTTCCACAACTCCACCGACTTTAGTGTCATCTGCAAATTTACTCACCCATCCTTCTACACCCTCCTCCAAGTAATTTCTAAAAATGACAAACAGCAATGGCCCCAAAACAAATCCTTGTGGTACACCACTAGTAACTGGACTCCAGTCTGAACATTTCCCATCAACCGTCACCCTTTGTCTTCTTCCAGCTAGCCAATTTCTGATCCAAACTGCTAAATCACCCTGAATCCCATGCCTCCGTAGATTCTGCAATAGCCTACCGTGGGGAACCTTATCAAACGCTTTACTAAAATCCATATACACCACATCAACTGCTTTACCCTCATCCACCTGTTTGGTCACCTTCTCAAAGAACTCAATAAGGTTTGAGAGGCACGACCTACCCTTCACAAAACCGTGTTGACTATCTCTAATCAAATTATTCCTTTCCAGATGATTATACATCCTATCTCTTATAAACCTTTCCAAGATTTTGCCCACAACAGAAGTAAGGCTCATTGGTCTATAGTTACCGGGGTTGTCTCTACTCCCCTTCTTGAACAAGGGGACAACATTTGCTGTCCTCCAGTCATCTGGCACTATTCCTGTAGACAAAGATGACTTAAAGATCAAAGCCAAAGGCTCAGCAATCTCCTCCCTAGCTTCCCAGAGAATCCTAGGATAAATTCCATCCGGCCCAGGGGACTTATCTATTTTGACTTTCCAGAATTGCTAACACCTCCTCCTTATGAACCTCAAGCCCTTCTAGTCTAGTAGCCGGAATCTCAGTATTCTCCTCGACAACATTGTCGTTTTCCTGTGTGAATACTGACGAAAAATATTCATTTAGCACCCCTCCTATCTCCTCGGACTCCAAGCACAACTTCCCACTACTGTCCTTGACTGGCCCTATTCTTACCCTAGTCATTCTTTTATTCCCGACATATCTATAGAAAGCTTTAGGGTTATCCTTAATCCTACCTGCCAAAGATTTCTCATGTCCCCTCCTGGCTCTTCTTAGCTCTCTCTTTAGGTTCTTCCTAGTTAACTTGTAACTCTCGAGCACCCTAACTGAACCTATGAAACCATGGTTGACTGTCATAAAAAAACCACCTGGTTCACTAATGTCCTTTAGGGAAGGAAATCTGCCATCCTTATTTGGTCTGGCCTATGTGATTCCAGGTCCATAGCAACATGGCTGACTCTCATATGCTCTCTGAAATGGTCTAGCAAACCACTACGGGAAATTAGGGATGGACAACAAATGCTGGCCCAGCCGGCGATGCCCACATCCCATGAACAATTTTAATTTTTTAATTTTTATTTTTAAAGTATTGTCTTCAGCTCGTTAGTTCAGCCATCACAGGCCCGGTTACAGGTGAGCCTATAATCTTGATCATCTTTAACTCTAAGGACAAACAGGGCGTCAGCTGTTGTGCTTTGTAGGATTCCTGTGGGCATTTTGGCGACCGCTAAGGCCGATCTGCACCCAGAAGGTTATGCTGCAAATAGGGCTAAATACACCAGACAATTGAGTTTTGGATGAGCTGCTGGCTTGGGATTTCCTCCACTTGCGCATTTCCCTCTGCTCCCAATACAGGTTTGATCTTGAACAAGCTTTCCCAGTTTTGATGAAAGGTCACAGACCCGAAACGTCAACTCTGCTTCTCTCTCTCCACTAATGCTCCTTGATCAGCTGAGCATTTCCGGTGATTTCTGCTTTTAATTCAGACATCTAGAGCATTTTGCTTTTGTACTGTGACTGAATCTGCCCTGCAGCATAAACGGTAGGGAAATGCTTCCATAATATTAAAGGGTCATCACTGCTTGAGTGAACTTTGTTCAGAAAATTAGAGCATGTTAAACAGTTGTAAGATTAAGTCTTACCTTTCCTGTTGTTTGTCCGTACAATCCAAACAGTTCTCGGAACTTCTCTTCACTGATTGCCTCAGGTCGATCAATTTTGTTACCAAGGATAAGAATAGGCACATTTCCAACGGTTTCATCTGTCATTAGTGCCTGCAAGAAGGAGAATGCCAAATTAATCATAAGATCCATCCATGTGCTGTGTTATATACACATTTTCCTTGACCACTGATTCCCCACATATTTTGCTTGAAGTTTACTTCACCCCTTTTCAAATACTCAGTTAGGAAATTATTTTTTTTTTAAGACATCCAAATGCATGTCACTAGTCTGATTCATTAAAGTACATATATCTAGGAATTTCTGTAGCAGCCTGTAATTTCATCCTTCACCTTCAAGTTGAATTCTAATATTTGGGGTGTATGGTGTGTAGATTCCGTTACATATATAATATAAAAGGTAGAAGAAAGATTTTACAGCTGTTTATTTGTTTTTCAAATACGATACTGGTTCCATTTTATTACTGAAGTTCCCATTTTCCAAATCAAAAAGATATTTATGGATCTGTGATGGGTTGAAATCTATGCCTCAAAGACTCTACATCTATATATAAAATATACTGAGAATGAAAATAGTTCCTATTGTCATAATTTTTACGAATCATTTTAATGTCTTGATTTCAAAATACTCATCCTGGTTTTCAAATTTTTCCATGGCCTTACCCCTCTCTAGCTCCGTAACTCTGCCAAACCCCGTATTCCGCTAATTCTGGGCTCTCGTGCATTCCCAATTATAATTGCTCCACCACTGTACTGATGGCCATGCTGCCTTCAGTTGCCTAGACCCTAAGTTCTGGAATTCACTCCCTGCATCTCTCCCCCTTCTCTAAATTGCTTGCTTCATTTGAGCCACTTGTTAAATCTATCTCTTTGACCATCTTGGTCATCTACCTAATATCTCCTTTTGAGGCACAGTGCCACACTGTGAAGTGTCTTCAATACGTTAAAGGTGCTATATAAATGCAAGTTGTTATTATAATAGTACTCAACACTAAAACTGCTTATGTGTATGTAAACAGCATCACGTTTCTCACTTGGTAGTGGTATGCCTTTGTTTTGATTGAGTTAATTCTAGCAAAAGAGCCAATGGAGAATTAAGTTTGTTTTCAATGTTCCCACCCTGAGTGAAATTCGTCCTAAGTTTCCCATACCTTGTTATATCTGTTGAAAGGTACGCGTACAAAGCCTGATTATACCTCAAAAGTCAAATGCCCCATCCAAACTCATTGTTCTGTATCACTGAGAAACAAAGGTTACTTGGCCGAGGGTAGTTACCGCCAATGGTAAAATAGTCCAAACTCAATTTCAGGATGGGAGTGATGAGGGAATAAAATTAAACAGTATTGATATAATTTATATGATAGAACTTACATTACACCGTGCACAGTTACCAAATATACCTGGAACTGAAATGTGTAAACACATTTATCATATTCTAATTATTTGAATAACTTTGTATAGAGACAGTTAAAAATATTTGTGCTCTAGGTGTTGTGGAGGTATTCTCACTAAAAATGTACTTACATCAAGCTCTGCTTTAGATTCTGCCAGACGCTCACAGTCTGCGCAGTCAACCAGGAAGACAATAGCATTGATAGCAGGGAGGTAGTTTTTCCAGACTCTGCGGGCTGAGGAAGTGAGAGAAAAGAATGGAAGATACCATTTCAGTTGCCATGATTTTTTATAAAATATTTTAAGATGCCACTATTAACTGATTTGTACCTTGTGCATGGCCACCCAAATCAAAAGTAGTAAAAGTCATCCCAGCAATCGTCAGCTCTTCTGAGGCTTTGGTAGAAACAAAGAGTTGGTTATTTATGTGGAAATTTTCCAGTACTTATTAACACACCTTTAGCAATCATTGCACCATACAGAATGTAACTACTCTGTACACTTGGGTACAAAAGAAACAAATTACAATTTGAAGCGACCAATAGTAATGTTTTGAGAATTTATTTGATCTCCCATATTAATACATGCAGAAATATTTTAATAAAGTATACTAGCAGATCTCCAGTGGTGTTGCTCCTGGTGAGTTAAACATTATGCTGTTTATAAGAACAGGAATGTTGTACATGTACTACATAATGTTTTTATTATGTTGCTAAGGTAGATCATGTTTAATGGGAGGGGTGATGATGTAGTGTTATTCTCACTGGACTAGTAATCCCGGGACCCAGGGTAAAACTCTGGGGACCCAGGTTGTAATTGCACCACGGCAGATGGTGAAATTCGAATTCAATAAAAATCTGGAATTAAAGGTCTAATTCACGACCATGAAACCATTGTTGATCGTGGTAAACACTCATCTGGTTCACTAATATCCTTTAGGGAAGGAAATCTGCCATTTTTAACTGGTCTGGCCTATGTGTGACTCCAGATCCACAACAATTTGGTTGACTCTTAAATACCTTCAGAAATGGCCGAGCAAGCCACTCAGTTCCAGGGCAATTAGGGATGAGCAATAAATGCTGGCCTTGCTAGTGACTGCCACATCCCACAAATTAATTTAAAAAAAAATTAGTTTGTCTTCCACTTACGCCACCGTGGCAAATTGGATATTTCCTGGGGAGATTAGAATTTGTCTTCTTTTCAGGAAACTTATATCTGTAATGGTAGATTCAGCATTTGCTTTCAGCTTACAGTTTGAGAGAAGGCTGCTTACTTACATTGATTTGAATTTATATTTAGCAATACAAAAGGGCTGTTATGCACAATTAAGACTTCAGGCTATGAGAAGATCATTCGTTGCTATACAGAAAGTCCTTGGTGTTGCTTAATTCCACGCATTACACAGCAGCAAAGGAGGGGCAGCTTAATTAACATAGAGATACCGGGGAATTTCACTTACACATCAAAGGGTAGGAATTCGCCTCAGGGTAGTGACTGTCACGTCATTGAGAGTCGTCAGAGAATTTTCAATCATTTAGACAGAGATTGCGGTGTGCTGTATCAAGATGCTGCGTTTTAAAAGATTTGGACCAGTTTAGCTAAAGAAGGTGAACTAACATTTAAGACTGTCTTCTCTTTGCTTCTGTAGCCAAGGAATGCAGAGAAATTGACTACTGAATTTGAAAACAGTACACCGCTCCTTCATGTGCTTTTTTAAAATAAAGCAGCTGATAATACACTTGTTTTCAGTGTGCCATCCATGACAGCTGGTGGCATGGTATATTTTTGATAATAAGGGCTCTCTTATAATACTTAGGGCATGCTGTCATTTAACTAGAGAAGTCAAAAGATGTGCATTGGAATGGGAGTTCTGCTCACAGGAGCAACTTGACACTGAGCCCAAGAGTACATTGCAAAAGTGCCTACACGTCAAAACTACTTCATTGATTGTAAAGCACTTTGGCACTGCTGCAGGTTATGAAAGCTGCTTTATGAATACAAATCTTTTATCTTTAACTTTTGTAAATAAGCGCAAGACAAATGTGATTTAGTAGTTAATCGCTGCAGAGGATGGAAGTTGGCAGATTGGAAGGTACTTGAAAATCCGGTTTCAGGTCAAGCCCCATGTTTCTCTCATAAACATTGTACTCTATATTAGATAACTATATTTGAAATGAAATGAAAATCGCTAATTGTCACAAGTAAGCTTCAAATGAAGTTACTGTGAAAAGCCCCTAGTCGCCACATTCCGGCACCTGTTCGGGGAGGCTGGTACGGGAATTGAACTGTGCTGCTGGCCTGCCTTGGTCTGCTTTCAAAGCCAGCGATTTAGCACTGTGCTAAACCAGACCCTGCCCGTAGATACGTGACAAGGTTCTCAAAACTTTCACATACTACAGAATCTCTTGTGATACCATTCAGGTTAGGTTACAAGATATACTATTTGAAACGAACAGCAACATGTGCTATGAAAAAGACAATGTATGATGGTGATGGTAACGTTTTGGTAGAATATCCAATAACCAGTGCATAGAAAGATGATTCAGGCTGAAGTACAGATCGTAGATTATCTGTGGCAGTGCCAACGTACAGAACAAGGACACTGAAACCTAAAGAGGGTGGGGGAAAAGAAAAACCTAAGTTTCCAATTCATATTACTATTCAGTGACATCTGCTGGAAATCCACATGGAATTTGGTCAAGAACAGGAATTATTTCAGTCTTAATGTCAAGGGGGTAGAGGACACTATCCCAACAGCAGACTTCAGGAAATTGTTGGGTAGAAAAACTAAACAAAAATTAAAATACCTGGTACGTAGATGTATGAAGGCATCAAAAATGTAATCTGTTTCTGAAAAATATATGATTTCGGCATTGGTGATAGAGAAAAGTGGATAACGTTATCCATGTTATCATGGAGTTATCCATGAAGGCCCCACCTTCTCAACTTTGCCCCTCGCCTGAGATGTGGCGATCCTCGGGTAAAATCACCACCAGTCAGCTTTACCCATTAAAAGGGAAAAGCAGCCTATGGTCATCTGGGCCGATGGCGACTTTACTTAAGAGAAGTGTATGAAATTTTGATGTATTTCCAGAGGTATTACTCTTAATATTTACATAATGGAATGAAGCTGTAACCAGAACTCAAAAGTTAGCACACTGATGGGGGTCATTGTGTTAATACCCAAGGAAACAGGCAAATGCGAAGTACAGTTGGCCGTTTATGTAAAATTCCATTTGCAAATACATCAAACACTTCTTCACTGAGTTATGAATAAAGCAGGTAATATAAATGCAGGCACAAAAGAAGACCGAGACTAAGGACAGATTAATATACATTAATTTCTCAAGGAAGAAAACCCAGGAAATTCAGAAACTTCTTATATTGTAAGCGCTGTCCCATTCTATTCTACTGTGACATGGGGCTGTGATGGCAAATAATAGAATATAAAATACCAGCCGTCATCAGCCAGCACTTGCAAAGTAGAACAACATGGTATCAAGAGAGTGCGACCAGTAACATTACAAATACAGCCCAAAATAATATTCAGTATTGAAGCTGCAATCAGTAGACTACTGCGTGAACAAACTACATCCAAAGTTATTATTGCCTGGGCCATTCAGCAATCCCCATTTTCAAAAATGGCCCAGCCCCAGGTTTGAGCTTTTTTTTCAACCAAAAAGAAAGAGCACAAGAAATAGGAACTGCAGCATGTCATTTGGTCCATTGAGTCTGTTCTGCCATTCAACAAGATTTTGGCTGATCTTCTACCTCCATCTTCCCACGCTATCCTCATATTCCAAAATACCAATAAGAGAACATAAGAAATAGGAACTGGGTTAGGACAAGAGCCACCCAAGACAACCCACTTGCCGATCTTCCCTTTCTTTGTTTCGAAGTGCAAAACCACCACTCAGTGTCCTTCCTTGCCCCAGGTGGTATAACTAAGACGAGGAACTTAGTGTGTACAATGCCACAGGCACAAACCATATCCTTTTCAGTTGGCATATCATATTTGATTTTGCAATTTCAATCAAATAACAGATTTAACTTTGGTTAACTTCGAATCATTCTTAGCTCTGGGCCAGAAGAATCTTGATTCAAATTCTTCCAGGGCAGAAGTCCCTAATCTGCACTAATGGCACACATCATTATTGAGTGAATGCTGCATTATTGGATGTCCTGTCACTTGGGTGAAATGCTACAAGTGGCACCATCTACTTTTCCAAGGGAAAATGCAGGACCCATGGTATTACTGAAAGAAGAGAAAGGAGTTTGCTTAGTATCCTGGCCCCAACACCACCAACAAATAAAATGGTCTTTCAGTTCATTTGTGTGTAAATTGCCTACCATCTTTGTCTACACAACAAGTGACTGTCCTTTCAAGTAATTCATTACACAGGGAGTACTTCAGGTTTTTCTGGGTGATGCAATGAGGTGCTATATAAATGAAAGATCTTTCTTGCATACACAAAAAACAGATGATGTAGAGGAAGTTTAATGTAAACTAGTGTGGGTAATGACCAATGGTTTAATTCTTACTTTACCATTACTTTTGAACTTCCCTTCACATTATTCTATCCCATATAACTTTTATAAAAGTATATAATAATCAACATATAATTTTCTATAGACCACATGGTGTGATGAACTATTGAAGCATCCTATCACTCCACAAACCAGATATGTGTTAACCCAGACTGAAGATTTCCTCTTTCCAAGTCTGGTTGAGTTCAAAGAGAAACAAAATTAGCTCGACTAATGGGTTAGGATCCACAGCTGAAAATTCCCCAAGATATAATAAAAATAGCAATTGCAACCACATTTTTATAGTTGGTTGGTATGGGAATGAAAAAAACTCTTGCTCCATTTGAGATAACCTTCTGAGGTTAGGGCTCAAGTAGATTTCCTGCTGCCTTGCTCTAGCACTTTAATCTGCACCTGACAACGAGAGACTACTTAGAAATGCTCAATATTGATACGGATTACCCACTCCATTCCCTATATAGATATCATCCACTCCATTCCCGATATCGATATTGCCCACTCCACTCCCGATATCAATATTGCCCACTCCATTCCCTATATGGCTATCAAACAACTTGAATAGCACAAAAAAGTTAAAGAAATAAATTCATAAACTGATGGTTTCTTGAAATCATAATTCTAAGAAGAATGAATTGTTAGTGACTGCACAACTTACTTGGATGTAGCGTTGGCACATGCTGTGCCAGTCTATCATCTTTGAGCATGTGCAACAGAGTAGTCTTTCCAGCATTGTCCAGGCCTAGAAATACTAATTTTCCCGATTTCTTGTACAGTCCTAGAACAAATAACCAAATATTTGACATTGGCAAAAATATCACATACTGTGATTAAAAACTATGTTCAACTAGGTGTGTCCTTCTCATTGATTACAAAAGTAAGTCAAAAGCAAATATTTGGCTGAATATTTAACAAAATGGAAAGGTTCAAGATGACATAGACCTATAGTGCATATGTTGTTTTGCCACATACAATGTTCTATTTTGGGATATGAAGGTGCACTCTTCACCCAATTCCTTGGCGCCAATAAATTGTCCAACTAGAGGGAGACCGTTTCCATTGTGCCTGGCAAGTCTTTCTTGTGAGACGTCCCGACCTTCCACTGTGTTCTTCGCACAGGTGATCTCTTTGGAGACCAGAATTTCTTGTTTGGAAGAAATCATAGATGCATACTTACATGTCGAGATGCCAGGGCATTTCAGATTGGAATTTTAGATTGTCATCTTGGTATCAGATCAACAGATCACTGGTGTAACAGTATTACAAGTGTTTTTAAAAAATACTTACCAGGAGTGTTGCAAATTTCCCGTCATCACAGGCTGCTTTACGCTTTACTTACACGTGGTTACTCCTTGAATGACACAATCTTCCTTACAGCAACCTGATTATTGGATGGTACAAGGTACATGGTGAGGGACATTTGACTTTGTCCCTCATCCTGTACAGGCACACCCTCATTCCAACTGCATTTATAATGCAGATGCTAGATATCAGATACCATACTAGTGTTGAACACATCTATTGTACAAACAGCAGAGCTCAAAGGGTTTGACACAGGGAGTGCATTTAAAATCCGAGGTAGTTCTACGTGCCTTAGTCTCAATAAGTAGACTTAAAAGAAATTCTGAATTGCTTTGTTGCACATTTCAATCAATCTATATAAATGATTGTTTTTCCATAGATTTTAAGGACGGGGAAATCTGCCAACAATATATCACACAGGTAAAAAGCCAGGGCGGTGTATATGTAGTGGGAAAATAATTGAACACATGTAGTAATGCACGTAATCCGGGTTAACCGTATACACCAAGCAGAAAACCAGCAAATGACTTTCTGTAGATCTCTTTGCTCCCAGGATAATTAGTATTTGACAGTAATCACCATTGCACTCGGTGTGTTTAATACAGGACACACCCAATCTATGGTACATTAAGTTGTTCGACAAGTTTGGATACAACTGGTGACAACTAAACCTTCTACTTGCCCTTACCGCTCCAATGACATATAAAATGGATCAAGTTTCAGTGAATGGAATAACCTGGAAATAATTGAGGATTGAATTTAAATAACACCCAGAAAAAAAACTGTCATTTAAATCTTTTGGGAACAGCTTTTTGATTTCTTGAATAATAATAACAACAATCTTGGGGTGGCATGTGGCACAGTGGTTAGCACTTCAGCCTATGGCGCTGAGGACCCGGGTTCGAAATCCGGCCCTGGGTCATTGTCCATGTGGAGTTTGCAAATTCCCCCCCCCCCTCCACCGCTGTCTGCGTGGGTTTCACCCCCACAACCCAAAGATGTGCAAGTTAGGTGGATTGGCCATGCTAAATTGCCCCTTCATTGGAAAAATAGTAATTGGGTACTCTAAATTTATATTAAAAAAATAAGAATCTTTTTATTGTCAACAGTAGGCATACATTAACACTGCAATTAGGTTACTGTGAAAAGACCCTAGTTGCCACATTCCGGCACCTGTCCGGGTACACAGAGAGAATTCAGAATGTCCAATTCACCTAACAGCACGTCTTTCGGGACTTGTGGGAGGAAACCGGGGCACCCGGAGGAAACCCACGCAGACACAGTGCTAATCACTGTCCTACGGTGCTGCCCATAATACAATCGATGGACATGGAAAATGAAAGCCATTTCTCTGCTGACAAAGTATAATAAGCTTCTAAGGCTCTGTATAATTCTACTTGGGTGCCAAACATTTGCATGTATTCTCGAATATTTATTAACACACTGCGAACTGTTAATGAGTATAATAATCTTGTAAAACGTTTTACGAAGCGCTGATATGGGTTGTGTGTGAGACAGCCTTGGCTAAGTAGATAGCACTCTTGCCTCTGAATCCTAAAGTTCTGGGTTCAAGTCCCACTCTAGGAATCAAACATAAAATTCGAGGTTGACATTTCAGTGGAGTACGGAGGCAATGGAGATAAAGATCTTTCGGGCGAGATGTTAAATTGAGGCCCTGTTTGTTTTCTCAGGTGGATGTAAAAAAATCCCACCACACTATTTTGAAGAGCAGCGGCATCATCCCCAACATCCTGGCTAACATTTATCCCTCAAGCAACATCACTAAACAGATGAAAACATTGCTGTTTGTTGGAGCTTGTGTGTAAACTGGCTGCCACATTTCCAACATCACAATAGTGAATATACTTCAAAAACATTGATTGGCTGGAAAGAGTTTTGGGACATCTGAAAAGTGCTGTATCACTTGCTCAGTATTCAAACAGAATGCTCAAATAAAATAATAATCTTTATTAGTAGGCTTACATTAACACTGCAATAAAGTACTGTGATTATCCAAATGCCATGTTTCCACAAGTTATATTGTAAAGGGGTTGGGGCAAGGAAGACGGAAAATAAATAACCCGAGTGAGAGCACATATTACAAATATTACATCTATAATTGTAAACCAGATATAACCCCATTGTGTTTACTCGGTGAACTTGCCTGAAGTTTAGAATTTATATAAACAGAAATTCTTACCTAGAAACTGAAGTGCACTACAGAAGCTATTAGTGAAACCATTATAAATCCATTCAAAAAAGGAGGTCATATCCGAGTCTTTAGGAATCTGAAAAGCAAATGAACATGCATTTTACACAGCAGAATATGTACACTATACAGTTTCAGCAACTGTCTTAGTTATAGCTGGACCAGACAAATTCTGGGAAATACTTCAAAAAATTGAGAATTTAAAATGTTTGAATTATGAAACTTGGTCAAATAGAAGAAACAGTTTAATCCTAAATTTTTAATTAGGCGGCACGTTGCCACAATGGTTAGCACCGCTGCCTCATATCACCAGGGACCCGGGTTCAATTCCGGCCTTGGGTGACTGTCTGTGGGGAGTTTGTACGTTCTCCCAGTGTCTGCGTGGGTTTTCTCCGGGTGCTCCAGTTTCCTCCCACAGTCCAAAGATATGCAGGTTAGATGGATTGGCCATGCCAAATTGCCGCTTAGTGTCTAAAAAAGGTTAGATGGAGTTCTGGGGATAGGGCAGGCTAGTGGGACTCGGTAGAATGTTCTTTCAGAGGGTTGGTGCAGACTTGGTGAGTCGAATGGCCTCATACTGCACTGTAGGGATTCTATGAATCTATGATTAGGTTTCAAACAACCAAAATCATGCACCATATTTTTAGTTAATCGCCACAAAATCTAATCGTATTCTTTGAAACAAAACTCAAAACATGGATACCGTTGCTCGCAAAATATCAATCCCAATACTCTAATGAATTTGGCAGTTTAAAGGATCATTGTTTGATTCATTAAAAATAACAAGTAGGGGAGAAGCATTTGACCCATCTCACCCACTTCTTCCAACAGACCATGCATCTACACTGCCATTTATATTCCTTAATTGCATTCAATCTCCTGAAGAATGTACAATTTTTCATCTCCGAAATGCACGTTTTACTCACCTTATAATTCAGCGCATGGGATCAAGGTGATAGGGGCCAAAAATGTTGCACGCGAGTTTGGTAGAAGTACACAGGTGAATAATAAACATAAATGGCTCCTAATGTAAAACGATTAAAGTACAAAGCTGATTTCAAGCTAAAAGTCATAACATTTGCCAACTCATCAAATAACTGCTGCAGCGAAGGAGTTTGGTGCAAATGAAAAAACTGCAGCGAGAACAGAAGGAGGAAGGTGCCCAAGATCAAATGTGCCATGAGAACAGGGGCCAGCCACTGGCCTGATCTTGAGAAGCATTTATTGGAGTGGGTCTTTGAATATTGTCACTAGAAATGCAATGCGAATATATGGATTTAAGTGGGCCAAATCAAACCTGGGTCCAGGAAAGATTTCAGAGCAACAGTGATTTGATGTAGGCTCTTTATGGAATGAAAATGCCTAGTGTTAATGGAATTATTGTTATTTTTGTTATATTTCAGAATGGCAACTCCCTACACCACACTGGTGGTTCCCATTCTATATTTAGTATACAAGTTGATTCCTGTCTTTGGAAGGATTTTGAGGTTTCAACGGTCAACTTATACAAATGTTTTTGACAATTTTGCAGTGACACTGAAGTACAAACACTTCCTCAATCAATATAAATATATAGATGATAAAAATAAAATAAAAACACAATGCTGGAAATCTACAACAAAAACATCAATGCTAGAAATACCAAACAGGTGCAAGCAACGATATTTTAGGCAGTTGTTTAGGACGCAGACGGTGCACAGTGCCTATTAAAGGCAATGGGAAAACTGTCAAGGTCAAAAACCTGAGAGGGGTGGCTAGCATCATCAAACCAGGATAGAGTAATAAGTTTTGATAATGGGAGTCAGGATTGTGATCGCTTGAAAATGTGCTTAAAGTGTGAATGTCAGATATTCCATCCAGCCACTCGTTTTGAGACTTTACGCACTACCAGACTGAAAGTGGGATAACAGCATTAAATTAATAAAATGCTTGACCCGTGAATGCCTTTTAAAGATGGTTTCCGGAATACATCTATGGAAAAATTCATGGCCCCCCATAACGTAAAGAAAAGTCGCTATAGTCCCAGATGTATAGGCTGTTTTCCCCTTTGAAGGGGAGAGCTGATTGGTGGTGATTTAACTTGAGGATCACCACACCTCAGACAAGGGGAAAGGTTGAGAAGGCAGGGCCTTCATGAATAACCTCAGGTGGTACAGGAATTGAACCCACACTGTTGGCCTTGCTCTGCATCAAGAACCAATTGTCCAACCAATTGAGCTGTATGTTGTTTCTTGTTGCTCACAATCGGTGATATCTCTTTAGACCACTTCACCCACTGTTGAGCTAATTGATCGTAAAGTGCCTCTATGGTTGGGTGAAATTGGTCAAGGTTTCCACCTTTGATTGCTGTTCTATCATCCCACTGGAAAATGCAGGTACGGAGATGTTAGGCAAGCACAAGACTGGGCTGAGTTCGGAGGATTTCCGGTGGCTTTATGTAGGGGAGGAGGTGCACGAGCGGCTCCCACTAGAGTAACTGCACTTTTAGCACTTTTCGCTTAGTTCCAGCAGGTATTTTTGTTTAAAAACCCACACATTTAATTGGATAAGGTACCGACATAGGTGAAATGCCTAGAAAACCCAAGGGGAAAAAGGCTGACAGTGGAAGGTCACCAACATAGTCCGAGGCCTCTCAGGGCTCGGTAGAAAAAATGATGGTGGCATCCTCCGAGACTCCGGCAACTCCACTAACAGCCGAGATGCTTACGAGCACCTTGGCGTCAGAATGAGATCACTGCAAATCGATGGAAGAGGCCTTGGCTCACATTTGTTTGCCGTTGGAGCGGACCAACGAAATGGTAAAAGGCACATGGAACCACGATACAAGGCATGGAGGTAGCCAATCCGAGGCATAGTGACCAGATTGCCTCTCTGGAAGCGGAGATGTTGCTGATGGTCGATGTGAATAAAATGCTAAAGGTCAAGTGGATGATTTGGAGATTTGTTCCAGGAGGCAAAACATCTGATTTGTGGGACGGCCAGAAGGGATGGTAGGCCCAACTCCCACTGAGTATTTTGTTGGGATGTTTGGGAAAATGGTGAGAGGGTGGACTCGCGTCCCCTCCTGTACTGGACTGTGTCCAGCGGGCACTCCGACAGGAGATCTGTCCCAACGAACTACCGTGAACAGTAATCATGGGCGGGATTCTCCGACCCACCGCCTGTGTGGGAGAATTGCTGGGGGTTGGCGTGAATCCCGCCTCCCAAAAATTGCCCCGGCGTGAGTCGCGCCGCCCGCCTCGGAGAATGGCGGGGTCCAGCTCGACTCAATGGGTGCCGGGGCTGCCCGAAATCTCCGGCCCGTGATGGGCCGAAGTCCCGCCCGTCTGTTGCCGGTCCCGCCGGCGTAAATCGGAGTAGGGCCCTTACCGGCGGGACCTGACGGCACTCAGGGCTCCAGGGTTCTTGGGGGGGCGGGGGGAACTGGCCCCGGGAGGTGCCCCCACGGTGGCCTGGCCCACCGATCCGCAGGCGGGCCTGTGCCATGGGGGCACTCTATTGTTCTGCACCGGAGGCTGTGGTCTTCTGCCATTCCCGGTGCAGAAGCGAATCCGTCTGCGCATGCGCGAGGATGACGTCAGCACGCGCTGGCGCTCCCGCGCATGTGCCGACTCGCGCCGGCCGGTGGAGGCCCTTCGGCGCCGGTTGGCATGGCGCCAAGCCCCTTACCCGCCGGCAGGCGGAGCGCCAACTACTCCAGGGCGGTACTAGCCCCTAAAGGTGCAGAGGATTCCGCACCTTTGGGGCGGCCTGACGCCGGAGTGGTTCACGCCACTCCGTCCCGCCGGGACCCCCCGCCCCGCCGGGTAGGGGAGAATCCCGCCACATACGTTTCACAGCTACAAAGAAAAAAAGTGGGTCTGGAGGTGGGCGAGGGACCGTCCTGACTACAATGGGAAGGCCATGCCATCAAGTTTTACCAGGATGTGGGAGCAGAGCATGTGAAGAATCGTGTGGTGTGCAACAAGATCAAGGCCACCCTGTAAAAGGTGAAGTCCAGTTTGGGGAGGTGTACGCGGCACGACTAAGAGTAACTTTTGAGGGAAAAAAATATTTATGATGTACCGGGAGAGGCAGATTCCTTTGTGAAGAAGCATGGGCTGGGGACGGGATGATTAAGGTTTTTGGATATTGGGGTTGGACATGCTGATACATGGAATTGTTGAGAGTTCCTTGTTCATGTTTGCATTTCTTGTTGGGGTTGAATGTTTTGTAAGTTGGACTTGGGTCTTGGGTTTAGTTTTATGTGGGGTTTTGTTCTAAATGTTGTGAAAATCCATAGCTCCCTGTTGGAGTACTATGTTTTAAGGGGTTTTTATACTTTGTGCTTTGTTCTTCTGTTAGCACTTTTTCTTCACTCTGCTGGGAGCCATCCTGCTAGCTGAGGAGTTAGCTAACAGGAGTGGTGCTGAGGGGTTGACTGCAGCTCATTACAGTAGTTCTGTTTTAGATAATTAGCTTAGTGTTTTTTTTCTGATTGGGGCTAGGTTTAGCAATAGTAGGTTTTAGTTGTTTATGTTTGCCTTGCTGTTTTCTGTGTGTATTTGGGGGTAGTAGTGTCGGAGGGCGAGGGTGAGGGAGAGTAATTTGCTGACAGTTTCTGCAGATGTTTTTGCTTAATCTCGTTAGCAGGGTTGGTGGCCATCTTGGATGGGCCTGGTTGCAATGTTTTCTATGTTACTGTTGGATAATCTGTCTTGGTGGAAATGGCTGACTCCCGGTGCATAATAAAAATATTTTTTCCCCTCAAAAGTTACTCTTAGTCGCGCAGGGCACACCACCCCAAACTGAACTTCGCTTTTGTTTAGGGCGGCCTTGGCCTTGTCAATTGGAATGTAAGGGGATTGAATGGCCCAGTGAAAAGGTTGAGGGTATTTGCTCACCGTAAGAATTTAAGTGCTGACGTGGCATTTCTGCAAGAGACTCACTTGTGGGTCAGAGACTAGACAAGGCTGCGGAAGGGGTGGGTGGGACAAACTTTTATTTTGGGCTTTGACGGTAGGGCCTGTGGTGCAGCAATATTAATCAATAAAAGGATGCAGGAGGTGTAGACAGAGTCAACGGATGGGAGGTGGGTTCACGTGATGGGCTGTGCTGTGTTCACGTCTTGCTGTAGTTTCCTACAGTCTTGGGCCGGGCAGTTGCCATACCGAGCTGTGAAACAGCCAGATATGGTGCATCTGTAAAAATTGTCAATGTGGATATGTCGAATTTCTTTAGTTTCCTGAGGAAGTATAGGGGCTGTTATGCTTTCTTGGTCGTAGCGTCAATGTGGGTGGACCAGGGCAGATTGTTGGTGATGTGCACACCTAGGAATTTGAAGCTGTCAACCATCTCCACCTCGGCACCATTGATGCAGACAGAGGTGTGTATGATACATCGCTTCCTGAAGTCAATGACCAGCTCCTTAGTTTTGCTGACGTTGAGGGAGAGATTGCTGTCATTACACCACACCACCAGGTTCTCTACCTCCCTCCTGTATTCTGACTCATCGTTGTTTGAGATCCGACCCACTACGGTTGTGTCATTAGCAAACTTGTAGATGGAGTTGGAACCAAATTTTGCCCCACAATCATGTGTGTATAGGGAGTATAGCAGGCGGCTATGTACGCAGCCTCGCAGGTCCCGGTATTGAGGACCATCGTGGAGGAGGCGTTGTTGTTTATCCTTACTGATTCTGGTCTATGGGTCAGGAGGTCGAGGATCCAGTTGCAGAGGGAGGAGCCAAGTCCTAGGTTTTGGGGTTTTGATAGGAGCTTCGCTGGGATTATGGTTGTTATGGTGTGGAAAGCGGAGTTGCAGTCAATGAATTGGAGTCTGACGTAAGAGTCCTTGTTGTCGATATGCTTCAGGGATGAGTGTAAGGCCAGGGAGATGGCATCTGCTGTGGCAGTAGGCGAATTGCAATGGATCAAGGCAATCTGGAAGGTTGGAGTTGATGTGTCTCAGGACTAACCTCTCGAAGCACTTCTTAATGCTATCTGTCAGGCCCACTGGTTGATAGTCAATGAGGCACCAGGCATCGGTTACATAGTGGTCTTCTTGAAGCAAGTGGGAACCTCGGAATGGAGTGGGGAGAAGTATAATATATCCACGAACACACCCGATAGTTGGTCCACGCAGGATCTGAGCCACGAGAGTTTTAACGACTCTTTATCCCAGGGTTCGTTGCCCTCTACACTCGTGCAAGCCTCTATTTCCATGATCCTAAAGAAAGACAAGGATCCTACAGAATGTAGGATCTATTTCACGTTTAAATGGGGAAGCTAAGTTACTTTGCTGGTTCTGTGCTTAAGAGCCCTGCCACCCAGAGGTGATATTGGAAGACCAGACAAGCTACTTTAAGGGTCGGCAATTGTCGGCCAATATACGTCATCTATAAATGTTGTCTTCTTCCCCCTACTCCATGCCCGAACCGGAGGTGATTGTTTCCCTAGGCGCTGAAAAGGCTTTTGATGGGGTGAAGTGGGAATATCTCTTAGATTATTGGGAGGTTTGGATTTGGACAAAAGTTTGTATCTTGGATTTGTTTATTGTAATCGGGCCCCCACTGCTAGTGTTCACATGAATGCTTTGAATTCTGGCTACTTTCCACTGAATAGGGGCACGGGACAGGAGTGCCCATTGCCTCTGCTCCTGTTTGCTCTGGCAATAAAACCGCCTGCCATAGCGCTGAGATTTTCCAGTAAGTGGAGGCGGATAGGTCGGGGTGGGGTGGAACATAGGGTATCCTTGCACACGGATGACCGGCTTCTTTGTATTATGGATCTAGTATCCACTATGGATGAGATAATGAAGCTGCTTGGGAGCTTTGGCTCCTTGAGTATAAATTGAATTTAGATAAGAGTGAATACTTCCCAGTTAACCCCCCGGGGAGGGAACCCTATCTGGAGATGTTACCTTTTTGCCTTGCCAGATCTAGCTTTCATTATCTGGGAATCAAGTTAATGGGGTCAAAGAAGTGGGATAACCTCCCCCTGTCCTTGGCGGGAAGGGTCAGATTATTAAGCTGAATATACTCCAGAGATTTTTATTCATTTTTCAATGTTTTCCCCTTTTTCTCCCCAAGTCCTTCTTTTTCAAAATTAATAAATTAGTGTCCTCACTTATTTGGGTGGATAAAACCCCGAAGGACCCGTAGGGCATTCCTCCAGAGAGATAGGCAATCAGGAAACTTGGCTTTACCCAATTTATTAGTTTACTATTGATCAGTCAATATTTTGTTTATAATGAAAAACTTTCAATCAACGTATTTTAAGTATCTTCATTATGCCATCAAAAAAAAAGCCTGAGCTCAATTCTGATAGTTACAGTGACCTTCACCAGGTTGGTGGGGTGGAGACAGTCTGTATCTACATATGCTTCCTCAAGCTACTGGAGGGAAAAGTGAAAAATATTTATTGCTCCAATAAATATTTATCACTTTCCAAGGTCCGTTGATGGAAATAAAACTGTGTGAAAGACAGGTGGTCACAGGCTCATCGCAGTCTGCAGTTTCCACTGATAACATAGCCAAAAGGGCTCTAGCCCACACAGAGTTAAATTCCAAAACAGGCATTAGGTCAACTGATTTCGTATTTAAATCTGGTATGTTTAATTTAATTACCAAAATAGCGCTGTGTGCAGAGCCTCACAGCTGAATAATAACTCTTAAGCAAAACTTGCTTTGAAACATTGGCACCTACCAATAACCCCTCCCCCCACCAAAAAAGCTTTTTTCAAACTTTTTTTGCCCGGGACCCATTTTTACCAACTGGCCATCCTTGGGACCCATGCCGGTCATACTTCGCAACACATGCCGGCCGACCTTCACGACCCACCATTTTTGTTTACCTTTAATGTGACAGCTGAGCCTGCTGATTGGTCCTCACAATCTCACTTGCTTTGTTATTCAATGTTACATTACTGCCAAGGACTGCAGCTGATACAAGTTTTCACTGCATCCATTGAACAAAAATCAAGAGGTTCGTCATCGGACTCGCCATGCTTAATCTTCAAATGCCTTTGAAGTTTGTAATTTTTAATTTGCCAGTACATCCCTGCATATCATGCATTGGCTTTGCATCCTTCTTTGCACTGACACTATTAATAAACCCATAACTCAAGGCAACGTTTTTATACAGCTTTGTACCCAATTTCAGCTTCTTCTTAAAGGGTTCAGTAAGAAGTCTTACAACATCAGGTTAAAGTCCAACAGGTTTATATGGAATCACGAACTTTCGGAGCGTAGCTCCTTCATCAGGTCATCACTCACCTCATCACTCAGTCCAACGCCGGCATCTCCACATCTAGAACATAGATGTCTAGAACATAGAACATACAGTGCAGAAGGAGGCCATTCGGCCCATCGAGTCTGCACCGGCTCACTTAAGCCCTCACTTCCACCCTATCCCCGTAACCCAATAACCCCTCCATCACCTTTTTGGACAATAAGGGCAATTTAGCATGGTCAATCCACCTAACCTGCACATCTTTGGACTGTGACATCTTAATGGGGTGTTCACCAGAAGCCCTGGCGCTCACTCTAGCATTGCTGACATCGACAAAATGGAGGAATCTCTCTCGTGCCCAAAGCACGTGACATCTGTGTATGGAGCGCGTGACCTGCTCCTTGCCGCTGCTTCTGGAGAGAAGACACCATCGATTTTCAAAAAGAATCTGCTCTTTGGTCGGCGCGCTGATCAGAGGCAGTCTGCCTCGCTAGGCTCTGGGCCACGCACTGCTGAGGGGGCACGCATGCGTGGGACAGCCAGCATTTTTAAAAGCTGGTCGCGGCCACTGAGCACTTCTTCCAGCGATCAGGAACAACGCGACCCAAGACCCCTCGTGACACTTGCTCGTGACCCACCCATGGGTCGCAATCCTGATTTTGAGAATAATTGCCCTACACAGTGGCAAATGCATCACATGGGATGATCCTCGAGTCAGACAGACAAGGAATATTTCAATCCCTCACCTAAATATGGTGATATCAGCCAGATTGGTGGGGAAATATCAGCTAGGGCTTCTGCTCCTGATTATTAACCAGCCTTTCCTGCTGAGAAATTGTAGCTTGCAAATGCCATAAGATTAAAATGAGGCTAGGCTGTAACAGGCCTGCTCTAAAAGAACATTGATGGTTTGTGACAAGCCAAATGAGAAAACGATCGGACATCTTCCTAAGCATGGAGAACTATGTCACAGCACAAGTCATTGTTGTGAAGAGAGAAAGAGGGAAGATAGAAAATTAATAGAAAAATTGAAGGATGGAGGTCAAATAATTCTGCAAGCATCACTGCTTTACAATTCAAGTTAGGCGTTGGGATATTTGAGGTTAATTTTGACTTTCACATTGTAGGTTTGGAGCCTGGATTATCGGATTTGATTTTCAGTTCTCGCAACTTTTTTTTACTTAATTTCCGGGATGTGGGCATTGGTGGCTGGGCCAGCATTCATTGTCCATCCCCAGTTGCCCTCCAGAAGCTGGTGAGTTGCCAGCCCCAGAGTGCTGTGACGGAGGAAATCCCAGGATTTTGACCGAATGACAGTGAAGGAATGGTGAAATATTTCCAAGTCAGGATGGCAAGTTAGTTGGAGGGAAACCTCCAGGTGGTGGCGTTCTCAGATATCTGCTGCTCTTGTCCTTCTAGACGGTAGGTCATGGGTTTGGAAGGTACTGCCGAAGAAACCTTGGTGAATTCTTACAGTGCATCTTGTAGATGGTACACATCTACCTGTGACCAAATGGATCAAACCCATATAATGCTCTAAAATGCGCAATCCTCTGCTGTTGTATTACTCCAAACCACGAGGGGATGCTAAAAAGCTGGTGGAATGCGGAAGCTATTTCAGCAGCTGAGGCAGAAATCAAGCTCTGCAAGATTACAACTAAATTACAGTTTACGGTTTACATTTCAGTAAACTTTAGATATGGATCGTCAACAAAGGGACATCTGGGGTGGCATGTGGTACAGTTGTTAGCACTGGGACTGCGGCACTGAGGACCCGGGTTCGAATCCCGGCCCTGGGCCGCTGACCTTGTGGAGTTTGCACATTCTCCCCATGTCTGCGTGGATTTCACCCCCACAACCCAAAGATGTGCTGGTTAGGTGGATTGGCCACGCTAAATTGCCCCTTAATTGGAAAAGAAAAATAATTGGCTACTCTAAATTTCTTTAAAAATACAAAGGGGCACCTAACTTTTTCTACACCTCTTCTCTCTGCCTCAAAATTAAATGTCCCAGTGGAAATGTATTTACGAGGGCAGCACGGTGGCACAGTGGTTAGTACTGCTATCACACGGCGCCGAGGACCCGGGTTCAAGCCTGGCCCACTGGTCACTGTGTGTGTGGAGTTTGCTCATTCCCCCACCCCCCCCCCCGTGTCTGTGTGTGCCTCGCCCCCACAACCCAAAAGGATGTGCAGAGTAGGTCAATTGGCCACACTAAATTGCCCCTTAATTTGGAAAAAAAATGAATTGGCTAGTCCAAATTTTAAAAAAAGGAAATGTGTTTATGAACAGAAGTCCATAGAATCCCTACAGTGCAGAAGGAGACCATTCGGCCCAACAAGTCTGCACCAATCTTCCAAAAGAGCACTATACCTAGGCCCACTCCCTGTAATCCCGCACATTGATCATGGCCAATCCATCCAATCTGCACATCTTTGGATACAAAGAGGCAATTTAGCATGGCCAATCCATCTAACCTGTACATCTTTGGATCGTGGGAGGAAACCAGAGCACCAGATGAAACAAATGCAGACAAAGGGAGAACGTGCAAATTCCACAGGCACCCAAGGTCGGAATTGAACCCGAGTCCCTGGCACGGTGATGCAGTAGTGCTAACCATTGTGCAACCCCTTTGTCCGATAAAAGGCAGTTTTACACTGCAACAATCATTTTCTTGATAACAAAAGAGTATCACCTCTCTCCATGTACAATAATTGGCCATTACAAATTGAAATGAAGTAATCTTAGTCCCGTTTTTGTTCAGCTATGTCATAGCTGCCCAGCAGAGAAGATGTCACTCATTTTTGTTACTTACAATGAATAATTAATGTTTCATTGACAGATTCTAAACGACAGAGGCCGCAAACCCATATTTGTTCTTTGTCAAAATCATAATGTACAATACCTGTTGCATGTACATTAATTTAACTAATGTTCAATTATGTTATGATGTCATTCTATCCCAAAGATTGATGTTTTCATTAGCCACTTTGTGCACCAAAGTCCCCATGTGTTATCGTCAGCCATGCTCCACTGAGTTCGCCAAGAACAACAAACTTGTTGCAAGCTTCTGCCAGTCTTGTTCTGAACCGTGAAGGTGCTCCCTTCTCCAAGAACCCTCTATTTCCTGGTACAGGATCTGCCAAGGCCTGGAACCTACACTTAGAATAGCTCCACATTTCATAGAATTTACAGTGCAGAAGGAGGCCATTCGGCCCATCGAGTCTGCACCGGCTCTTGGAAAGAGCACCCTACCCACGCCCACACCTCCACCCTATCCCCATAACCCAGTAACCCCACCCAACACTAAGGGCAATTAAGCATGGCCAATCCACCTAACCTGCATATCTTTGGACTGTGGGAGGAAACCCACGCACACACGGAAAGAACGTGCAGACTCCGCACAGACAGTGACCCAAACTGGGAATCGAACCTGGGGCCCTGGTGAAGCAACTGTGCTAACCACTATGTTACCATGCCGCCCCATAGGCAGCACGGTGGCGCAGTGGGTTATCCCTGCTGCCTCACGGCACCGAGGTCCCAGGTTCGATCCCGGCTCTGGGTCACTGTCCGTGTGGAGTTTGCACATTCTCCCCATGTTTGCGTGGGTTTCGACCCCACAACCCAAAAGATGTGCAGGCTAAGTGGATTGGCCACGCTAAATTGCCCCTCAATTGGAAAAAATGAATTGGGTACTCTAAATGTTTTTTTTTTAAAGAATAGCTCCACATAGCTATAGCAAAGACTGGGAACTGGGTAGGAAGGACAACATCACAAATCAAAAATGCGGGGTACTACTTTTTCCACACAATCACACCGGATTAGATAAAATTAGCTGCGCTCCGCAAGCTAGTGATTCGAAACAAATCTGTTGGACTTTAACTTGGTGTTGTAAGACTTCTTACTGTGCTTACTCCAGTCCAACGCCAGCATCTCCACATCATTAAAATTAGATATATAATCTTTTTTAATAATCTTTATTGTCACAAATAGGCTTACATTGCAATGAGGTTACTGTGAAAAGCCCCTAGATGCCACATTCCGGCGCCTGTTCGGGTACACAGAGGGAGAATTCAGAATGTTCAAATTACCTAACAGCACGTCTTTCGGGACTAGTGGGAAGAAACTGGAGCACCCGGAGGAAACCCATGCAGACACGGGGAGAACGTGCGCACAGACAGTGACCCAAGCCGAGAATTGAACCCGGGACCCTGGCGCTGTGAAGCCACAGTGCGAACCGCTGTGCTACCGTGCTGCCCATAACAGAGTATACAATCTTGATTGTTTCAAATGATCCCAAATAAGACCACATGATATAGGATCAGAATTCGGCCACTCGGACCTGCTCTGCCAATCGATCATGGCTGCTATGTTCCTGATGAACATAACCCCTTGATCTCCTCATGAATCAAGAAATCCCCTCATTAATCAAGAACACGGAGGAGCGGTACTTCTGCCTCACGGCGCCAAAGAACCGGGTTCGATCCCAGCCCCGGGTCACTGCCCTTCTGGAGTTTGCACATTCTCTCAGTGTCTGCGTGGGTCTCACCCCCACAACCCAAAGATGTGCAGTGTAGGTGGATTGACCACGCCAAATTGCCCCTTAATTGGAAAAAGAAATGAATTGGGTACTCTAATTTTTTTTAAATATAAAGTTAATCAAAAACACCAGATTTGTACTGGAGATGCTGTTACTTAGAGGGCTACAGATCAAGAGCTGGAAGGTGGAATTGGACAGATTAGTTCTTTTTTAGAACACAAGAACTGGGAGCAGGAATAGGCAATTAAGTCTCTCGAGCCTGCTCCACCATTCAATACGATCATGGCTGATCTCATCGTGGCCTCATCGCCACTATCCTGTTCATTCTCCGTAACCCTTCAACCCATTACTGTCTAACTCCTCCTTAAATTTATTCACTGTCCCAGCATTCACCACACCACACTCTGGGGTAGCGAATTCCCCAGATTCATGATCCTTTGGGAGAAGTAGTTTCTCCTCATGTGTTTAAAATTTGCTACCCCTTATCCTAAGATTATGACCTCTCGTTCTAGAATGCCTCACAAGAGGAAGCATCTGCTCCACATCTACTTCATCCATACCTTTTAGCATCTTGTATACCTGAATTAGATCTCCACTCAATTCTTCTAACCTCTGGAGAGTATCGGCCTAAACTGCGCTCTCTTCATTCGACAAACTCATCTCTGGAATCAATCTAATGAACTTCCTCTGAACTGCTTAAAATGTCACTACATCTTTCCTCACAAGGGGCCAAAACTGTGCACAATACTCCAAGTGCGGTCTCACCAATGCCATGTACAGTTACAACAACACTTCCTTACCTTTATACTCTATTCCTTTAGCTATAAATTCCAACATTTCATTGCTTCCTTTATTACCTGATGTACCTGCATGTTAGTTTACTGGAATCACCCACGAGGACACCTCCGCACGAGCACCTCAAAGTCATTACCCATTTATTTTTTTAATTTAGGGTAAACAATTCTTTATTTCCAATCATGGGGCAATTTAGCATGGCCAATCCATCTATCCTGTGCATCTTTGGGTTGTGGGGTGAAACCCGCGCAGACACGAGGAGAATGTGTAAACTCCACAGACAGTGACCCGGGGCCGGGATCGTACCAGGGCCTCAATGTCCGGCAACAGTGCTAACCACTGCACCACCGTGCCTCTCCCTATTTAGATAATAAGTTGCCTTTCTATTTTTCCGACCATAATGCATGACCTCACACGTATCCACGTTAAACTCCATCTGCCACATTTTGGCCCACTCTCCTAACCTATCTATATCCATTTGTACGGTTCTTAAGTCCTCATTGCAACTTACTGTCCCAGGTATTTTTGTGTCGTCTGCAAATTTGGCTACAGAACCTTCTATCCCTGTATCCAAGTTGTTAACATAAATTGTAAATAGTTGGGACCATGTGGCACCCCACTAGCTACATCTTGCCATCCAGAGAAAGACCCATTTATCCCGACTCCCGTCAGCCAGATAATAATAATAATAATAGCTTTTTGTCACAAGTAGGCTTCAATGAAGTTACTGTGAAAAGCCCCTAGTCGCCACATTCCGGCGCCTGATCGGGGAAGCTGGTATGGGAATTGAACCCGCGCTGCTGGCCTTGTTCTGCATTACAAGCCAGCTGTTTAGCCCACTGTGCTAATAAATTACCCTAATCCCATGTGATCTAACTTTGCGTATTAACCTTATGTGCAGCACCTTGACAAACGCCTTCTGGAAGTCCAGATATATTGCATCTACAGGATAAAAGGCTGTGGATTCTGAGCAATGGTAGAAATGGGTTTGGTTGCCTGTGCTCCTCACAAATAAATTGCCTGCCACCACTTCACACATGTGAACCATTGCTTGGGCAACATTTTATAGGTTGATGATGAACTTTTAATATGAGGCTTAGCATTGTTCAATGGCTTCACAGAAGAAAATTAGAGGAAAAATAAAAGTACATACATTTGCATTCAAAAAGAAGATTTTGAATCAGATTAGGATTTCACAAGGGAAGAATTTTTGGATGTATATTCAAGGAAGAGAAACTGCACACAGTGCTGGAGCTTTCTATACATCTAGGCAACATTCTTGTTAAGATGCACGCAGGTGTAGTCCAGCACGTACTGTGGAGGAGACTTTGGTTCAAGTGTTGAACACTTGTGTAAAACAACTTAAAGGTACCACGCATTGAAAAACTGGCCGTACACTCACATAGTTTTACCGACAACACTGCACCTAAGAGCACTTACATTTTTGAATGTGCCAAGAGTGGAAACATTTTGTTGCACTTATATAGCTGTCAGCAGGAGATTCAGAAGTGGCTATTCCACTTTGAGCTGTCACAGAGGAGCCCATTCCTGTCCTAACCTGATCTCCTGACACACAGGAGGAACTTTCAGCATGGAGGGTCACTAATGATCAGAAGCTGAAATATTGGCTGATGTCTTTTACTTGCTTAACCTTGGGGTGCGGAGGCCAATGACGCCACTGTCCTGGTTGAGTTGAGATAACTCGGTGCAGACCAGATCTGAATCATTCAAAGCAAAATTTCACTTCTCACCAATTTTCTCATTTGTTGAAAACGATGACTCCTTGCTGGAATGTGGTAGGTACCCGAATGCGCTATTGTTATTCGTTGGGTGAGCTTTGACTGAATGTTGGCATTAGAAGGGCATTTGTAACCATACATTTTCACTTCCAGCCAGGGTTACTTGGTAGCAATCAGGAGTGGGAACACTTTTCTCCCCTCCACCCCAAAATTGTTGAGATCATCTGTAACTCAACACAGGCAAGAGATTGGCTGGAACCATCTTGACTTTAATTGCTCAACTACTGACAGGTAATTGAGCCCTCAATAGGGCTAATCAATGAAAAGTAGAGCACAGGAGGTGGTAATTCAACCCAGAGTCTGCATCGCATCGTGCCTCATTTGTTTGTCCAACAATGTTTCTTGCAATAATCTTCAAAAACACTTTGCAGTACACGAACCCATTGTGAAGTAACAAGAGTGCCATCGACCGAGTATGACAGCACTTCCACACACAGAAATGGTCACAGCAATTTAAAGTGGGAGAAATACATGCATAGCAAGCTACAGCCCACTTACTTAAAAGTAAAATAAATGCTCAGTCCCAAATACACTCACAAAACATAACTTACATGCACAAGATGCTTTAGCAAACAGTATTAATTGTTAGAGTGAACCCTGTTTAAATCTGGAATGGTCAACATCACCTCACTGTATTTTTGCTGTGATGCACACACCTTTCCTTGTTTGTGGAGAAAAGACACTCAAACACAACGTTATTACATTACTCATATATGAAGATACATCAGGTTTCATCGGTAGGGATGGGGTCAAAGAGGTACTGACATTCAAACAATGAGACATTAGCTCCTCTTCGAAATCCACTTGGGTATTTCTGTACCATACTGCACCCAGACCCGGCATAGTAACATTTGCAACCTAAACCACTTCACCCCAACACCTTCTCCTTAAAATCCACCTCTTAGTGGGCAGCACGGTAGCCTTGTGGATAGCACAAATGCTTCACAGCTCCAGGGTCCCAGGTTCGATTCCGGCTTGGGTCACTGTCTGTGCGGAGTCTGCACATCCTCCCCGTGTGTGCGTGGGTTTCCTCCGGGTGCTCCGGTTTCCTCCGGGTGCTCCGGTTTCCTCCCACAGTCCAAAGATGTGCGGGTTAGGTGGATTGGCCATGCTAAATTGCCCACAGTGTCCAAAATTGCCCTTAGTGTAAGGTGGGGTTACTGGGTTATGGGGATAGGGTGGAGGTGTGGACCTTGGGTAGGGTGCTCTTTCCAAGAGCCGGTGCAGACTCGATGGGCCGAATGGCCTCCTTCTGCAGTGTAAATTCTATGATTATGTCCAAAGATGAGCAGGTTAGTTGGGACTATTGAGATAGGGTGGATTATGGGCGTAGGTAGAGTGCTCTTTCAGAGGGTTGGTGCACACTCGGCGGGCAGAATGGCCTCCTCCTGCACTGTAGTAATTCTATGTTAATTATTTTTCACCAAACCTCCTCATTGCTCCTCCTTTAATTCAAAGTCCACTTTTGACTGATAATGCTTCTGCCATGTTAATCATGGCACTCATGAATTGCAACCTGTTATTTACACACGTTTCATTTTTTTGTGCAAAGTTGTTTTTACTGATTAAACCTCAATTTTCCGAATAAAAAATGCTTTGTTTCATTTCTTAGGCCACCAAAAATATATTGATACTTGCAACTGGCTTTTAGACTCAAATTCAACGGTAAATAAAATTTGTCAATCAGAAGGTCCATACCTACCATCTATACTGAAATGGCCTTAAAAAGGATCAGTCCTGAAAGAGTTAATTTAAATGACTGGATAATGGACCGTTTTCTATTACACAACAGAGGACTAATAGGTGTCTATTGCATGTGGGCAGCCAAAGGTCAACAACATGCACACATGGCATATTATACCACATGCCAGGTGGGACACCACTGATATACAGGAAAACATCCTTGGACCATCTACATCAATTGGAGTTAATCTGATACCCTTCAACAGCCAAATCAAAATCGCTGCCCCACTGTGATGTGCACTGTTTACAGTTTTATACCTCTTGAAGGAACAGCCAGTCCTTGGAGGAGAAAGTGATGTGACCTGCAAAATGAGCTTCAAGCTCTGTGACATTTGAACTGATTCTTGGTATAAGCACAGGGTGAATAATCAAACAAGATGCCACAGATCAGTACAGATTAGCTTCACAGGGGCTGTTTAGCATAGGGCTAAATCGCTGGCTTTGAAAGCAGACCAAGGCAGGCCAGCAGCACAGTTCAATTCCCGTAACAGCCTTCCCGAACAGGCGCTGGAATGTGGCGACTAGGGGCTTTTCACAGTAACTTCATTTGAAGCCTACTTGTGACAATAAGCGATTTTCATTTTCATTCATTTCATTTCATAGTCTATCTACCCATTCCCTGCCACAGGGCATGGTTTAAAATCTGACCTTGTTCCCAGTTTGACTTTTAACAAGCAAACTTGCAAGTTTCTTCTTGATTAACAGGGAAGAAATTATGACCCTGGGACGTGGACATGAAATCACCCCGGTTTCCTGCTCGTAATCACTATTTTTAAAATGGTTCTTTGGGCAAGCACTGGTGAGCTAATCCAGTGGCATTTGCAGCAATCATAACTTGCAAAACAACTGAAATAATTGGAATTTCCTTGGATGTGTTTTAAAAGGGGAGGGGGTTGGAGAGTGAAGTGGTTTCAGTTGAGACTCCAGAATACTGAGTCCAAAATGAGCTGGCACAGAAGTCTTTTAAAAATAAAATGTATTGAGTTAAACAGAAATAATACCTACGGTTGACATGGCTGTGATTTGGGCAGATCACTAGTCCATTTAACCTTTCCTTAAAAATCTCCCATTAAGTTCCCTAGAATTGATCACCCCGAATTCTGTTTGCTAATGGGAATTTATTCAAAGTTGAAAGCACAAACAGCAATGGACTAACAGGAATCACCTGCATTGCTATTATGACAAATAGGCTTCTGTGAAGCGCAGAATAAGATTTTGACAATCCCAGTAGTGACTGCTATCTTCAACAATACCTACTTCTTAAGTGACACAATGCATAAAACTAAACACCGGTTAGAAATAATGAGGGCCAACACACTGCTTCCCTCCCCCCAGTAGTACAAGTGTTTAAAGTTGGTTACAAAAAAAAACACAGGGTGGGTAGGGGATTGGCTACAAACAAAACTGTCCAGGGCCCTGGCAGTTGTGATACATGGTCCATTTGGCCATTCCATAGGCGAGTTCAAATAGTGAGTTCTGGTGGGTTATACAATCTCAAGAGCATCACACTGGACTTCAATCCTGTACACACTTTCGACAGCTGTCACTTTTGACAGGTGTCATTGGAATACTCCCTAAATCAAAGGTATGGAGGTTAATTATGGCACCCTCCCTGAGATAAGTTGAGTTCGCACAGGCTAGTAATCAAACATGGGATTCTTTGGGACTCTCTGGGAACAAAATTTCTCTTTTAATGAAAAAAGGGATGACCTCCATTTTCCTTCATAACTGTCCGTGTACAAAATGATATGGGCTTTGTTATTAATTTATTAACAATGGAAAAATATAAAAATCTTTTCTTTAAAAAAAAAACTAAAATAGAAATTTCATCATCTTGTTTGTATGACTCAAGGCTGTACTGTTTTCCCTGCTAGATCAGGAGAGAAAGCAATTCATAGTTCATTTGTTAAATTAGGTTTTGCAGCCAAAACTAAATAACTTGTCTCTACTTTTGTTCAGATCCATTCTCTTCCAACACTTAATTCATAACTATCGACCATTCAACCAGTAGCACCTTTTATCATAAAAATTATACACAAACTCCCCTTGTTGCACCTCTGTTCGAGACTAGTTCCTGTAATTAAAGTTCACAAATGATCCCTGGAATGAAGAACTTGTCGAATGAGGAACGTTTGAGGACTCTGGGTCTGTAACCGTTGGGAGTTTAGGAGGATGAGGGGATCTTATTGAAACGTATAAGATACTGCGAGGCCTGGATAGAGTGGACGTGGAGAGGATGTTTCCACTTGTAGGGAAAACTAGAACCAGAGGACACCATCTCAGATTAAAGGGACGATCCTTTAAAACAGAGATGAGGAGGAATTTTTTCAGCCAGAGGGTGGTGAATCTGTGGAACTCTTGGAGAATGGGGATGAGAAAATATCAGTCATGATTGAACGGCGCAGCAGACTCGACGGGCTGAGTGGCCTAATTCTGCTCCTATGTCTTAGGTTCTTGATTAATAAGGGGATCAGGGGTTATGGGGAGAAGGCAGGAAAATGGGGATGAGAAAATATCAGCCATGATTGAATGGCGGAGCAGCATTGATGGGCCGAGTGGCCTAATTCTGCTCCTATGTCTTATGGTCTTATTTCCAGCAAGGTGGCCAATACCCTGTTCAAAGGTAGGCATCACCAGCAGCCACCGACACCTTATTTTGTCACTGCTATCCCTAAATTGTTCTGCTACTACCTTGACTTAGTCGCAGCCTATTCGAGAGTCCACCAAAGCCAAAGAGCAGAAAAACCAGCCATACATCCCCAGTTTAAATAGTCAAATCCAGATCTCAGTACAACCAAATATCTGCTCGCAATTTAAATACAGCCTTTCGGGCCCGATTTTGCTCATTTGTCTGGACAGCCGGTTCGTGATGCAAAGCAAGGCCAACAGGTCTGGTTCAATTCCCGTACTGGCTGAGGTTATTCACCAAGGTTGCCTTCGCAACCTTGCCCCTCACCTGAGGTGGGCTGACCCTCAGGTTAAATCACCACCACTCAGCCGGTGGTTATCTGGGGACCATGGCCAATTTACTTCTACATCCTTTACGTGGCCTTCACGGCATCAGAGCCCCTGCCCTTAGGATTGACAGCGCTTGGTTAAGATTAGCTGCCAACGCGTAGAATAATACAAAAAGAGCGGTTTTCAATTTTGGATATATCCATCCATACACACGAATCAATTTGTAGGAGAGATTAACATCCGGGCGACGGAGCCAGCTTTGTCGCACAGCAGAGACCGACCGACTCACCGGCTTATATTTACAACCACATCTGAAGGGGGGGGGGGGGGCAAACGCCACGGCACGATAACCTGGGATTCGGTTATTGAGGTGGGACACAACCCGGGCGGGGGGGGGCTGTCCTGACAAAATCGACCTCGGCTCCTCTGGGCGCCGGTTGTTCGCGACTCGGCACCGTCCGCGCTGCCACATCCCGGGGGAGGGGGTTGTCGCCGGAGTCCAGGAGCCCCAGACAGACATAGCCCCCCACCCCCCCAAACACTGCGGGTCTCCGCCCGGCGGCATTAAAACTCACCGGGAAACGTCAGCGGGAGGAGGCCGTGGGAGGGGAAGGAAAAGCTCGGGCGCCGGGGCGACTTGATCCGAAGATCGGGCTGTTTCCTCGCCTTTCTGCCGGGAGCTCACAATCAGCTGGGAGCCGTCAGAGCCACGACACAACAATGGCGGCCGCTTCACTTCCGCCCGGTGCAACCCGCTCACTCTTCCCCACCCCCCTCTCCCTCCGGGCCGCTGGGTGCCACGAAACCCGTCCGCGCTACCCCCGCCCGGAAGGCAGGAGCCGGCCAACAGGCAGGATGGGATGTGATGGGAGATAGCCCGCTTCCACATCAATATTCAACACTTCATCATACTTCAATATTATCAAAGCACCATTTAAGCCGGGAATCAGCGATTCTAACTCCTTCAGTGATATTTGTTCGATACTGTGCTGTGACCGCCCCCCCCCCCCCCGTGATTAGTTTGAATGCAAATCATCTCTTTGATGACAATTACGGTTCGGTGGGTGTTCAACCTGCATCGACGCTTTGCAATAAAACAAGTACCTCACAATACTGCCAATACCATGACCTTGGCATACAGTGAGCGCAGTTTGCAAAACTACACCTCGTATCTAATTGTAGAAATGATGGGCTAAAATTATTAAAAAGTGTGAAGTCATGATGCAGAAATTACTTATTTGGGAGATCATTTAATAAAGAAAGACCTACATTTAAAATAGATCTTTCCACGATCACCAGAGGTCACAAAGCACTTGACAGCCAGGGAATTTTTGAAGTGCAGTCACTGTTGCAATGTCAGGTACACAGCACTCAGCAAACTCCCACAAACAGCAATGTGATAATGACCAGGTACATGTTTTTGTGATGTCAGTTAAGGGATTATTATTGGCCAGAGTGTGAGGATAACTCCCCTGCTCATCTTTAAAATAGTGCCATTGGGGCAGCACGGTGGCACAGTGGTTAGCACTGTTGCCTCACACGTCAGGGACCTGAATTTGATTTTGACCTCGGGTGACTGGAGTTTATATGTTCTTCCCATGTCTGTGCGTTTGCTCCGGGTGCTCCAGTTTCCTCCCACAGTTCAAAGATGTGCAGTTTAGATGGATTGGCCATGCTAAATTGTCCCTAGGTGGTGTTTCGGGGATAGGGTGGAAGATTGGGTCTGGGTGGGTTGCTCTTTAAGAGGGTTGGCACAGACTCGATGGGCCGAATGGCCTCCTTCTGCACTGTAGAGATTCTATGATCTTTTACATCCACCAGAGCAATGGGATCTCAGTTACATCTCATCCGAAAGGCAGCACTTCTGACAGTGCAGTGCTCCCTCAGCACTGCCAGCCCCGATTTTTGTCCTCACTGCTCAAGCCCTAGAATGGGACTTGAAATTTGTGATTCAGATGTGAATATGCTACCAACTGAGCCATGGCTGATACACACACACACACAGCTGACATGTCTAATAAGCAAAAAGTCCATATTATTATTAAAACGTGTATTCAAATTCCGTTTGCTAACGCTCCTGTGAAACATCTCAGGGCATTGCTTTGTCAAGTCACCATACAAATGCAAGATGTAGTTTTTGTTGAAATAACAGTATGCTTTATCAACTCGCTTCATCAACTTTGGGTAATTTTCATCCACCTCTTGGTCGACATTAGCCCACAACACAACAAAACAATCCTTAAATTGAACACTAAATTGTTAAGCTTTAATAGTTCAGTTGAGGCAGAAGGTCAGCTGTGATCAAATTGAATAGCATAGTAGACTTGAGGGACTGTACGGTGTCCCCTTTCTTATGTTAGAAGGACAGTTGTCATGGGAAACAAAACTGCCACACTGGTATTTTACCAGGACAGTGTTTAGTAGTTATTGACAACGGCATTGCTCAGGCTCTATGAAAGGAATTTTGTTTTGAATGAGTTTATGTTGTAGTTGATGTGGAAATACTTTGTTTTGAATTTAAGTGCCTGAAAAGGGATAATATTCCAATTCCCAGTGGTAACTTCATTTGTTTTGACTGACACATAAAACATCACCAAAAGTGGTCAGTCTTGGCTCAGTTGTGGAACTTTTGCCTCTGAGTCACAGTTTTAGGTTTAAGCTTAGCCCCAGAGATTTGAGTGTGTAATCTAAGGCTGGTACAGTGTTACAAAAGTGCTGAGAGGGTCTGAGGTGCCATCTACTGTTTGTCTTCGCAGGTGAATGTATAAGATCCAATGGCACTATTTGAAGAGCAGAGGGGTTCCCATGGTCAACATTTATCCTTCAATGAACAGCATGAAAAACCAAATGAACAGATTTAAAAAGAATAACATCAATTATTATTTGCCATCATGTGTCACAGGTGAACTTTCAAAAAGAAAATGGACAGATTCTTGTGTTGGTGTGGAGACGGATACAGCACGGTGCTGAGTCAAGGAATTTAAAATATAATGTGAAGGTCCTAAGCATGTGTTTTAATGGTAAGATAAGATTGATTGTTTTCTATCTTTCCCTTTGTTTAGGATCTTCGCATTAAGTGAGAGCACAGGTGGAGCCCTGTTCTGAACCTCTCAAAATGCTTTTGAGCCTGTCACTCTGAAGGCATGGAGTCGGCAACTAGGTATTTGAGTTTGGAGCAGGGTCCAAAACAATGCCTCAGTGGGTGTAGACTCTCTACTGAGACACATGAACTTCAAAATCTCAAAATCAATTTTTGCTGTAACAACTTGATTTTTCAATTCTGTAATTGAAAATATGGAAAGATATGTCATTTGAAACACGGAGGTCTGGTAATACCTGATTTAAGAAACATGAGAGAATGTAGGGGAAAATCCCACGAAGGGTTAACAGCAGCTGCCAGGAAAGGATTGTAAAATGCAGATAGCCTTGGTCAAGCAGGCTTAGCAAACAAAACAAGCAAGTCTTTGAAGTCACAATGGAGTGAATCTTAGTATACAGCTAAAAGCAATGTTTTGCACCTCCTTTTGAAGTTAGGTAAGCAGATGGAAAAGAATGGATGAGGTTCAGTTGAATTAGGTGACAAATGTAAAGGTGTGAAGTTCTGCGAATATCAGGTAAATTAAAGAAAGCAGGAGACAACGTGTCTACGAGAACACAAATTAGACCCAAATCATAACCAAAATTATGAGCTGGGGAAACAATTTGATAATAATAAAACTATAGAAATGACAGGAATCAAAAGTCACACCACGTTGAAATCAAAGCATTTTTGAACGTCACAAAGGAAACAATGTAATCAGATCTATGAACTGAGGTCATGCTCAAAATGAATATTTAGTTGTGTTAGAAAAATTTTGATTAAGGGTACTTTTTACAATCCAAGTGAAATAAGTTACTTTACAATAAAGTCATAAAAACTTAATAACTGTTAGAAAGATATATAAACCCTGAGAAAGGGGACAGTAGGCAGAGAAGCAGAGAAGGAACAAGAGAAGCAAGCAGAGTCAGCTTATAGTCAGCTCGGTCATGGGAAAGGGACAGAGTAAAGCAGCCGAGCTAAAACAGCTAATATATCTAAAGAAGACCAGATTTTAAAAAGCAGATTGATTGTCAAGGTGGGCCTGAAGTTCCCTTCAACCAACCAGAAGAATTCAGAAGATCTTTTTACTTTTCTGTAAAGACAGTGACTGCATCTTTTAAAAGAAAAATATATAATAATTAAACAACTTAAAAGTTTTAACCTGAAACAGTGGTTATTACAAAGCCTACTTTACTTACTTAGCAACGCAGGACCCAGGATATCGATGCTACTAAGTGGTAAGTAGATAAAATTCTTCTGTGAAGGTATGGGTTATACCGGGGTATAACTTGAAAACATAGTTTGACCTGAATAGCACCCACCTAAGCCTGCATAGGAGTCAGGGAGTGAGAATCCGTGTTCACCATTTAGAATATCACCCCTTTTTGGTATATAGTGGTGAGTTTTTAAACATCAATTCCCAATTGCCCTTTTCTTCCCTGAATATCTGCTGCAGAGGGATTTTCTGTGAAACAAAATTTTGTTTTGAAATATGCTCCTCATGTCTCCCGTGCCGCTTTTTCAATTCTTGTACAGTTAGTTGTCTAAAAAACAATTTAAGGCTATCCTAGATGCAAACTTTTAATGTTGTGGAGGCTCCGTGATGGCATGTTTAACAACGGAAATGCAGGAACAAATCGACGTCCTATGGTAATCCAGCAGCCATACCTGCTTTGGAAACTGCATGAATTGTAGTATCCCAGCAACCTCTCAGGAGTCCCTAAACTGTGCACTGCCAAACCACACTTAAGCTCTTGAAAATTAGACAAATGTACCTATGATCAAATAAACTCTACATGTATCATGAATTAGAAACTTATGTTTGTGGGTTTCTCTGTCGATCAGACATTTTGCCAACCAAAACAAAAGTCCTGATGTTATCAGCACCGAGAAGGAAAGAACAGTGTGGAGTTGTAGGATATTAGAATGTGATTTACCCATCAGAAAAATTGACACAGATTTCAAATCTGTTTAAAAAGATTTATTGGGCATTTTTAAAAATGTTTATGCCCCCACAGAACCGAAACAGCTGTGAACAAAGTCATAAATTACATCCTATGTGATTGTGGCAAAGGTAAACTTTCCCTCCTTGTCTTTCTTGACCCGCCGACAGCCTTTGGCACAGGTAACCACAACATCCTTCTCCACGAATCTCCACTGTCGCCCAGCTGGGTGGGAATGCTCTCACCTGCTTCATTCAGTCTTTTCTAACTTCAAGAAAATCACTTGCAATTGTTTTTTTTCTGTTCCCGCACCATTAGTTCTGGTGTCCCCCAAGGATCTATCCTTCTCCCCATCTATTTCTCATCTACATGCTGCCCCTCAGTGGCACAGTGTTAGTTTTCACGTACAATGTCTGCACCAGCTCTACCTCACCACCATCTCACTCGACTCCATTGTTGCTAAATTATCAGACTACATATCTGACATTCAATGCTGGATGTGCAGAATTTTCCCGCATTTAAATAATGGGAATACTGAAGACATTGTGTTCAGTCCATACTCCAAACTCCATTCACTAGTTACCCCCTCAATTCCTCTCAATGAGCTTTCGATCACATATTTGTCCATTCACTAAAACTGCCTATTTTCACCTCCGTAACATTTCCTGACTCTGCCTCATCTCAACTCATTTACTGCTGAAACCCTAATTCATGCCTTGTTGCCTCGAGACACAACTATCGCAATGCACTCCTGGCTGGTCTCTCACATTCCACCCTCCCTAACCTAGAGGTCATCCAAAACTCTGCCACCCATTTCTTAAATGGCACGAGTCCCAGATTTAGTTCTCGTTACCCTGTGCTCATTGACCTACATTCACTCCTAGTCAAGCCATGTCTTTTTTTTTAATACACATCCTTGTTTTCAACTCTCTCAGTGGCCTTGCCCCTCCCTCCCTATCTCTGCAAGCTCCTCCAATCCCAGATATCTGGACTCTTCTAGTTCGAGTCTCTTGTGCACATCCCAATTTTAATTGCTCCACTATGTGTGGCTATGCCTTCAGTGGCCGAGCCCCACCACTGGAATTCCCTCCTTACCCTTTCTGCCTTGCTTTCCTCCTGTAAGAAAGATATTCCTTAACCTTCTTTGACCATGTTTTTGGTTATCTGACCTAATACTCCTTATGTGGTTCAATGTTTAATAATGCTCTTGTGAAGTGCCTTCCAGTGTTTTACATAGAAACATAGAAAATAGGAACAGGAGGAGGCCATCCTGTCCTTCGAGCCTGTCAGACCATTCATTATGATCGTGGCTGACCATCCAACTCAGTGTAACCTGTTCCCACTTCCCCCGCCCCCCCCCCCCCATGTCCTTTGACCCCTTTAGCCCCAAGGGCTACATCTAACTCCTCTCAAAAACATACAATATTTTGACCTCAACTGTTTCCTGTGGTAGCGAATTCCACAGGCTCACCACTCTCCCGGTGAAAAATATTCTCATCATCTTAGTCCTAAATAGTTTACCCCATATCCTCAAACTGAGACCCCTGATTCTGGACTCCCTGTCAATGGGAACATCCTTCCTGCAGCTACTCTGTCTAGTCCTGTGAGAACTTTATAGGTTTCTGTGAGATCCCCCCATATTCTTCTAAACCCCATCAAATATAATCCTAACCGACTCAATCGCTCCTCATGTCAACCCCGCCATCCTAGGAATCAGTCTGTACTGCACTCCCTCCATAGCAAGAACATATTTCCTCAGATAAGGAGGCCCAAACTGTATACAATATTTCACGTATCGTCTCACCAAGGCCCTGTATAATTTCAGGAAGACATCTCTATCCCTGTACTTGAGTCCTCTCACTATGAAGGAACATACCATTTGCCTTCTTTACCTCAAAGTTCACCCTCTCACCCAGCTTTGTGCCATCTGGCAATTTGGAGATATTACATTTAGTTCCCTCATCTAAATCTATATATTGTGAAATGTTTTACTATATTAAAGATGCTATATAAATAGAAATTGTTGTGTGGTTGAATATTTTTCAGTGCAATAAATGAAAATCAATTCAAATTTATCCATATCACTTTTAAAGGAATTACATATAATTGACAAAATGGAAATAGTCTATTTAGAGTTCATCCTCCAAACAGGCTGAGTCCCAAATCTGCAAGCCTGCCCTGTGCCATATCGTTTTTTCCTTCAACAAACTATCAATTCTATGTGGTCATTGTTTCAATTATTAACTCTACAATGCATATCCTACACTATCGGAGTAAATGTTTCTCCTACTGTCTGGACATCCTATGAATCATAGGAAACGCCAAATTTCATATACTTTGCCCATCATTTTAAACAAGTCTTCAGATTTGAATGTACTCACTTGCTGGGCAATGGGAGGTGTCTGCAGTTCTCTATGATTCTAAAACGTGTAATTCTAGACAAAAGTCTTGGCAAGCTATGTAACACAGGAGCCATCAAGGCTGTCTAATAATTGCATTAACAAGGGCAACTTATATACTCTCCAGTAAAGAACCCGACGTAATTCTATTTGCAGTAACCCAGGGTTGCTCTGGCCAATTATTGTATCTCTACAATGCAACTGAAAGCGCCTAAATTAGCAGATATTGAGACTAGGACCTGCCACCTTCAATACTTGTATAGCTCAGAGCCGCAATTGTGCATTACACTAATGAAGACATTAGGGAAGACCTAATTTTATATCGACGGCCCGAGAGAGAGAGAGAGAGGTACATTCCTGAGGGTGACGGCAGATGAGGTTTAGTGAAGCGATCGGTCAAAACATTGCAGGCGGTGACGTACCTGGTTTCCCTCACTTCACTTTAGGCTGTCACACCGGAAATGCCACGTGTACCAAGTGCGCATGTGCGGGGGCTTCGGCTGCTCGATTTCAGCCCCCTCCGGGTCGGAAGCGGCGCGCGTGCGCGGGTGGGGAAACGTCACAATCGGTGGCGGGGGAGGAGCTAAGCTAGGCTAGGCCAAGCCAAGCAGCGTCACAGCCAGCCGCTTGGCCTCGGCTCCGGTGCGGCCATGTCACGGAGCGGCAACAGCGGCGGCTACAGCAGTCCGAAGATCGGCGCCGGGGCCCCGCTGCCCTGTCTCAACGGTGAGCAGTGAGTGGGTGGGTGCGCGCGCGCGCCGCGGCGGGGGTCTGACCCAATACCAACCCCCCTCCCCCCAGCCCTTTCCCCATAGACTGAGCCGGAGTGTCACCCCTCCCCCACCTCACCGCCTGGACAGTCGGTGATTGGGACCGTTAGATGGGACCAAGCTCTGCGCCCCCCGACTCCTGAGGATCAGCCCCCGACCCCCCCCCGCCGTTCAGACTCCTTCTCCTCGACCTATGTAAACGTGTCAGTGAAACTTGGTGACGCCCCGGCTCTGCCTCCCCCTCCAACAGCTGCAGTGTTTCGAAACCACTGGAGCTGAAGTCACCAGACCTTCCTCCATGTTGCAAATCAACCAGGAGTTATGTTCATCTTAATATATGTGTGTTGGTGGATTAATTATGTGCTAATCCTTTCTTTTCTCACTGGTACCAACCCCACTTCGTGTATTTCATTCAATCTTCAATAATTTCTCTCTCTGGATGTCGATCTGTGTACATGGGTGACTGTGTACATGGGTGACTGTGTACATGGGTGACTGTGTACATGGGTGACTGTGTACATGGGTGACTGTGTACATGGGTGACTGTGTACATGGGTGACTGTGTACATGGGTGACTGTGTACATGGGTGACTGTGTACATGGGTGACTGTGTACATGGGTGACTGTGTACATGGGTGACTGTGTACATGGGTGACTGTGTACATGGGTGACTGTGTACATGGGTGACTGTGTACATGGGTGACTGACTGTACATGGGTGACTGACTGTACATGGGTGACTGACTGTACATGGGTGACTGACTGTACATGGGTGACTGACTGGTCACAGTTTTTTCAGCTGACGTGTTGGTGTACTCGCCCAGGGTGTTGTACTCCACATCTTTATAAAACTGCTGAGTGCATTACGAGGGTGGATACCAAAGCGTGAGTACAAAGCCCAGCTCAAACGCCCAAAAAATAATAGGTGCATTTTTGAAGGTCCTGTTGGGCGATGCCAAGATGTTTCTGAACAACTTGTTATTGACTGTTGATGTAAGTGATATCTCTGTGGTGAGAAAAATCAAACTCTTCAATCATAGAATTTACAGTGCTGAAAGAGGCCATTCGGCATGCACATCTTTGGACTGTGGGAAGAAACCGGAGCACCCGGAGGAAACCCATGCAAACACGGGGCGAATGTGCCGAGTCCGCACAGAATGACCCAAGCCGGGAATCGAACCTGGGACCCTGGAGCTGTGAAGCAACTGTGCTAACCATTGTGCTGCCCACCTTCTACTTTTAGATCAGAGATAGTGGGAAATCGCAAATTTCAGACCTGTTATTTTCTCTGTCATTCCTAATGGATACTAACTTGAAAGGATTAATTGAATGTCTGGTTTGAGAAGGGGTCTACAAGAGACCAACCTGCTGCAGAACTACAATGGGACAATACCGATTGGTGGATATAACAGTTGGTGTAAGAATGGTTGTAAGTTTGCTCTACAAATGTAACCAGGCTTTGTACAGATTTTTAAAAAAAAAACTAATTTGGAGCATTTGTGTGCAACTCCTTTTACCATAACTTATAAATGACCAGAATGATTGATTTTTTTTTTTCAAATTGCCACAGATTTGGACTCAAAAACTCTCATTTTTTTAGTCCAACAATATAACCAATAAGCTGCTCTACACAGTTGTCAAATGAAGGTATGGTGAATAAATTTTGAATAAGTGTATGATCCCAAAAAATGTAAATTAGCATGGTTTTATTAAAAGTCGTACAATGTATTTCCCAATTTTCTCATATCCCTTTGAGGGTGATGACTGGCAGCATGAAATTATAGTTTTTCACAGGGTTTAAAGGTGGTGGCCAAGTTCTTGAGAGCAAGAAGCTTTAAAAATCAAATCAGAGAGATTATGTTGGCGAGATGGGTCATAGCGTGATCATCAATCACAAAAAAACTTGTCTAATGCCAGAGGAAAGCTACAACCATTCTGACAACTTATGTGATATCCACCAATGGGTACAGTTCTGCAGCAAGTTTATCTCTTTTTGAGGGTAAGTATTAGAGGGATAAGATCAGCTATTTGTTCGTACCTTCAGTTGATGGGGTAGTAATGATGTTGTCTCCACCACCTTTGAGCACGTCTACCACATTACCTAGGAAAGTAAGCTCACATTCTTGTTACTCTTAACCAAAGTGTAGACTTTCAAAATAAATCTTATGCAGTTGAGATGAAGAAATTGATGAAAATCACTGGCAGAAAGTCACAGTCGTGTAGTGATATCACAAAGACTCACTTAAAAATGTTTTTTCTAGACAAAAGATAAATGAGTTGTGATTCCTGAATATTGGGTTTACCTTGAGTGCTTGACTAAAGATTTCCTATTCAGAGGCATTTGTGTAAGAGAAACATTCGGACATCTGAATTTCAGCACAGCATTGCTTAGCTGCTGGCAGGACTGGTGAGCCTAACACTGCTCAGGAGCAGTGCTCCGAAAGCTAGTGATTTGAAACAAACCTGTTGGACTTTAACCTGGTGTTGTAAGACTTCTTACTGTGCTCATCCCAGTCCAACGCCGTCTTCTCCACATCGAGTCTTACACAGTTAGGGCAGCAAGCCTATGAAGCTAAATAACAAGCAATTATCCTGTTCGTCTACCTTGTGAAAAATCTTCCGATTGCAATTGATAATGACACCTGTATTTTTAATCACATTTGATATAGATCTAATTATTGGGTGGCGAATGACAAACTGAAATTAGAATCATAGAATCATAGACGTTTACAGCATGGAAACAGGCCCTTCGGCCCAACCAGTCCATGCCGCCCAGTTTTTACCATTAAGTTAGTCCCAGTTTCCCGCACTTGGCCCATAACCCTCTATACCCACCTTACCCATGTAACTATCTAAAATTGTTTTAAATTTAATTCTGATTGCCTTTATGATTCAGCTCATGCCTTGAGGTGATGAGCCCCACAGATCAGTAAGTCCCCAGCTTTATTCTTATTGTGGACTCATAGCTGTTTTCAACCGTGGCACAATTGAAGGGCAAGTTGACCAGAGCTTGTGTTTCTGATTGTTTTCTAGTATCTATAGCAGAAGTGTTCTTGCGTAAATATCAGCTGTGGACAGTATTGAGCAAGACGATGATAACTTTATGTCCAGTACTTTGCATTGTCATTGTCCGGGCTCACAAATGAGGAATGGCCACTTGAACAAAGGCCAGAAGGTGACTGTAAATGTCCTAGTATCAAACTCCTTTTGATGAGGGAGAAAATTGACGGTGAAAGGCATACAAAGAAAATCCTTATGCATTATGTCTTCCCATGGAAAGTCACCCAGCCATGGTGGCGAGACCCTTGTGTTCCAATGAACCAAAGAGTGATATTGTCTGGAGCTCACGCTCCTGGTAGGGCCTCCCTGGTGGTGAGGTTGGGGGTAGGTCCCAGACACAGAACGATGCAAGAAGTCCTCAATGGCAAAGCAGATGGAGGAGGGTGGTGACCCCCAACGGCTGCAAAGTCTGAAGAAGGAGCTCCAGTTGTCATGGTTCACCATGGCATTGAATCTGGCCACCAACCGCCGGGACTGCATGCCCGGGGCTGTGCACCTGAGTCCCCACACTAAACCATGTCATGCCCAGGCCTCCATCATGCAATGTGTCCAGAAGCTCTTTTGACTTGGCTTCAGGCCAGGTAAACATGGAATTTTGTACACATTTCTCAGCAGGAAATGACAAACCATCGTGATTGTTAGATGATTGTGAGAAATTGGTCCCTAGCTTTTCAATGGGGAGGCCAGATCTGTTTCTTTTGTTCCATTTTATGACATAAATTCTGGATGGACAGAACCAGATGAATGGGTAGATCAAGAGAAGTTCAGTCCCTTCAGTGCACCGAGGTCCCAGGTTCGATCCCGGCTCTGTGTCACTGTCCGAGTGGTATTTGCACATTCTCCTCGTGTTTGCGTGACTTTCGCCCCACAGCCCAAACCTGTAGCTGCATCGGCCACGCTAAATTGCCCCTTAATTGGATAAAATTAATTGGGTACTCTAAATTTATTTTAAAAAAGGATTGTATTCACTGGAATTCAGAAGAATGAGTGGGGATTTCATAGAAAATTATAACAGAACTGGACAGGGTAGATGCAGGAAGGATGTTTCTGATGGTGGGTGTGTCTAGAACCAGGGGACACCAGGGTAGATAATTTATCACAGAGATGAGGAGAAACTTCTTCACCCAGAGAGTAGTGAGCCTGTGGAATTCGTTACCACAGGAAGTAGTTGAGTCCAAAACATTGTATGGCTTCAAGAAGCAGTTAATGTAGCACTTGGGCGAAGGGGATCAAAGGATATGGGGGAAGGTGAGATTAGGTTATTGAGTTGGATGATCAGCCATGATAATGAATGGCGGAGCAGGCTTGCAGGGCTGAATGGTCTCCTATTTCTTTTCTGTTTCTAAACCACAGGAATTCCTCAAGCCGGAAAAATAAAATCATGCCAACGGCACCACTGAGATTATGGTGACGATAGATGAATGAATGACATAAATGTCACTGACTTGTTACAACCTCAAATGCACACATTTTGATATACATGTTTCATCACTTTGCTAACAAAGAAATCCTATTGCCATGCAATGTGCTGCGATATGCAGTTCAATTTGCTTCTTGTTATGAGTAACCATAGCAGCCATGTGGTTTTGAAGTTGGTATCCCATTTAGAATCATAGAATGGTTCAGGAGGCCATTTGGCGTGTATGTGTGTGTCAGTCCTAGCTCTCCCATGAGCAAATCATCTAGTCCCACCCTCCCACTCTTCCCTTTCAGATAATTTGAATTCCCCTGTGAAAGCCACGATTGGATACGCCCCCAATACATTCTCGGACAGTTAATTCCAGATCCTAACCACTTGCTGCTTAAAAAAGGCTTTCATTTCCTATTGGTCCTTTAGTTAATCATCTTAAATTGTTGCTTATTTTGCCAGTCACCTCTTTCCCTACCTTTCTACCAATAGGAACAGTTTCTCTTGATCCACTTTGTTCATACTCATGATTTTGAACACTTAAAGACTTCCTTAAAAAAAAACTTTTCTCAACTCTTGTCCCTGTTGCATCTCCTGTTAATTTCAAATTTGCACCATTATCTTTAAAATAACCCATTTCAAACTGCAGTTTAGTCCATAGTTGTTGGTTGACTAAACTATAAATGGATTTGGAAGCTATTTAAAATGATAGGTGCCATTGGTATCCTGGCTTCAAGGAAAAATTGTACGGTTGTGGTCTGCTGCCGACATAAAGATTGACAATTCCTGCTCTAACTGAAAAGCTAAAGGATACATTTATTTCTGCTCATAGCTGCATCTTGGTGTTCTCTTAGGTGGATTTTTAAAATATGTGCCCTTTCCTTCAAAGAGTAAATTTGTTTGGAGATATTCTCAGCTTTAATCTGAGTCTGAGAGTCATCCCAAGTGGCACTGGTTGTATGCGGAAAGACATGTTACATACCAGCACAGGACAATTTTGTTGGGTCTTGCAGGAGCAAATATTTATCCTGTTGAGTATTTCTCCCTTATTTTTCCTTGCTCTTCTGTGAATCAAATCCACATAAAAGTGATTTTTGTGATATTCATCTTATTAAAGATGCGGGTACTACGACCTTTCAGTTTGGTCTTTGTTCTGCAGAACTCTTAATTAATGTTAAAATCTACCTGAGATGTTATCCGGAGTATGCATCTAAGTTTATCTAGATCTGATTTTAAATGATGGGAATTGTGTTTTGACACTCTGCACAATATCTTTTCCCAGGCCCTTTGATGAATCAACATCCTTCGGTTCCCACTGAGCAAGGATATAATGTGATCCCACCAGCACCATTTCCACAGCAAATACCAGCAAAGAACTTTCCACATCTTGCCACTGAGCATCATAACTATGAGTACCATCAATATTTTCAACCTGGTGGTAATTTTCAGAGCTTTGGACAGACTGCCAGCAGACCTCCACCAAATACTCCCCATTTGCAAAAGGGTACCTCTGCTGATGGACAAAGCGTACATATGGCTGCATATGTAGGGTCTTACTCAAGAATGCCACTGCCACCCCAAGGCTCATTTGCATCTGCAGCATCCAGCAGTGTTCACACTGGAGCCTCAAACCTTCCACAGACAAGCTGGCAGTATAATCCTCCGCAACAGTCCCATCCTGTCAGCCAGCTTCCAGCTGGGATGCAAGCAAATCATGTAGTTCCAGGTGCAGGAACTGGTCAGGTGCCCTATGGAAATGCTGGTCCAAAACCAGCGATGGGCAATCAATATGCAAATGCAGCTGGAGGATCTTTCGTACAAAACTACACAAACCAAGGTAAGCCAGAATTTATGTTTCTGGTTTCTCAAATTGTGAAAAATGATGATTGCTTATAAACTGGTGATTTGTGCAAAAACCGTCTCAGTTCTTCCTGGAGGGGCAATAAATACCACCATGAGTAGAGAACATCTGCATTTCTCAAATAGCTACATTTGCGTAACTGTGTTAGGAGTTAGTGTGCTGTATGCCCTGATTCTGTCAAGGCCAAGTTACATGTGCCGATGACTTCTGATAAATGAGATTGCTCTCAAGGAATCTGTTTCTACTGTATTTTACTTATGTAATCAGAGTTTCTGGGTAGTACAGCATCTTAAAAGTACAGAGATTTTGTGCATTGAAATTCTTATTGCACATAGTATTTGCGACAGGGCTGAGATAACATACAATTGGAGCACCTCAAATCTGCCTGCTTGTAAACGGTGAATTCATTGATCTCTGGTCGTAGAACAAAATTGAACTTGATTGAGATTTTTCACTAGGATGGGATTTATTAACTAAAAGACATAAAGTTGACCAATCAGTGAATGAGTGATAAAAAGGAAATACAGGGATTTACAGAACTGAGATTATACCTATCAGGAATAGTTGAACAGACTGGGACACTTGGCTCTAGTAAAGAAATGGCAAAGGGTTGACTTGATAGAGGTCTTTAAGACTATGAAAGAATTTGGGTAGATGAAAATATATTTTTAATTTAACAGGAAATCAAATCTGGAGGGCATAAATGTACATTAGAGACTTGAATCCAACAGGAAATTGAGAAGAAACCCCCCAGGACCGGTGCAGACTTGATGGGCCAAATGGCCCCCTTCTGCACTGTAAATTCTATGATAAGTGCTTTACATGTGAAATATGCTAACACAGGGAGCAGTTGCAGTGACTAGCATAAATGTACGGGAAAGCTAGGTGAATACAGAAAAGGAGAAACAGGATATTCTGAGGGAATTAGATGAAGTGGGGTGGGAAGAGGCGTAAACTCTGACACTGGGTTGATGGGTCTGTCTCATTAGTGTAAACACAGGTTGGAAATGTTTGGGGCCGAGTATGTATCGGATTTTGGGATTTCAGAATGTACTGTGCATGTGCGGCTTGGGTTGGGAACTGTGCGGATTTTGGATAAGTGTGCTCCACCTGTACTACACAATTCTATGACAAGAAGTTTAAAATGGCACCACCTTCCCCACCTCCAGTCTGAAACTAAGTGGCAGTGGCAATGTTGAGATGTTGAATAGAAGTGTGGTGTCCATGCCTGTACCTGAGCTCCGCTGGGAGCCTGCTTTTTCTCTTAGGAAATGTAGCTTTTTGAGCATTTTGGTTGAGTATTTTCCATTTCATACATTGTGCTTTTTAAACATTTTCCTCAATTTTCTTGCCTTGGCTTTCCTTTGACCTTTCATTATTTAAGGATATTTGGACCTTTAGTGTAATGATTTTTCATTACCAAAGATAAACTTTTGTATAATTTACCATTTTTTGTTTTTGTATTAAATTGCTGAAATATCTGATTCTTCTTGCCAGTCCCATTTATCTTTCAGTTTTTACCTCCTGAAGTGTATAAGAGCCCATAAGTGTTGATCTGTCGTTCACTTCACAGGTAGCATGGTAGCATAGTGGTTAGCACTATGGCTTCACAGCGCTGGGGTCCCAAGTTCGATTCCCAACTTGGGTTCATTGTGCGGAGTCTGCACGTTCTCCCTGTGTCTGCGTGGGTTTTCTCCGGGTGCTCTGGTTTCCTCCCACAAGTCCCGAAAGATATGCTGTTAGGCAATTTGGACATTCTCCCTCTGTGTATCCGAATTTTCCAGCATTTGTAGTTTTGTTTCTTTTTCTTACCCCAGTTTGTTGTCTATCTGGAGCTGAACATTCCGTATGACCAGCTTAATATCTTAAATTCTATGATCAATATTTTCTGTCTTGCATTTAGCTCTATTCTTTGATACGAATGCACATTTTCTGAAAATAACTCCATTTTCATTAGTGAAGTCGTCATATTTTGAAAGATTTCAAAGACTTTGCAGGTGCCCATTTTTTAGGGTGTACCCCAGACAGTATTAGGAAATGACATATTTACTACATAGAGGCTGAGCTAACTTGGTTTCTTGGAGTGTTTTTAATTGAAAATATCATGGCTCCAGCTCTTTGGGGAGCAGAGGGCCCAAGGTTTTTGTTTAAAGCAAGTGTTTGTCTTTGCAATAATTTAAATGGAATCTGACCATAGTATCTGACGTTTTCAGTGCTATATAGTTCAGAAACAGTTGGTGATTGTTGCAAAGATTTTAGGAAATGGGTTTTTCTGAAAAATTAAATGATATTTGACAGATTTCTGCAAGGTACAGAAACAAAACCCATTTGACCAGAATGACATTCTTTTGTACTTCTGGTAGGCACTTAAGACGTCGAAATTTAAAGGAATTGAAACTTGAACTGACTATAACTAGTTCATCCCTTACATTGCGCAGTCTATAACTTTGTACCGTGTTGGATTGTGCTGCAGTGTACGCGAACCTACTCACGAAAGGTGAGTTGTTGGATATGTGCTTCTTTGACATAGGTCAGAGGTTCCCAACCTCTGTCCATGCGAGTACTGCAGGTGATTAACAATGCAAATTATGTTACCCAAGGATGTTTATAATGTATTTGTAGTGTGCTTAATAAACTATTAGAAATAGTTGAGTTTTTGATATCCGTCGAAAAACAAGCCTGACTACCATCCCTATGCTTAAAAAATAATGTTTAAAATGGCTTGCATGTGTGTGGACCGCAAAAGCTTTGATGCCGATCTGTGGTCTGCATAAAGGAAAAGGTTGGGAGCAGCTGACATAGGATATGCTGCTGTTGGAGGTGAACATTGACCTTTATTCTGTTGAGCATTAGGCAGCAAATCTGGACAGGAATCTCCTTTTGTACAAAGTCTTTTCAGAAACCATAAAAGAGTGAATATTGAACTGAATTGAGAATGCCCTTTGACTTAATTATTTAGGCAATTCTAATTGTTGCTGGCTGAAAAAAAAAGTACTGAAGCGCACACCTTTGTTCAAATAGTTATCCGTGTTTCAAAAATAGCCAACGCATCTTTTATTCTTGTTTTTTTTTGGGGGGGGGGGCGGGGGAGAGGAATGCCATTTCTGATCTTATCAGAGCCATACCATTGCAATTTTGTGCACGAGCACTCCACCCTGATCTTTATGGGAAAATAATAGTTTTGCTGTTTCAGTGTATGGTGATGCTGGGCAAATGCAGCTTAACATGTTGAAATGATAAGTGAAAGGGGCTAATTGGTTGTATTTTTGCATCAGAGTCTTAGCGGCCTTCGGCACAGCACGGAAAAGGTCCTTCGGCCCATTGTTTTTGACTGGCGCAGATGCAATCACCTAACAATTCTAATCCCATTTTCCAGCACTTGACCCATAGCTTTGTATGCCTTGGCATCGCAAGTACACATCTTAAGTGCTACTTAAATGTTAGAGGGTCTCTGCCTGCATCACCCTTTCAGGCAGTGCGTTCCAGAGTCCCACCACCCTCGGAGTGAAATGTTTTTTTCTCACATCTTCTCACCCTCCTGCCCCTTACCTTAAATCCATGCCCCCTGGTCATTGGTCCCTCCAAAGGGAAAAGTTTCTTCCTGTCTACTCTATCTATGCCCCTCATACATTTTTATACATCTCAATCATATCTCTCCTCTCCTCTCTCTCTCTCTCTCTCTCTCTCTCTCTCTCTCTCTCTCTCTCTCTCTCTCTCTCTCTCTCTCTCTCTCTCTCTCTCTTTCTCCCCCCTCCCCCCCCCCCCCCCCCCCGTCTCCTCTGCTCCAAGGAAAACAAACCCTGTCTATCCAATCTCTTCTTAACTAACACTCTCCAGCCCCGGGAACATCCTGGTAAATGCTATCACATCCGTCCTATAATGTGGATTCCAGAAATGCACCCAATACTCTAGCTGTGGCCTAACCAACATTTTATACAGTTCCAGCATAACCCCCCTGTTCTTAAACTCTATGCTTTGGTTCATAAAGACAAGTATACTGTATGTCTTGACCACTGTCTCTACCTGCCCTGCTACCTTAAGGGACCAGTGTACATGCACACCAAGATCGCTCAGATCCTCGATGCTTCTCAGGGACCTGCCGTTTATCATATATTCCCTTGCCTTGTTTGTCCTGCCCAAGTGCATCACCTCACTTATCCGGATTGAGTTTCATTTGCCACTTAACAGCCCATCTGACCAGCCGGTCTATATTCTCCTGTAATCCGAGGCTATCCTCTCCACAATTTACTATCCCACCAATTTTTGTATCATCTGCAAACTTACTGATTCAACCCTCCTGCATTCATATCTAAATCATTTATATAAACTACAAACAGCAAGGGCCCCAACAGTAATCCTTGCGGAACCCCACTGGACACCAGTCAAAAAAACCACTAATCGGCCATCACCCCCTGTTTCCTGCCACTTGGCCAATTGTAGATCCAATTTCCCTGGATCCCATGGGTTCTTACCTTTGCTATCGGTTTCCCATGTGGGAAGTTATCAAAAGCCTTGCTGAACTCCAGTAGACTGTCATAAGACACAAGTCCTCATCTACACTCTGGTTACAGCTTCAAAAAATTCAATTAAGTTGGTCAGTCATGACCTCCCCTTAACAAAACCATGCTGACAGTTCTTGATTGATCCCTGCCTCTCCAAATGCAGATTAATTCTGTGTCTCAGAATTGTTTCCAATAGTTTCCCCATCACTGAGGTTGGACTGACTGGCCTGTACTTCCCTGGTTCATCCCTGCCTTCCTCCTTGAATAATTGACTATCCTGTGGCCAGAGAGAAATGGAAAATTATTGCCGGTATCCTGCTATTTCATCCCTTGCACACTCAACAGCCTGGGATACGTTTCATCCGGCCGTGGAGATTTGTCCACTTTTAAGTCTGCCAGATCACCCAGAACCTCATCTGTCTATGTTAATTTCTTCAAATTTATCACTGCTCGCTGATTTCTATACCCACACCAGCAATTTCATCAATAAATACCAATACATTAATTTAGAACCCTACTTATGTCCTCTGGTTCCACATGCAAATTAAAGCTGTGGTCCTTAATGGGCCCTACTGTTTCTCTCCAATTTCTCTATCTCTCACTCACACACCCTCTCCCTCTCTCTCTCTTCTCTCTCACTCCCTCTTCTATTTTTTTGATATTTAGTGTACCCAATTATTTGTTTGCAATTAAAGGGGAAATTTAGTGTGGCCAATCCACCTACTCCGCACATCTTTGTTTTTTTAATTAAATATTTCTTTATTCTCCTCCTTTTGAACATTTTCTCCCAAATTTACACCCACCAACCAATCAGTAACAAATATGTCATACCCCATATCCATAACAACGATCCCATCCTCCCACCAAACCCAAAACATTCGCCCACATGTTCACATAAACAACTGACAAAGAGGAATCCGGAATCACCCATAGCCACCATTAACACCCCCCCCCCCCCCCCCCCCCCCCCCAAACTAATGTTCGATGTTATACAGTTCTTGAAGGTGCATAATGAATAATGCCCATGAATTGTAGAACCCTTCCCCTCAGTTTAAACTTGACCTTCTCAAGAGTCAAGAATTCCAACAGATCCCCACCATGCCAGGGCACAGGGTGGAGATGCTGCCCTCCAACTCATCATCATCCACCTTCGGGCGATCAACATCTGCCTCCGCACCCCCCAACGTTCACACACATCTTCTACTCCTTTAAAGAATCGGCTCATCCTCGCCCTCGTGAGGTGTGCCCTGTATACCATCTTCAGCTGTATTAGCCCCAACCTCGCGCACGAGGTGGAGGCATTCATTCTCCGCAGCACCTCACACCAGAACCCCCCCCCCTCCATATCCTCTCCCAACAGACATGGATAGAGCATGGACAGGAATGGATGTTGCAGGTTCCGGGGTTTAGGTGTTTTAGTAAGCTCAGAGAAGGAGGCAAAAGAGGGGGAGGTGTGGCGCTGCTAGTCAAGAGCAGTATTACGGTGGCGGAGAGGATGCTAGATGGGGACTCTTCTTCCGAGGTAGTATGGGCTGAAGTTAGAAACAGGAAAGGAGAGGTCACCCTGTTGGGAATTTTTTATAGGCCTCCTAATAGTTCTAGGGATGTAGAGGAAAGGATGGCGAAGATGATTCTGGATATGAGCGAAAGTAACAGGGTAGTTATTATGGGAGACTTTAACTTTCCAAATATTGACTGGAAAAGATATAGTTCGAGTACAATAGATGGGTCGTTTTTTGTACAGTGTGTGCAGGAGGGTTTCCTGAAACAATATGTTGACAGGCCTACAAGAGGCGAGGCCACGTTGGATTTGGTTTTGGGTAATGAACCAGGCCAGGTGTTGGATTTGGAGGTAGGAGAGCACTTTGGGGACAGTGACCACAATTCGGTGACGTTTACGTTAATGATGGAAAGGGATAAGTATACACCGCAGGGCAAGAGTTATAGCTGGGGGAAGGGCAATTATGATGCCATTAGACGTGACTTGGGGGGGATAAGGTGGAGAAGTAGGCTGCAAGTGTTGGGCACACTGGATAAGTGGGGCTTGTTCAAGGATCAGCTACTGCGTGTTCTTGATAAGTATATACCGGTCAGACAGGGAGGAAGGCGTCGAGCGAGGGAACCGTGGTTTACCAAGGAAGTGGAATCTCTTATTAAGAGGAAGAAGGAGGCCTATGTGAAGATGAAGTGTGAAGTTTCGGTTGGGGCGATGGATAGTTACAAGGTAGCGAGGAAGGATCTAAAGAGAGAGCTAAGACGAGCAAGGAGGGGACATGAGAAGTATTTGGCAGGAAGGATCAAGGAAAACCCAAAAGCTTTCTATAGGTATGTCAGGAATAAGCGAATGACTAGGGAAAGAGTAGGACCAGTCAAGGACAGGGATGGGAAATTGTGTGTGGAGTCTGAAGAGATAGGCGAGATACTAAATGAATATTTTTCGTCAGTATTCACTCAGGAAAAAGATAATGTTGTGGATGAGAATGCTGAGCCCCAGGCTAATAGAATAGATGGCATTGAGGTACGTAGGGAAGAGGTGTTGGCAATTCTGGACAGGCTGAAAATAGATAAGTCCCCGGGACTTGATGGGATTTATCCTAGGATTCTATGGGAGGCCAGGGAAGAGATTGCTGGACCTTTGGCTTTGATTTTTATGTCATCATTGGCTACAGGAATAGTGCCAGAGGACTGGAGGACAGCAAATGTGGTCCCTTTGTTCAAAAAGGGGAGCAGAGACAACCCCGGCAACTATAGGCCGGTGAGCCTCACGTCTGTAGTGGGTAAAGTCTTGGAGGGGATTATAAGAGACAAGATTTATAATCATCTAGATAGGAATAATATGATCAGGGATAGTCAGCATGGCTTTGTGAAGGGTAGGTCATGCCTCACAAACCTTATTGAGTTCTTTGAGAAGGTGACTGAACAGGTAGACGAGGGTAGAGCAGTTGATGTGGTGTATATGGATTTCAGCAAAGCGTTTGATAAGGTTCCCCACGGTAGGCTATTGCAAAAAATACGGAGGCTGGGGATTGAGGGTGATTTAGAGATGTGGATCAGAAATTGGCTAGCTGAAAGAAGACAGAGGGTGGTGGTTGATGGGAAATGTTCAGAATGGAGTACAGTCACAAGTGGAGTACCACAAGGATCTGTTCTGGGGCCGTTGCTGTTTGTCATTTTTATCAATGACCTAGAGGAAGGCGCAGAAGGGTGGGTGAGTAAATTTGCAGACGATACTAAAGTCGGTGGTGTTGTCGATAGTGTGGAAGGATGTAGCAGATTACAGAGGGATATAGATAAGCTGCAGAGCTGGGCCGAGAGGTGGCAAATGGAGTTTAATGTAGAGAAGTGTGAGGTGATTCACTTTGGAAGGAATAACAGGAATGCGGAATATTTGGCTAATGGTAAAGTTCTTGAAAGTGTGGATGAGCAGAGGGATCTAGGTGTCCATGTACATAGATCCCTGAAAGTTGCCACCCAGGTTGATAGGGTTGTGAAGAAGGCCTATGGAGTGTTGGCCTTTATTGGTAGAGGGATTGAGTTCCGGAGTCGGGAGGTCATGTTGCAGCTGTACAGAACTCTGGTAAGGCCGCATTTGGAGTATTGCGTACAGTTCTGGTCACCGCATTATAGGAAGGACGTGGAGGCTTTGGAGCGGGTGCAGAGGAGATTTACCAGGATGTTGCCTGGTATGGAGGGAAAATCTTACGAGGAAAGGCTGATGGACTTGAGGTTGTTTTCGTTGGAGAGAAGAAGGTTAAGAGGAGACTTAATAGAGGCATACAAAATGATCAGGGGGTTGGATAGGGTGGACAGTGAGAGCCTTCTCCCGCGGATGGATATGGCTGGCACGAGGGGACATAACTTTAAACTGAGGGGTAATAGATATAGGACAGAGGTCAGAGGTAGGTTCTTCACGCAAAGAGTAGTGAGGCCGTGGAATGCCCTACCTGCTACAGTAGTGAACTCGCCAACATTGAGGGCATTTAAAAGTTTATTGGATAAACATATGGATGATAATGGCATAGTGTAGGTTGGATGGCTTTTGTTTCGGTGCAACATCGTGGGCCGAAGGGCCTGTACTGCGCTGTATTGTTCTATGTTCTATGTTCTAACTCTTCCTCCCACTTTGCTTTGATCCCTTCCAGTGGTGCCTTCTCCTCTTCCAAAATAGCTCCCCAGACTGCTGACACTACCCACTTCTCCAGTCCCCCTGTCGTCAGCACCTCCTCCAGCAATGTGTTGGCCGGCTGCTCTGGGAAGTACTGTATCTCCTTTCTGGCAAAATCTCAAACCTGCATGTATCTAAACATTTCTCCCTGCACCAGCCCATATTTCGCTTCCAGCTCCATCAATCCTGCAAACGGACCCCTAAAAAACAAATCTTTCAGTGTCTTAATCCCCTTCTCCTCCCATTTCTGAAAATTTCCATCCCACCTCCCTGGCTCAAATCTGTGGTTCCCCCGAATCGACATTTCCCTTGACCCTGCCCCCAACCCGAAGTGTTGGCGAAACTGCCTCCAAATTCTCAATGAAGCTATTATTACCGGACTCCCTGAGTACTTCCCCAGGGCTATTGGAAGCGGCGCTGTTGCTAGTGCTTTCAATCCCGACCCCCTGCACAAACTCTCCTCCATTCTGACCCACTGGGAATCAACCCCTCTGACCCAGCTCCACACCTTCTCCACATTCGCCGCCCAGTAGTAATACATCAGGTTCGGAAGATCCAAACCCCCTGCTTGCCTTCCCCTCTGTAGTTGCACCTTTCTAACTCTGGCCACCTTCCCTCCCCATATGAACGACGTAATACTTCCCTCAATCTCTCTGAAAAAAGCCTTTGGCCGGAAATTCGGCAGGCATTGAAAAATAAACAGAAATCGTGGCAACACATTCATTTTAACCGCCTGTACCCGTCCCGCCAGTGACAGAGGGAGACCACCCCACCTTGCCAGATCAGCTTTTACTCTTCCCACCAAACTAGAAATGTACCTGCGGAGCCCCCCCCACCCCCGGGCAACCTGCACCCCAGGTACCTAAAGTGAGTCCCTGCCCAAGGAATGGCAGCCCCCCCCACACCCGGCTGAGCTACCACAAAATACTCACTCTTGTCTAGATTCAGCTCGTACCCTGAGAAAGACTAAAACACTCCAAGCAGCCCCAATATTCCCTTTATCGACACACTCGGTTCCAACACGTATAACAGCAAGTTAAGGACACCCTATGCTCTATCACCCCCCCCCCCCCCCCCCCCCCCCCCCCCCCCTGCACTGTTCCTTTCCATACCCCCAAACTACTTAATGCGATAGCCAACGGCTCAATCGCGAGTGCAAACAGCAGGGGGGGACATAGGACATCCCTGCCTAGTCTCACGGTGGAGAGAAAAGTATCTCGAGCTGATGTTGTTTGTGCGGACACTCTCCCTCGGCTCCTTAGATAGTAGCTTTACCCAATTCACAAATCTTGGTCCAATCCCAAACCGCTCCAGAACTGCCATCAAGTACCCCCATTCCACCCGGTCAAACGCCTTCTCAGCGTCCAATGCCACAACCACCCCTGTTTCCTTCCCCTCTGCCGGTGCAATAACGACATTCAATACCCTTCCAATGTAGGAAAAGAGCTGCCTCCCTCTCACGAACCACGTCTGATCTTCACCTATCACCTTCAGGAGGCACTCTTCCAGCCTACCCGCCAGTACCTTCGCTAATACTTTTGCGTCTACATTCAGAAGTGATATGGGCCTATACGACCCACACTCCGTCGAATCCTTATCTTTTTTTAGCAACAGGGAAATCGATGCCTGTCCCAAGGTTTGTGGCAACACCCCCTTCCCTATCGCCTCTTCAAGCATTCCCACCATCAGGGGTGCCAGCTTATCCTTGAATTTTTTATAATATTCCACCGGAAACCCATCCGGCCCTGCCACCTTCCCCGACTGCATCCTCCCAATCGCATCCTTTATCTCCTGCTCCACTATCACTCCTTCCAATGTAGCCCTGTCCCCCTCCCCTAACCTCGGGTACTCCAACCCATCTAGAAATTCCTGCATCTCACGATCTCCCCGTGTGGCTCTGAGCTGTACAACCTCTCATAAAATTCCTCAAAAATCTTGTTAATCAGATCCGGCGCCACCACCAACTTCTCTGCCCTATCCCTCACCTGCACAATTTCCCTTGCCGCTGCTTCCCTCCGGAGCTGACCTGCCAATAGACCTGCCTTATCTCCATGTTCGTAAATTGCACCCCTTGCTCGTCTCAATTGGCGACCGTCTTCCTGGTAGACAGTCGGTCAAAGCTCGCCTGTAGTTCCTTCCTCTTATCCAGCTTTGCTGGGTCCCCATCCTCTGCATAACTCCTATCTACCTCCAGCCTCCCCGAACAGGTGCCAGAATGTGGCGACTAGGGGCTTTTCACAGTAACTTCATTTGAAGCCTACTTGTGACAATAAGTGATTTTCATTTTTCATTTTCAACATCTCATCTATTACCCTCTGCCGCTCCAACCACTCCTCTTTGTCCACCCTGGCCTTAAATGAGATCACCTCCCCCCTCACAACCGCCTTTTAGAGCCTCCCAGACGACCACCTTCGACACCTCACATGTACAGTTGAAACTTACATATTCCTTAATTACCTTTTCAATTTTGTCACGGAACAAGTCCCACATCCAATTTCCACCCCGGCCTCTGCGCTACCCCCTTCTCCAGCACCATATCCACCCAATGCGGAGCATGATCTGACACTGCAATTGCCGAGTATTCTGACCCCTTAACCCCAGCCAACAAAGCCTTCCCCACCAGGAAAAAGTCGATCTGCGAATATACCTTATGGACTGCTGAGAAAACGAGTATTCCCACTCCCTCGGGTGCAGAAACCTCCAAAGCCCCCCCCCCCCCCCCCATTTCCACCATTAGCCCAGCTAACGCCTTTGCCCCCCCCCGATGGGACCAGCAAGCGTGGCCGTGACCTGTCCAACCTTGGCTCTTGCACCAAGTTCCAGTCCCCCCCCCCCCCCCACTATCTGTTCGAGTGTGTCCAAGTCGGGGATGGCCTCAAACACCTTTGCGAATCCCACATCATCCCAATTGGGACCATATACACTTAACAGCACCACTAACCTCCCCTCCAGCCCCCTTGTCACAATCACATACTTACTCCCCTGATCTGCCACCACCATCTCCATCTGGAAGCGTACTCTTTTGCTGACCATTACCGCTACCCCTTCAGCCCTTCCGTAAAGTCCAGAGTGAAACACCTGACTAACCCAGCCCTTTTTAAGTCTCACCTGGTCCTTCACCCTCAAGTGAGTTTCCTGCAGCATTGCCACACCGGCCTTCAAACTTTTAAGATGCGCAAGCACCCTTGATATCTTGACCGGACCTCCTAACCCCCTCACGTTCCACGTGACTATCCTAACTGGGGGTCTCTCACACCCCCCCCCCCCCCCCCGTCTTGTCCACCATCATCATACCACCGGCTCCCAAAACCCACCCCTACATTTCTTCTCGAAAAAACATCTCCCAGCATCAATCCCCCCACCCCCTCACCTCACCTCTGTTCACTAGCCGACTTTAGTTAGCTAGCACGGGTGGCTCCCCCCACCAAGATATACCGTCCCCTCCCACCCAGTCCCAGAGAAAGCAAAAACAGAAACACCAATCCAACCCATACAATTCCCTAAACAAAGATATAACCGTCGCAACACAGAATGCCAATCAACCCAACTAATAACTTTAACTCTGTAACAATGTGAAGAGAAGTAAATTACAATACACGTCAGTAAAAAGAAAGTTATAACATTTATACATTTTCCAGCTCCCCAATCAGTCCACAGCCTCTCTTCCAGCTCCGCTCTTCACGTCTGTCCCAAGCCTTCTGTCATCAGCCGCCTCCGCTGTCTCAAAATAAAAGTCTTTGGCACCATACGTCACCCTCAGCTTCGCCGGGTATACCATACCAAATCGCACCCCCTTTTTGTACAGTGCCGCCTTCACTCGCCCAAACGCCGCTCGTCTTTTTGCCAACTCCACCGTCAAGTCCTGGTAGATCCGAACTCCGGCACCATCCCACTGTACCTTGCGCTTTTGTTTCGCCCAGCTTAACACCACCTCCTTCATGCAGCACTTAGGGAAACCGATGATTACTGCTCTTGGCGGCTCATTCACTTTGGGCTTCCGTCTCAATGACCGATGAGCTCGGTCAAGTTCGTACCGAGAGGGGTTCTCACCCTCCCACCTCAGCTCCGCCAACTTCTTAGCGAAGTACTCTGTTGGCCTTGGACCCTCTATCCCTTCGGGCAAGCCCACAATTCTTAGATTGTGCTGCCTCGAGCGGTTCTCCAAGTGCTCGATCTTTGCTCGGAGCCCTTTGTTGTTGACCTCCACCGCCCTCCGCAGCTCGTCCCCCATAGATGTTAGCTGGTCGCTGTGCTGCGCCACAGCCTCCTCCACTTCCTTCATCTTCTCGCCCAGCTCTCTCACCTCGGACGATGTCTTTGCCACAGGTACTCTCACTGGGGCGATTGCCTCCTCCACCAATGACTTCAGTATGACTGCCATCTCCTTCCTTAAAGCCTCCATGTGCCTCACAAACTGCTTTTCCAGCTCCACCTCCATCACCTCGGTCATCTTCTCCACTGTAAGTAGTGCGGCCCCACCATGCGGTCCGGCCTTCGCCATCTTGTCAGCACTTTTGCTCATCTTCTCATTCAACGGCGAGCCCGTGTTTCCTCCCTTCCTCAACGCCGCTTTTCGCATCCTTTAACGGCTTATTATTTTTCTTTTTTTCCCACTCTTCCTCCTTCAATGTCAAATTTCTTTAAAACTTCTTTCTCCTCTTTGTTTCTGTATACCTCCAGTATTTCCCTGTGACCGGGCTTCAGTCTTCTTGCCGTATTCTAGGCGGGAGCCATCCGATGTGGGACACCTCACCTACGTCGTGCCCTGGCTTCGGGCCCGCTGCCTCGGCCTCCGTTTGGCTCCGCCCCCACTGCTTCCTTCAAGTTTTCAGGAGACAGAAAAAACACAAAGATAAATTTTTCTCCTTTCCTCTCCGTGCGCTTTGAGCCCTTCGGCTTTCAGGATGCTCCTTGGGGAACAAGTCGCGATCCCCGCTCTTCCTCCACATACACATCTTTGGTTTGTGGGAGTGAGACCCATGCAGACACGTGGCGAAGGTGCAAGGAAATGATGTTTATGGTTTTGCCTGCACACCAGGGAGACAAATTGCCCCTCTGAATGTACTTGCTAAATTAAGGACTGCAATTAATTTTTCTGTATGTAAAATGTGCAGCAAACCTAAGTAGTGCGTGGACATATCCTGTAAAAGGGCATGCATCTTAATTATGCAAGCCTAGACATCTCTGTCAGTTGCAGGTTTTTATTCCATTTGTCAACATAGTTTTTCCTCACTTGCAATGGTAATGCTGATTAGATGTGACAGGTCTCCCTGCACAAGCTGCTGTCTTCCCTGCATCCTTTCACCTGGATTGGGAACATTTTAAACATTTCCACCACTACTACTTCACTAACTAGAGATTGAAGCCAAGATTTTCTTAGCCTGTATGGCTCTATATTGCACTTGTGTGCAGCATTCCCACCTAATATTTGGGTGAAGCGTTACAATATACTTTAACATGGTACCACCGCCTGTAGAGAATTTGGGGCATGTGTGTATCTAGTTACGGCGTACCTGACCTAGAAGTGACACTGGGTTGCCCAACTGGAGTATGTTATTGCCCATTATTTCCACTTCTTGACTCAAACATGAAGGGACACTTTAAAAATCATAGCATAGCCATTGATTTGCATCATAGGACTATATGAAACCCATCTCAGTGCAAGTTGATTCCTGGGGAGGAAAGACAAAAATAAACCAGTGATCCCATCATTGACTTGCCACTTCAGTGAGCAGTTTCGGATTCTGCTTGCTTTAAAAGTAGCTATGAAGCTGGAGAAACTGAATAGAACATTCAAATTAGCTTCCCATAAGACATCTAACACAAGTAGAATGGTGTTGAATTGAGTGGATTATCTCGTTAACTTTTCTCTTTACCCCCTCCTGGACTCTTCTATTGTCATGCCTCCTTTCACTTCTCTATTTTTAGGTACTGTGCTCTTCCGATTCCCTATCCCAATTCTTCAGTAATTCCTGACTTTTTTTCATGCTGCTGTTCAAGGATTGAATATCTGTTTGACAATCCTTTGCAGCTTCCCACTGTGCCTCTCTTGGTATTTTTCAATAGACTCATTGAGGCACTGAGTACTGGCTCAATTTGAGCAACAACCTTAATTGACTCACCCCACTCCAGTGTTGATGTTCCTGCCCATTGTGCCCGATGAGGACTAATCTTGCCAATATTCCTCCTGCCTAATTATTCTCCCCTCCCCACCCCTACCCCCACTGCTGACCCTGTGGACTCTGCCAGTGATCAGCTCTCCAACCCCTGCAAGCACCTCATTCTGCAATGTGTGTTCATTTATGAATGAAGTACAATCACCCTCAATGTTCATGGATGGAAAGTATCACCATCATGACCTTATCCGAAATGTGGTTGAGGGGTAATGAGACTTTTCCCCTTGAAAGAAACATCCCTTCCAGGCTCCATCCTCCACCCCTTGCTCTGTCAAGACCATTGGATTGATGGTTTGGTGCTTATCGCCAAATTATACCTTGACCTGACTCTCTACTTGCTTTCTCCTTTGAGCTCTTCCCCTTGTTCCAGGCCTCTCATCTCCTTTTTCAGATTCATTGTTCTATACTTGTATGATAAACATGTTATAGTGTCACGGTTGGCACAATGGTTAGCACTGCTGCCTCGCAGCACCAGGGACCTAGCCTTGGCCTTGGTGTGCAGCTTGCACGTTCTCCCATATTCTGCTTGGGTTTCCTCCAGGTGCTCGGTTTTCCTCCCACTGTCCAAAGATGTGCCGGTTGGGTGGATTGGCCATTCTAAATTGTCCCTTGGTGTCCAAAGATGAAGTTATGGGGTGACAGGGATAGGGTGAGGGAGTGGGCCGAGGTCGGGTGTTCGTTCAGAGGGTAGACTTGATGGGCCGAATGGCTTCCTTCTGCACTGTAAGGATTCTATGATTATCACTGAGATAAATATCTTATTTGTCTAGCCTCTGATTTTGTTCATCTGCACTTTCACCTCCACTTTGGCTACAGTCCCCAGTAAAACCATTAGCCTCTCTCACCTGGACCATTTCCCAGCACAGCCCTCAGTCCATGAGACACCGATCTAAAAGGATTTGGTGGAAAACTGGTTTAGCCATCTAGCAGCAGGTCTGGTTGGAACACTTAACATATGCTTGGGCAACGCTCTTGTCTGCTCAGACTGCTCACTCTTCTAGGATCATCCTGGGTTGCAAATATAACACCTGGCTTCTAACTTTGCCACCTCTTTGATTTTCTTTCCCCTGACCCCTCTTCCCTTACTTCCAACAGCAGGTGTGAGGGGTTCACAAATTCTTTGTAACTAAGATTGAGACCATGCAATCGGCTTCCTCTGCCGTATCTGTCTCTTCCACTAGCCCACCTGGCCTGACTTCCTCTAATGTTCTCCCTATCCTAACTGTGAATTTGTATCTTCCTCTTGTTTCTATCCTATTTCTGCTTTGGACAAGAGTGGGCATGCGAGCCTCCTGTTCCCTCCATTCTATTCCCACTAAAATCCTTGTCACCCAATTTCCCACCTAGTCCCATGTTAGCTGATATTGGTAACAGTTCTCTCTTCAGATGCTGGCCCTCTTACTTTTAAATCTGTCTCTTTGGGGGCGGGGGTGCAACCTTTGAATCCCCTTTGAATTGCAAACTGCTGTACCTTCTCCAACCTCCGTACACTCCAATCCTTGCACTTGTTGTCACCTCCAAAACAAAATTTTAAAAATTGGCATTGGGCATTCACCGCTTCACTGCTGTTGAGAAGGTGGTGATGAATCACTTTCTTGGGCTTTCTTGCAGGATATGTGCAGATACACCCACTGTGCTGTTTGGAGAAGGGCGTTCCAGGATTTTGACTGTTTGGTAGCACTGTCGTTGACACCTTCCATACTTAGCTGGTGATCGAGAGTAGACTGCTAGGGTGGAAATTTGTGGCTGGGACATAGCTGGGTAATTTTCCACATTATCAGGTAGATACCAATGTTGTAGCTGTACTGGAACAGCTTTCCCATCTTCTCTGGAATTCCATGTTTCAATCTCTCCAGTCAAGTTTCTACTCTTGTCACAGTACCAAAACAACACTCATAATCACATTCATGTAATTTGTGACTTTTATGACAACGGCAGTCTCTCCCCCTCATCTGTCGCGACCTGTCTACAGCCTTTGTTACAGTTGAGCACAGTATTCTCCTCCTCGCCTTTCCACTGGGTAAGCTTTCATCAGATTCAAAGGGTTAGAAATGTTTGAAGTGTAAAGTCAAACAAGAAACTGAGGTTAAGAAGTGTACTGTTATGTGAGAATTTTTAACTGATTTATGAGCCTGATTATTGTCACTCTGCTTGACACATGCTGTGAAATAAAGAAGCTTAATAATTCACAATTACCAATGTCATGTGTGGTCTTGTGTCAATGTTCAGAAAGCTTTGTGACACACTAAGGCATGTGCAAAAAACACTAATTTAGACCGTAGGGTGCTCCTGTTACACCAGTGGGTTGCACAATCATGCCCTGTGATTAGATGTTAGGCAGTAATGGGCACAATCCTAATGTAAGATGCTTCAAGGCAGTAGCGCACTTTTTGCGATTGAAGACTGAAATTTGGATACATCTGGGGTCCAGTGAATTTTAAAAATATTTTGTCGAGAAATCTTTTGAAACTGTTGTAGATTGGATTACGGATTTTTATTTAATCTTGTGTATTGGAGGTTTTGTATGAAAACTGTTGGATCTCTCCATGTCACATGGGTTATTTCCTGGGACTGAGTTTGGGTGAATTAGGGTTGATTGGAGTTGACCGTGGGTGCTGATTTCAGGAACGCAGTTAATTCTGGGATGGCAGGTGCAGGAAAAGAGTAAGGACAATATATATTTGATAGAAAGTATTTCTCATTTGAATAGATAAAGAAGAAATGTATTGAAGACCCAATGGTATTGCAGACACACAAAGTTTCATCATGTACTTGGCTGCTTGGTAGTGAATAAAATATCTTATTGCAATAGAATGTCATGCTGTGCTTAGAATATCAAAGCTCAGTTGGGCAGTTATCTGACTGGAATTTGCTTTGATTTTGTTCCAAGTTTGGATTTGACTATTATAGCTGTTGTGCCTTGGAGAATCTAGTATTGCTGCACAGGTTTTTGAAAATGCATGACAAGGATGAGTTGATCGTCAACTCTAATATCAACTCCTGAAAGTATTGCTATTGGCATCACCAGTATGGCTGGGATCCATCCAGGTGATGGAGCAAAGAAGTACAAAAATAAACCAGTATCTTGAAGGTTTTTCCTTTTGCAATTCACCTCATTGGATTAATTTGGCTGCTCCAGTGGCCTGTTTTAAAAAGATTGAATTTGATTATCTGATTTTTACTCATTCCGATCAATTTACATTTTAAAAATCAGTGCGCAATATAATCTGTGGTTTTAATGGACACAGTTTTTTGTAATGAGGACAAAATTTTCCCAAGTTCAACTTGCCCTTGTGATATATAGCAATGTTGAGCTATTTGCTGTACCAGGTTTTTTTTATTCCAGTATGTATGTACTGAGCTTGTTTAAACATTGTCTTTGAGGTTCCATTCTTGTTGTACAACATTTCAATGCAATACATTTCAGATAATGTAATTCTAAGCTTTTATGAGTAATGTAATTCTAAGCTTTTATGAGTAAACAAAAGTTTTGATTTATTGTATTATTTCAATGTTTCAGTAGGATCAAGTCCGCTACCAGTTAACCAGCCATTAAATCAGATGTATCAGCCTGGCAGGACACCCTTGGGTCCCCCACCATCAAGTGGAGGTCCTCCTTTGATCAGACCAACGCATCCTGTGGTAACCACTAATCATGATGCACCACTCACTCAAAATCTTTTAAGAGACTCTGAAGGTAACATTTCTACTAGACATAATCATTAATTTCTATTTTAAATTTAGCATGTTGGTACATCATGGAACATGTAACTGTTCCATGATGCCAAGTTGTCTACAGCATAAATGTGCGCTAGCATTAAATATGTACCTCAGACCAGGAAAAGTTTAATACTTCAAACTGTTAAATGGTAGAATTGTCACATTTGAAAATAGTTCTGAATGATATATTTCTGGTTTGAAAATGTTTTATAGGGCTTGTGTGTTTAAGATTTGCAAGTAGAAGATGAATTTGCCTATATGTTAGATTGTAGAATGCTATTCTATAGAAAAATAACAAGTTTATATTTAAACTACGTTTCCTAACTTCTAACTTCATCCCTCTATTTGGCAACAGTAAAGCTGCAACCTTGCGATCACATTTGATTGAGATGAACTTCCAATGCTTCATTCATGCTACCTGTTTCTCCCTTTGTAACATCACCTGACTGCTGCTATCTTAGCTCATCTGCTTTTAAAATAAATAAATTTAGAGTATCAAATTCTTAATTTTTTCCAATTAAGGGACAATTTAGTATGGCCAATTCACCTAAATTGTTTTTTAACACAAAAATGTAATCAGAATAATCCATTCTGGGCAGCATGGTGGCACAGTGGTTAGCATTGTCACGGCGCTGAGGACCCGGGTTAGGACCCGGGTTCGATCCCGGCTCTGGTTCACTGTCCGTGTGGAGTTTGCACATTCTCCCTGTGTCTGCGTGGGTCACACCACCACAACCCAAAGATGTGCAGGGTAGGTGGATTGGCCACACTAAATTGCCCCTTAATTGGAAAAAATAATTGGGTACTATAGAATATTCCATTCTATCATGCATTGTTCTAAATCTGGAACATCCACTTGCTGACATTCCAACTATGATGGTACTTGGGCAAGGAACTGATGATTATAAGATTAAAAAGTTCAGCACAGCATTTTGAAGAGCAACGGGAAAATTTCTGTGGCACAAATTTTAACATACCAAACTAGTTGGTTATGTGAATCCTTATGACCATAGACTAGCAGAGTGAATTGAACTAAATTAAATATATCTATATATGGAATGTGCAACATGCATATTATTTAAAATATTCAGTTGAGATAGGCCTGTTTAGATTTGTATGGTGTGAACCAATGGAGCTCTCAATCCTAGCGATGACCAAATTAGTCTTTGCCTGATCCGAGTTCCATTAATTGGAGTTGTGAACATTATTATGGACTGCAGGAATGATTATTGCATTCTTCAATTGAAGAAGAACTTATTTTCAGCTGGAACCCTGTCTTGGTGGCTTAAATTTTATACAGAAATGATTACTACTTAAAATCAAAAGTGAAACCTGTTTAGAAGTTTTGGAATGAACACTAGAATCCTTGTCATTTGATCTTTATTACTTGCCCAGTATTATGTTTCCAAGTGCAGCTAGAATATGAATTAAAGGCTGCAGTTTCAAAATATGTAAACATAATGTGATGGATGTAGGAATTTATTTTATATTGCATTACAAGTATCTGACGCATGAATGGTTTAAAAGCCTGGATTAGGATTTGTATATATCTGCCGCAGTAATGTTTTTAAACGTCCTGTTTTTAAAAAAAAAGACAGGTGCAGAAGGTGCAATTAAGATGTCATAAAAGTAGGATCATTGTTACTTTAACCCAAACTTTTAAATTTAAAAAGGGAGGCTGAATGTTATGATTTCTGGAGAGTAGATAATTAGAGACATTGTGTTAAATTGAAGCAATTTGGTTATGGGATTTGAGTATGATAAAGAAGGCGTAGTAATGGGAGTGGCCAGTCTGTGGCAGTTAGTTTAGTGCTCTGATAGTTGAGAGCTGAACAATAGTTTCTTCAAAAGGCTGTCAGGTTAAGCAGTAGTCTGACACCGTCAAGACTCTGCAGGCAGTTATTTAAAAGGAATTCTTTATCAAGAGGCTGGCGAGTAATCCTGTGTTTGCTAACTTCTTTTAAAAGTGGGTTTTGACCTGTGATGGGTTTTGCTTGATTGGAGATAAAGAAGGTAGCAGTTAGGAGTTAGTGTTTCATTTTATTGTTAAGCATTGTTAACTGGTAATTGCACGCTCTATGTCTGTGCTGTTGAATGTAGTTTAATACAGTGTTGTTAAGAAAGTTTGTTTTACGGACTTCCGGGTGCGACGATGACCAGCTAAGTCGCACGTTTCGGCAGCTCCCGGTGGAACAGACTTTTGGGCTCTTAATAGGAGCCCCAACGGCAATTTTAACGGCTAAAAGCACTGTGCGGTAAACCAGAAGGGAATCCCCCCTGGATACGGATGGAAAAAGGAGAGTAAAGTGGCCGGATTGCGGTGGATCCTTTAGAGCAGCGGCAAGGAAGGCAAGCAAAAACCAAGATGGCGTCGGAAGGTGGCAGTTTAATATGGGGCCCTGAACAACACGAGTTTTTGAAACGCTGCGTGGAAGAGCTGAAAAAGGAGATGAAGAAGGAGCTGTTGGCCCCGATATTACAGGCGATCGAAGGGCTAACGGATGAGCAAAAGACCCAGGAGCGGGAGCTTCGGGTCGTGAAGGCAAAGGCTGCCGAGAACGAGGACGATATACAGGGCCTGGTGGTGAAGACGGAGATGCACGAGGCACACCATAAACGATGTGTGGAAAGATTGGAGGTGCTGGAGAATAACGCGAGGAGGAATAATTTAAGGATTCTTGGTCTTCCTGAAGGTGTAGAAGGAGCAGACGTCGGGGCATATGTGAGCACGATGCTGCACTCGTTAATGGGAGCGGAGGCCCCGGCGGGTCCGCTGGAGGTGGAGGGAGCATACCGAATGATGGCGCGAGGACCGAGAGCAGGAGAAATTCCCAGAGCCATAGTGGTGAGATTCCTCCGTTTTAAGGACAAAGAGATGGTCCTTAGATGGGCAAAGAAAACTCGGAGCAGTAGATGGGAGAACGCGGTGATCCGCGTATATCAAGACTGGAGTGCGGAGGTGGCGAGAAGGAGGGCGAGCTTTAATCGGGCCAAGGCGGTGCTCCACAAAAAGAAGATAAAATTTGGAATGCTACAACCGGCAAGACTGTGGGTCACATATCAAGGGAGGCACCATTACTTTGAGACGGCGGATGAGGCGTGGACTTTTATTGTGGAAGAAAAACTGGAATAAGCGGGTTACTAAAAAAGAACGTTTGAAACAAAGTGGTGAGGCGAGTATGGGGGGCGAAGAGGGGGGAAAAAGGGGGGGAAAGATGAGTCTTATGTTATTAATCCTGCGATGCGGTAACTTTTCTCTCTTCCACAGGTGGTGGTGGAGGGAGGAAGGGAGGTGGAGGAGATGGGGCTTTGGCCATGGGGGGCGGGGCCAAAAGGGAAGCGCGGGCTTTGTTCCCGTGCTATGATAATCATGGCGAGAATAGGGAAGCAGGAAGGAGGGGGCGTCGCACGGTGCGAGCCGAGGTCACGGGGGGAAGCCGAGGTCGGCCAGAGTTTGCTGACTTCTGGGAGCAACATGGGGGGTGTAACTACGCTAGTGGGGGATCTAGTGGGAGGGGGGAGTTACTGGGTTGCTGCTGCTGGGGAGGGGGAGCTGGAATGGGGTGGGGTGGGCGGGGGGGGGGCGCCGCCTGGGGGGGACACAGCTGCGTGGGAACCGGGTGAGGAGCTGGAAAAAGGGGATGGCTAATCGACAAGGAGGGGGGGGGGGGGGGGGGGGTAAAAAGCCCCCCAACCCGGTTGATCACGTGGAATGTGAGAGGGCTGAACGGGCCGATAAAGAGGGCACGAGTACTCGCACACCATAAGAAACTTAAGGCAGACGTGGTTATGTTACAAGAGACGCACTTGAAACTTATAGACCAGGTTAGACTACGCAAAGGATGGGTGGGGCAGGTGTTTCATTCGGGGCTAGATGCGAAAAACAGGGGGGTGGCAATACTAGTGGGGAAGCGGGTTATGTTTGAGGCAAAGACCATAGTGGCGGATAGCGGGGGCAGATACGTGATGGTGAGTGGCAAATTACAGGGGGAGGCGGTGGTCTTGGTAAACGTATATGCCCCAAACTGGGATGATGCCAATTTTATGAGGTGCATGCTAGGATGCATCCCGGACCTAGAGGTGGGAAAGCTGGTAATGGGGGGAGATTTTAATACGGTGCTGGAGCCAGGGCTGGACAGGTCGAGATCCAGGACTGGAAGGAGGCAGGCTGTAGCCAAGGTGCTTAAAGATTTTATGGAGCAGATGGGAGGAGTAGACCCGTGGAGATTTAGCAGACCTAGGAGTAAGGAGTTCTCGTTTTTCTCCCAGGTCCACAAAGTTTATTCGCGAATAGACTTTTTTGTCTTGGGAAGGGCGTTGATCCCGAAGGTGAGGGGGACGGAGTATACGGCTATAGCCATTTCGGATCACGCTCCACATTGGGTAGACTTGGAGATAGGGGAGGAAACAGAAGGGCGTCCACCCTGGAGAATGGACATGGGACTAATGGCAGATGAAGGGGTGTGTTTAAGGGTGAGGGGGTGCATTGAAAAATACTTGGAACTCAATGATAACGGGGAGGTCCAGGTGGGAGTGGTCTGGGAGGCGCTGAAGGCAGTGGTTAGAGGGGAGCTGATATCAATAAGGGCACATAAAGGAAAGCAGGAGAGTAGGGAATGGGAGCGGTTGCTGCAAGAACTTTTGAGGGTGGACAGGCAATATGCGGAGGCACCGGAGGAGGGACTGTACAGGGAAAGGCAAAGGTTACACGTAGAATTTGACTTGCTGACAACGGGTACTGCAGAAGCACAGTGGAGGAAGGCACAGGGTGTACAGTATGAGTATGGGGAGAAGGCGAGCAGGTTGCTGGCCCATCAATTGAGGAAAAGGGGAGCAGCGAGGGAAATAGGGGGAGTGAGGGATGAGGAAGGAGAGATAGAGCGGGGAGCGGAGAGAGTGAATGGAGTGTTCAAGGCATTCTATAAAAGATTATACGAAGCTCGGCCCCCAGATGGGAAGGAGAGAATGATGAGCTTCCTGGACCGGCTGGAATTTCCTAAGGTGGAGGAGCAGGAGAGGGTGGGACTGGGAGCACAGATCGAGATAGAGGAAGTAGTGAAAGGAATTAGGAGTATGCAGGCGGGGAAGGCTCCGGGACCGGATGGATTTCCAGTCGAATTTTATAGGAAATATGTGGACTTGCTTGCCCCGATACTGATGAGAACCTTTAATGAGGCGAAGGAAAGGGGACAGCTGCCCCCGACTATGTCGGAGGCAACGATATCGCTTCTCCTAAAGAAGGAAAAAGACCCGCTGCAATGCGGGTCCTATAGACCTATTTCCCTCCTAAATGTAGACGCCAAGATTCTGGCCAAGGTAATGGCAATGAGGATAGAGGATTGTGTCCCGGGGGTAGTCCATGAGGACCAAACTGGGTTTGTGAAGGGGAGACAGCTGAATACGAATATACGGAGGCTGCTAGGGGTAATGATGATGCCCCCACCAGAGGGGGAAGCGGAGATAGTGGTGGCGATGGATGCCGAGAAAGCATTTGATAGAGTGGAGTGGGATTATTGTGGGAGGTGTTGAGGAGATTTGGCTTTGGAGATGAGTATATTAGATGGGTACAGCTGCTGTATAGGGCCCCGATGGCGAGCGTGGTCACGAATGGACGGGGGTCTGCGTATTTTCGGCTCCATAGAGGGACGAGGCAGGGATGTCCTCTGTCACCATTATTGTTTGCACTGGCGATTGAGCCCCTGGCAATAGCATTGAGGGGTTCCAGGAAGTGGAGGGGAGTACTCAGGGGAGGCGAGGAACACCGGGTATCTCTTTACGCGGACGATTTATTGGTGTATGTGGCGGACCCGGCGGAGGGGATGCCAGAGATAATGCGGATACTTGGGGAGTTTGGAGAATTTTCAGGATATAAGCTGAACATGGGGAAAAGTGAGCTGTTTGTGGTGCATCCAGGGGAGCAGAGCAGAGAAATAGAGGACTTACCGCTGAGGAAGGTAACAAGGGACTTTCGCTACTTGGGGATCCAGATAGCCAAGAATTGGGGTACGTTGCATAGGTTAAACTTAACGCGGTTGGTGGAACAGATGGAGGAGGACTTCAAGAGATGGGACATGGTATCCCTGTCACTGGCAGGGAGGGTACAAGCGGTTAAAATGGTGGTCCTCCCGAGATTCCTCTTTGTGTTTCAGTGCCTCCCGGTGGTGATCACGAAGGCTTTTTTCAAAAGGATTGAGAAGAATATCATGAGTTTTGTGTGGGCCGGGAAGACCCCGAGAGTGAGGAAGGGATTTTTGCAGCGTAGTAGGGATAGGGGGGGGCTGGCGCTACCGAGCCTGAGTGAGTACTACTGGGCCGCCAACATCTCAATGGTATGTAAGTGGATGGGAGAAGAGGAGGGAGCGGCGTGGAAGAGATTGGAGAGGGCGTCCTGTAGGGGGACTTGCCTACAAGCCATGGTGACGGCGCCGTTGCCGTTCTCACCGAAGAAATACACCACAAGCCCGGTGGTGGTGGCTACTCTGAAAATTTGGGGGCAATGGAGACTGCATAGGGGAAAGATGGGAGCCTCGGTGTGGTCCCCGATAAGAAATAATCATAGGTATTCTCCGGGGAGAATGGATGGGGGATTTGGAACATGGCAAAGAGCAGGAGTAACACAATTGAGAGATCTGTTTGTAGATGGGACGTTTGCAAGTCTGGGAGCGCTGGCCGAAAAATATGGGTTGCCCCAAGGGAATGCATTCCGGTATATGCAACTGAGGGCTTTTGCGAGGCAACAGGTGAGGGAATTCCCGCAGCTCCCAACGCAGGAAGTGCAGGACAGAGTGATCTCAAAGACATGGGTGGGGGACGGTAAGGTATCAGACATATATAGGGAAATGAGGGACGAGGGGGAGATTATGGTAGATGAGCTGAAAGGGAAATGGGAAGAAGAGCTGGGGGAGGAGATTGAGGAGGGGCTGTGGGCTGATGCCCTAAGTAGGGTAAACTCATCGTCCTTGTGTGCCAGGCTAAGCCTGATACAATTTAAGGTGTTACACGGCGCATATGACTGGAGCACGGCTCAGTAAATTTTTTGGAGTAGAGGATAGGTGTGCGAGATGCTCGAGAAGCCCATCGAATCACACCCACATGTTCTGGTCATGTCCGGCACTACAGGGGTTTTGGGTGGGGGTGACAAAGGTGCTTTCGAAGGTGGTGGGGGTCCAGGTCGAACCAAGCTGGGGGTTGGCTATATTCGGGGTTGCAGAAGAGCCCGGAGTGCAGGAGGCGAAAGAGGCTGATGTTTTGGCCTTTGCGTCCCTAGTAGCCCGGCGCAGGATACTGTTGATGTGGAAGGAAGCCAAGCCCCCGGGTGTGGAGACCTGGATAAATGACATTGCAGGGTTTATAAAGCTGGAACGGATTAAGTTCGTCCTAAGGGGATCGGCTCAAGGGTTCACCAGGCGGTGGCAACCGTTCGTCGAATACCTCACCAGAAAGATGGAGGGAATGGAAATGAAGAAGACAGCAGCAGCAACCCAGGGGGGGAGAGGAACCAGAGGGATTCTCAGGGATGTCAATATATAAGTATATAAGTATAATATGTATAGGTTGTTATAGATAATTGTATATTGGACGGTTAAAACATATTTTTGGAGAATATTTATCTGGGACAAGGCAGTTGCCATTTAGTTTTGTTTTTGTTTATATATTATTTCTTGTTTATAAAACTGGCCATTGTTATTTATATTGTGATATTACTGTGTAAAGGATACACAATGTACTGTGATGGTTGGCCAAAAATTTTCAATAAAATATATTTTTTAAAAAAGTAACTTTGTTTTACTACACCATATCCCTATTTATGCATGGCATCACTCCTGGAGCGAAGAACCCTTTCCTCAGTTTTACAAATAAAACAAAAGTGATTGGGGTTCCTGTCCAGTATCCTAGCAAATGTTGGGGTCTAGTCCAGGATTGCAATAATAATTATTCTACCGTTGGGTAATTTCACCTACAAGATAAATCAAACAGCGTTGTACTGTTTATTGAATGGTGATAGCTATGCTTCAATGGATTTTATTAGTCTTTTTGAAGGAATTTGTATACAACTAATTGCATTCCACATAGAGGCTTCAACATAGCAAGACATCCCATGTCACTTCACAAGAATATTGGCAAACCAAATTTAACACTGAACCCATAAGGAGGTAATAGGGCAGAAAAGGTAGATTTTAAGGAGTGGCTTAAAGGAGGAAGGAGAGGCTTGTGGAGGGAATTCCAGAGCTTAGGGTTTCGGTAGTTGAAGGTGCAACTGCAACAGTGGAGCAGTTAAACTCCTGGATGAGCCAGAGGCCAAAGCTGGAGAAATGCAGATATCTTGAATGGTTGTAGAGCTGGAGGGGGTTACAAAGGTAGGGACAGAGAAGACGATGAAAGCTACAGAAATAAATATTTTAAAATAGTCATCTTAGTGCAATAAGTGCAATTTGTTTTCAACTAAATGTGCTTGATGCAAGTTTTTAAAAATCTTTTTAGGAGTCAACATTGGGTCATCTGGTGATCAATCGGTAGCTCCTGACAATTACGATACTGTGGAAGGAGGAGGTGAAATCAGTAAGTACCACACTTTTTATAAATGGTCACTTTTTGTTGTTGGGTGACAGGCCAAATAAGTTGTATTGTTGCAGGATTGACAGTTAGGGATGCCAGCTTTTGCTGAGGTCAGCGTAACAGTACTTTGCACTAACATTTGGAAGGGGAGAATGAGATAAACCTTTGTAAAGCTCTTCCTTATCTGTATAAGCAAGGCTGTCCTCTGAACAACTACTTCAAGTTTGTCGTAACATGTCTATAATCATAAAAGAGGAGATACTGTGATGATGACAAGGTCATAGTTTAGAAAACTGATTTTAGCTTAAGATTGTGAGGATTCTTTGAACAATTTTTTTCTTTACTTTGAGAGGCATTCATACTTACAGCTTTCAATAATGTCATCTAATGGAATGCTACTGTGTTCGAATCTACAATTAAGTAAGTTTGAACTATTTGTTTTTGTTTCTCTATTTTCACTACAGTGCAGCCTATTCAACAAGGTCTCAAAACTAGAAGGACACTTGGCCACTCTTATCCCTCCTTACCCCCTGGCTACCAAAACATGGCTAGCCCTGGCATTCCAGGTGGTCAGCTGGCAAATACAGAAGGACCGCAGCAATTCTCTCAGGTATATGAGGTGTTGCTACCAATGTAGTACTTTTTCCAGTTACTGAGAAATGGTGAAGAACAACATTTGAGTTAGGTCCTCTGTAAAGCATGTGCAACGCCTTCGTAGTCATATACCTATGGGATCTGGGTTCCTGCTGGCACTAGCTTATTTGTAAAGGCACAAGTTAAGATCACATCAGCACACCTCAAAGCGGGACAACTGGGAAAGTCTTCCCAGCATTGCTCCCCGTTTTTTGCTTGCTATTGGGTGTGGAGTAATGTTGTTGAAGAACTGGGTGAAAGTTGTTTGTGATCTTGCCTGCGTGGAACATTGCACAGGAAACCATAGAGAAGAAATTATCTATCTTTAGCGAAAATCAATTTTTTTAAATCGGTGAATTCTCTTCAGTGAGAATTATGATCTACCACCATTTATCAGCAGTAAAATATATTGTTTATGGACAAAGTATTGAATGTTTGAAAAATGTCCACTTTTTATTGAAGTTAGACAGTAGCCTGTTTATTAATCAGACATCTCCATTTCAATTGTTTCTGCTCCAGTATGGTATTCCTCTTGTGTAATACACTTTCATGCAACATATGCAGAAGATTGACCCTCTGCCAGTTTTTATTTACTGCACAATATTTTGGAATATCTTAGTTAAGTGTACTTCCGATGGCTCAGCCTCCAAATAATGGTAGTAATCTATCCTTGCATTGTTTCAGAGATCTGTGGCAAAGGATGTTTGTGACTATTTCTGTTGAAACAAATTGTAACCTACTGCTACCCCATTGATTTATTTTAAAAAAAAAGAATTTGGAGTACCCAATTCATTTTTTCCAATTAAGGGGCAATTTAGCATGGCTAATCCACCTATCCTGCAAGTCTTTGGGTTGTGGGGGCGAAGCCCACGCAAACACGGGGAGAATGTTACTGCCCCATTGATGACCAACTCAGTAAGTCTTTGCTGAGATATTGACTTAAAATCTATTTTGTTGCGTGATGCAAAGGTAATCCCAAAATGTTCTCTCTTCCTCTTTTCCAACATCACCTTGAGCTCTTGATTCGATAAGTGCTGCTGCTTTGGGACTCGAGCTTTAATAATTGCATTACAGTGGCACTCTTGAGATTTATTTTTACAAGCCAATTTATGAACAGATGGTGCACATTTATGAAAATTTTAAAGGAATTGAGGAATCATTTCGGTCAACTCTTCAGTGGTCATCCCAGATAACTCGATTAAGCAAATTGTTTGACTGTATCATTAAGAAATGTTATAATACACAGCTGCATTGCAGGAAATGTGCATCATCATAGAAAATGTAAGCTGAAACAGAACATTTTTCAACATGTGCACCCAAAATCTTTTACTGCAGACTTTTCCCTTCTGTTTTCAGAACACCTGTTTCAAAAGCCCTGGAAATTATGTTTTTTTTTTAAAATGTCTTTTAGGTTCTTTTTATGCTGCAACATATTCTAATATTAAAACTTATTTTCTTCAGACTCCACATTTTAACCAACTAATGACTGGCATGGGTGGGCTTAGCTTGCAGCAGAACCAACAATCTGAGGCAGCACGACCTCTGAATCTCCTGCAGGAGAGGAACATTCTGCCTTCAACTCCAGTCAAAGCCCCTCATCCAAACCTACACCAGGATCTACAGAAACTAAATTGCAATCCAGAGTAAGTTGGGGGGGGGGGGGGGGGGGTGGGGGGCGGGGGCAGTGCTGCTGTGTGTGTGTGTAGTTGAGTATTAAGTAGTATTTTTAATTCTTGCTTATTTATCAGATCCTATTTTAGAACCTAATCTGACCAATTTTTGTTTCTCCTTTGCTGAATCAGGAATTTCAATTTCCTTTTGATGCTTCAACAGCAAGCATGTTCGAGCTAATGGCAATCCATTTAAGAAGCTGGGTCTTGTCTTTGTAGTGTACTGTGGATCTTTTTTCCATTTTTCCTACCTGAAGGGGTTATGGTTCAGTGTGTAACAATCTCCTGTAATCTTGCCCAAGTCAACTTAAATTGATACATATTTAATATAGTTAAGTAATAAAATTCTCAGAACATTTTGTTAGTCATATAATTGTACCTCTTCCAAACTGCAGGTCATCCTTCCAAATTTCTTCTAACTTTTCCTCGTGTTTCTGTGAAGCACCTTGTGATACAACCCAATCCTGTCCATATCCAAATTCACGTGTGCCCAATTCTCCAGCACAAATTGCTTGCTGGAAACAGAAACACAGGATTTACCACCAACCCTCCCTTTTTAATAAAGGAATTTGATTATTGCATTCTGACTGCTGTCACACTGACTATGAATTGAACTGGAACCTTCTGTGTCTTTACCCATTACTTTTACGGAAAAGTTGTTTTTTTAAAAGATCTTTTGATAAAGATCTGTCTGTACCTAATTTTACTAAAATGAAATATTTTTCTATTTAGTGTATTCAGGTGCACATTGACCAACATCCCTCAAACTCAGTCTTTATTGAGCAAAGCAAAACTTCCTTTAGGATTACAGCTACATCCATTCAGAGATCTATCAGTAAGTGATAATATTTCAGTAGTGTAACACTATTTATATTCCAGAAAAAATGTGCTTTGACTCCTTTTCACCCCCAAACTCCCTTCTTCTGAGGTGAGGAGTCGCCTGTTTTTCACTTGGCTCCCCTCCGCAGCAATGTGGTTGATTTAGGCGCAAACTGATTGGACCAAAAGAGGAAAATGAGACTCCTTACCATCTCCTTATTGAACCTGTAGTCCTAATGTAACTGGAGGAACTAATAAGCAACATGTAAAAGGGGAACCTGTGGATGTGGTGTACATTTTTTAGAAGGCATTTGACAAGCTGCCACTTCAAACATTACGGCACAAAATAAAAGCTCATGGTATACAGTGTAACGTATTAGCATGGATAGAGGATTGGTTAGCTAACAGGAAACCAGAGTAGGCATTTTAAGATTGTCAGGATGTTACGGGTAGAGTGCCACAAGGATTAGTGCTGGGGCCTCAACTACTTGCAATCTGTATCAATGATTTGGATGAATGGACCAAATGTATAGTTGCAAAATTTACTGATGAAATAAAGATAGGCAGTTGCGAAGAGGACATGAGGGGTCTGCAAAGGAAGAAGATGTTATAACCTGCCTACTTACCATTGGCTGGGGACTAATGACAATCCCAATCCTGTGGGAGTATGAGCTTCCCCAATGAGGGGGGCCGCGAAACCATTATGTTAAGTGAATGGGTAAAAAAACTTGGCAGTTGGAGCACAATGTGGGAAAATGGCAACTTGTCCACTTTGGCCAAAACAATTGAAAAACAGTAGATTATATAAATGGAGAGAGATTGCAGAGACAGAGGGATCTGGGTGTGAATCACAAATGGTTAACTTGCAGTTACAGCTGTTGGAAATTTGTCTATTGTCAGGGGAATGGAATATAATAGGGATATTTTGGTGCGCATTGATGAGGCCATATATAGAGTACTGTGTCCAGTTTTGGTCTCCTTATTTAAAGCATAATTGCATTAGAAGCAGTGCAGAGAAGGTTCACTGACATTCCTGGGATGAGGGGGTTATCTTATGAAGAAAGGCTAGACAGGTTATGGCTTCATCTATTGGGTTTTAGAAGAATAAGAGGTGATCTTATTGAAACAGATAAGAACCTGGGGATATTTAGAGCAGATGTTGATCGGATATTTCCCCTGTTAGGAGAGAGCAGAAATAAGGAACACAGTTTAAAAATAGGGGACCTTCAATTAAGTCGATGAGAATTCTTTCTAAGGGCCTTGAGTCTGTGGAACTCGAGAAGGGTAGAGGCAAGGTCATTGAAGATTTTTATGACCGAGGTAAATCGATTCTTGACTAAAAAGGGAGTCAAAAGGGTGTAGGAGATGGGCAGGAAAGGGGCATTGAGGCCACAATCCGATCAACCATGATCTTATTAAATGGTGGAGCAGGTTTAAAGGGTCAAATCACCGATTCCTTCTCCAAGTTTGCATGGAATAATTTAATTTTACCCCTTTCAATCTTCATTTTAAATGTCGCACTGTTTAAAAAAAAAAATGGAAATGTATTTTTTTCATAGTTTTTTTTTAAAAAAAAGGTCTGTCCATATCATTGCACTTAAATTTATTTGCTTCATGTTGCAGCAATTGCCTGTGGTTACATCGAGTACCATTGTGAGGTGTCGTACTTGCAGAACTTATATAAATCCTTTTGTCAACTTTCTGGACCAAAGAAGATGGAAATGTAACTTGTGCTATCGAGTTAATGATGGTAAGTTCATCAAAAAGAACATCTGTTTTGAAAACATTGACTATTTAAAGAGAACCAGATACAGGGGTTTGAGATGAGGACTGAGTTGGCTTGAGAAAGGGGTTTGAGAGACGAGGGCTGAATTAACATGAAATTCTGCTCTCCCTTGCAGAGCAGAACAAGGAGGGTATGCAGGAAGGATAAGAGGTTAGAAATGGTGATGATCGTGGTTATGAAAGAGAGAAGCTGCCATGTAAATGGTACTTTATGAATGTTATAGAATCAGAACCACAATGTAGAGGGAGGCCATTCAGCCCATTATGACGGCACCAACCCTCTGAAAGAGCACTCTAACCAGGCCGTGTCCCTGCAACCCCATAACCACATTTAACTCGCAAACCCCTGGACACTAAGGGGCAATTTAATATGGCCAATCCACCTAACCTGCGCACCTTTGGACTGTGGGAGGAAATCGGAGCACCTAGAGGAAACCCACGCAGACACTGGGAGAATGTCTCACTCGATTGCTTTAGCAGGACAGACCCAGTTATGCAGGCAAGCATTGTTTCAATTTTCACACAACCGAGTCTCTCAGCAAATTAACCACCAGGTCACGTACTTTAGGTGCTGGTCGAAGAATGGATGTTGGGAATTCTCTGCTATTGCTCAAGTAGAATCACAAAACTTTTTTGTGTCTATTTTAGCAAGCAGACAGGTTTAACCAATCCAAAAGATTCCTACAGAATAGGAATCCTTCAGATGTGCACTTTGGTGTTGGTTTAGAATGTGTTCAGTAGCGTTGAATCCACAACCTGCAGATGAATATTGCCATCAACTGAGTCAAACTGACATATTATTCCGTTGACGAAGTGATAGCACAGTGTTTGTAGATGAGAATTTAAAATGTGATTCTTCATTGTTTAAAACTAGTGCAGATAGTTCGGAACAAGGATGAGCATGACTTAAAGCAGGATTGGATGCGGGCAGTAGGAGCTTGGATGACTTTTCATTTGTGGGTGGTCAGGAGACCATTAAAGAGAACACTCATGCACCCCCATGCCCCCCACACAATGGGCAGGAGAGGATCGATGGGTGGGGTGAAGGTGGGAAATGCATTTCCATACTGCAACGTACAGGCTTGTTACTGTTTTTGCTGCAGTATATTTTGTGTCATGCATGTCTCCCATCTTGGAGAATTGGGGAACTTCATTAACATGTTTAAATTGCTGGGTGGCACGGTGGCACAGTGGTTAGCACTACTGCCTTGCGGCACCTAGGTCCCAGGTTCGATCCAGGCCCGAGTCCCTGTCCGTGTGGAGTTTGCACATTCTCCTTGTGTCTGCATGGGTTTCACCCCCCACAACCCAAAGATGTGCAGGGTAGATGGCGTGGCCTCGCTAAATTGCCCCTTAATTGGGAAAAAAAATAATTGGATACTCTCGATTTATTTTGAAAAACATATTTAAATTGGACTAGATGATTGACTTTATCTCTGAATAAGGAAATTTAAGAGGCAATTTGAGGGAGTAATTTCACTTAGCGCCAATGCTGAACTTGTGCAGCCTGACTTGGAGGAAGAGTCTTTGACCATTTCACATTGGAGTCACTTTGGACCCTGTTGTCCAACAGAGGTTTTGGGTTGATGTGAAGGTGTAATTGTTTTGCCCCTCCACTAAAATTGCAATGACTTTTCACTTTAATTTTAAACAATTCATTATTAAATGTTGCTTTAATTAATTATTGTTTTTGCTGGTCAGTGAATTGGTAGTAAGTTTAGGATTCATGTTAGTAGTACGAAAGGAGTGTCAGAAGAAATATTTCACTAAGGTTTTTGCATTAACACTTGACTAGTGACGTGGAGTCAGTTGCAGAACAAAATCAAAGTGCCTTCAGGGTTGGAGCCAGCTCCTACACGTGCATAATTTGTTAAAAGGGCTGCTTTTGTCTATTTCTTTAATTCAAGTTGGTTACGAGTGGTCACTTAGTGGTTGTTGTCTGTAAAACCTCAGACACTTCAGTTTATAATGCAAATGTTTTATCCAGGTGCCCTTATTTACGAGATGAACAAAAGACAAATACAAGTATTACGTTTCAACCAAAGTAAAACAGTTACCTTTAATTATCCCGATTACAATAATCCCAAGAGTCTTAATACTACCCGTGCCATGAACTGAGTTGAGTTGCAGGCCCAATTCTGAATCTCGGTTGTCTCAGGGCTTCTGTCCATGAAGGTGGGTCTCCATAAGACATAGGAGCAGAATTAGGCCATTTGGCCCATCGAGTCTGCTCCGCCATTCAATCACGGCTGATATTTTCTCATCTCCATTCTCCTGCCTTCTCCCCATAATCCCTGATCCCCTTATTAATCAAGAACCTATCTATCTCTGACTTAAAGACACTCAGTGAATTGGCCTCCCCACAGCATTCTGTGGTAAAGAGTTCCACAGATTCACCACCCTCTGGCTGAAGAAATTCCTCCTCATCTCTGTTTTAAAGGATTGTCCCTTTAGTCTGAGATTGTGTCCTCTGGCTCTAGTTTTTCCTACAAGTCCACTCTATCCAGGCCTCGCAGTATCTTGCAAGTTTCAATAAGATCCCCCCTCATCCTTCTAAACTCCAACGAGTACAGACCCAGAGTCCTCAAACGTTCCTCATACGACAAGTTCTACATTCTAGGGATCATTCTTGTGAACCTCCTCTGGACCCTTTCCAAGGCCAGCACATCCTTCTTTAGATATGGGGCCCAAAACTGCTCACAATACTCCAAAAGGGGTCTGTCCAGAGCCTTATACAGCCTCAGAAGTGCATCCCTGGTCTTGTATTCTAGCCGTCTTGACATGAATGCTAACATTGCATTTGCCTTATTAACTGCTGACTGAACCTGCACATTAACCTTAAGAGAATCATGAAGAAGAATTCCCAAGTCCCTTTGTGCTTCTGGTTTCCGAAGCATTTCCCCATTTAGAAAATAGTCTATGCCTAAATTCTTCCTACCAAAGTGCATAACCTCACACTTTTCCACATTGTATTTCATTTGCCACTTCATTGCCCACTTTCCTAGCTTGTCGAAGTCCTTCTGCAGCCCCCTTGCTACCTCAATACTATCTGTCCCTCTACAGATCTCTGTATCATCTGCAAAATTAGCAACAGTGCCTTCAGTACCTTCTTCCAGATCATTAATGTATATTGTAAAAAGTTGTCCCAGCACAGGCCCCCAAGGCACACCACTAGTCACTGGTTGCTATCCTGAAAAAGACCCCTTTATCCCCACTCTGCCTTCTGCCAGTCAGCCAATCCTCTATCCATGCCGGGATCTTACCCTGAAAACCATGAGCTCTTAACTTATTTAACAGTCTCCAATGCGGCACCTTGTCAAAGGCCTTCTGGAAATCTAAATACATCACTTCCACTGGTTATCTTTTGTCTAACTTGCTTGTTACCTCCTCAAAGAACTCTTAACAAATTTGTCAGACACGACTTCCCTTTGACAAAGCCGAGCTGACTCAGTCCTATTTTACCATGCATTTCCAAGTGCTTCGCGATCTCATCTTTAATAACAGACTCTAAAATCTTACCAATGACCGAATTACCAATGACCAATTACCAATGTCTCGCATGCTGTTTTCTTCAGTCCTCTGGTCTGTCGTTGAATCTTCCCTCTTGCCTCTGTGCCGAGTCTTCACCGGGGAGGGTCCTGGGTGGTCGATCTTTATCCCGCTCTTTGCGCCTGTCTAGAAAGTTCTCTGGCCCTCAGCCAATGAGCTCTCGGGGCAGAGGTCCCAACACTCAATGGAGCTTCCGATTGCAACTCTGCAGGACGCCAGGAAGCCACCCTCAGGGGTCCATCTTTCAGGTGTGTTGTTCACACGTAACCATACTTCATATATGGTAACGGTTGGAAAACTGGGTGCCAGAAAGTCTAGCTTCATCTGGGCAATTCACAACAATCTATCCATTTGAATGGGACTGAATTATCGCTTGATGTCTTGTTGACAGTGCAGTTCCAGACTTGTCCCAACAGTCTGTCTCTGTTCAGTGGATTTGAACTTGGCTTTTCGAATTCCCATCAGGCCTCCCTGTTGGGGTAATTTAAAATGTCAAATTCTTAATTTAAAGTGTCCATTTTATATCAGGCCTAAAATTCAGGCCGTTGTCCATTTTACCATAGCTGGCATAGAAAATGGAAGCATGCTCTTGAGATTTATCTGACTTATTAAGGCAGTGGTGCACAAGTGTACAACAACTGATCTGGTAGTGTCCAAAAAATCTTCCACTATCCAGCACTAACATCATCATCTAGATATGTATAAATGTACAAAAATGCAAGTCTGAGAGATGATGTTGCACTGACTTGGAATTTGTGCATTACCTCTGCAAACTTCTGAAACTATTGTACTGATATTTAGTTCCTGAAGAATTCATGTATAATCCTGTGTCTCGATCGTACGGTGAACCACATAAGCGACCTGAAGTTCAAAGTGCTACTATAGAGTTTATTGCTCCTTCAGAGTACATGGTGAGTCTAGTTTTTTATTTTTTAAACTAATATATTTCTCCATCCTCATTGCGCAACTTTTGCTTTTGAAGTGATGTTGAACTTTGTCCAATTTTGTTACCAAACCTTGTTTATAATGAAGTACTGTTGAATTCCATGAGATCCTAAACTGGCTTTAAAAATGTAACTGAATAATATCTTGCCCATGGCACACTTTTCCCACCTATTTAGTGTCCTATATGTGCTTCAAGCTTGTGGATCAACCAGGGCTATTAGCAACTATTTTTTAAATGGTAATTTATTTGTTAAGTTGAGATACTGGACTTAAATAAATATCAAGTTATTTTTATATCAACATGCATGATGTCCAGATGTCCCAAATCACTTTGAAATATTTGAGACTGTTAATGTGGCAGCTAATTTGCATACTTTAAGATCAGACTATCAGATGGATGTTGGTTGAGGGGTAAATATTGGGCCAGGGCACTGGGAGAACCCCCCTCCTCTTAAAATTTGCACCTTCGACAGTGCAGCACTCTATTCGCTCTCCACTGCAGTGTTGATTGCATTATATCCTTTGGTCTCTGGAATGGGACTAAACTGCGATCTGCTGTCTCAGTGATTGGTATGTTACCACTGAACCAATTGTGACATCCATAAATGCTTTAAAAAGTTCCAAATGTATTCTGGGTCCCTGGTTACGCAAGAGATATTACGTGCATGAAAGAGTTCCCACGTCAGTTTCTCCACTCATACCTTCTTGATTAAAGTGCAAAAAACCTGTTGGTTCTATGCTACCCTTGCAACAAGCAGAACTATGAGCTGATAACAGCTTGCCATCCAGCCATGTACTGTGCTCCACTCATCAGAACATTTAATTTTAAGCAGGAGCATGTTTAAAATGCTGGTGTTCCATCTTTCTTTGATATCTTGGCTGTGGTAGAAGTGGCACACTGCAGTCACTTGGATGGCAGAACTATGGCCCTGATATTTAGCATTTTTTTCCTGATAGCTAAAAGTTGCAATACCTAACAAAATCTATTACTTGCATTTGTGTACAAAATGTATGGAACTGGTTAAAATGTGTTTATTGTGAGCATGATGACTTTATCCATGTGTTAAATCTATACAAACGTACATGTTCTCTTGCATTGGCCCATTTTTTAAATTCGGGGTTGTTTCCCATTTCATGAAATTAGTAAGCCTGTTTGAGCAAACCACTGTTTGTCCGCCACTCATGATAGCTGAGAAACTCCTTTATGGGAATTCACGTTGAATGATCATAGAGGTTAGGGGTTGAACAACTGTCTCTTTGCCAGGAGACCCAGTTTTGTAGCACAGCAGCTATCTGCCAATACTGAAAGATCATTTTAAGAAATTCTGGGAGTTTAAAAAAAATATTTTTAGTCGCATTTTCCTGTTTTTACAGAGTAACAGCTCAATCTATGGTACACCTGGTATTAACATATAGAGTCACTTCTTATTTAGAATTTGCTTTATGCGCTCCCTCTGGATCAGTACCACATCAGCCAGTGCCCGGGCAATGCCGCCCCCCCCCCCACACACCCATTGGTAGTCTAGTTTTTCCCCCTAGTACTGACTTCTGTCCTGGGTGTCATATACTGTGCTCCATTCCTTTCTGTTGTGGTTTTTAGATGTTGTCCTTGTGGAGTCGGGGGCGGGAAGGGATGGGGGGGGGGGGGAGATGGGATGCTTCCCTGGCCCCTCCCTTTTTCCCTTTGTTTTGTTCTGTGACTCCCTTGCATTCCCTCCTCACCCTTCCCCCTCTGTTCCTTTCCAATGTCGTGTCCCCCCCCCCCCCCCCCCCCCCCCCCCCCCCCCCCCCCCCCCACACTCTTCCTAGTCTATTGGCCTTGAACAGGTTTTGGAACAGGCTGGTGAATGGCCCCCATGCTTTGTGGGAACCGTCGGATGGTGTATTTAATCTTCTCCAGGTGGAGAAATTCCGACAGGTCTTCCAGCCAGTCTGCAGCTGTGGTGGTGCTGCGGATTGCCAGCTGAGCAGGATTCTCCGCCGTGTAATTAATGAAGCAATAGCCAGGGCGTCGGCCCTTTATCCCCATATGTAGTTCTGGCTGGTTCGCTACCCCGAAGACTGCCACTCCTGGGCACGGCTCCACCCTCACCCCCACAACCTTGGACATTGCCTCGAAGAAGGCTGTCCAGAACCCGACAAGTCGGGAACAGGCCCAGAACACGTGCACGTGCTTGACTGGGCCCCCCCTGGCACAGTCGCATTTACCCTCCACCTCCGGGAAGAACCTGTTCATTTGGGTTCTAGTTAGGTGGGCTCTGTGCATCACTTTAAACTGCATGAGGCAGTCTAGTTAGCGCAGGAAGAAGTGAAGTTTAAATTTAAAAAAATATATATATTTTTATTTAGAGTAACCCAATTATTTTTTTCCCAATTAAGGGACAATTTAGCGTGGCCAATCCACCTAACTTGCACATCTTTGGGTTGTGGGGGTGAAACCCACGCCGACATGGGGAGAATGTGCAAACTCCATATGGACAGTGACGCAGGGCCGGGATTCGAACTCTGGTCCTCAGCGCCGTAATCTCAGTGCTAACCACTGCCACATGCTGCCCAGGAAGAGGTGAAGTTGGCCCTGTTCTGCTTTGGTCCTGAGTACCCAACGCACTTAGTCCCCAGTTCGTCCTCCCATTTTCATCTGGCTCCGTCCAGTGGTATTCTTGCCCTATCCAGTAACCATCCATAGATGTTCCCCCAGTTCCTCTTCCTCCTCTCTCTCTTCACCCCCGCCCCCCCCCCCCCAAACTTACTGTCCGTGTTTATTCGTTCCTCCAGTAGTATGTGTCTCTTGGGGCCCTGGGGTATCTTGCTATCTCCTTGTAGAGAAAGTATTTAATTTGAAGGTACCCGAGTTCCTGTCCTGTCGGTCGTCAGTTCGCTCAAGGTCGCGATTCTGTCCCCTACGTAAAAGCCCATAACTGCTAGTTTTCTCTCTCCTCCACCCCCCCCCCCCCCCCCCCCCCCCCCCCACCCCTGCCCTGTCGCCATTTTTAAAATAGTAGCATCGAGCATGGCTGGTGGGAATTAGGTTCCCGCAGACGCAGATGGGGGCCATTGAGGACACCTCGATTAATCCGAAATGTTGCCTCATTTGGTTCCATTTCTTCAATGTGGCTACCACCATTGGGCAGGATGTGTATTTTGTCGGTGGGCGGGGGGGGAACACGCTGCCGTGGCGAGGGTCCGGAGTGTCGTTCTCTTGCAGGAGGACTCCTCCAGCCTCACCCATTCAGTGTTGGATTCTCATATCCATCCCCTCTCTCGGCTGTGGCTTTGTAGGTTCGGTAGTGCCAAACCGCCCATATTTTTCCTCCTTTTGCATGCATGTCGACTTGGGGATCTTTGTGTGTCCCCCCCCCCCCCCCCCCCCCCGTGTCCCCCCATACATACACACACTAACGCCATGATCATTTTGTCAATCTTATGGAAAAAAGCCTTGGGGATCAAGGTCATTCTGGATCTAAACAGGAAAACGAACCTCGGCAGTACATTCATTTTGATTGTCTGCATCCTCCCCATCAGGGAAAGCGGGAGTGCATCCCATCTCTGTAGGTCCTTTTTAACTTCCTCCGCCAGACTGGTCAGATTCCACTTGTGGATCCCTGTCCAGGCCCGGGCTATCTGGAACCCCAGGTAGCGGAATTTGTTTTGGGCTAGTTTCAATGGCTGTCCCTCCCCCATTCGGGTTCACCAGGAATGCCTCGCTCTTGCCCAGGTTGAGTTTGTAGCCCGAGAAGGCGCCAAACTCTTCCAGGAGCTTCATGATTACTTTCAGGCCGATCTGTGGGTCCGAGATGTAGAGGAGCAGGTTACCCGCATAGAGTGACACTCTGTGCTCTCTGCCTCCTCTTTGGATGCCCTTCCAGCTTTTTGTGTCACGCAGAGCATTCACCAGGTGTTCAATTGCCAGGGCGAACAGGAGTGGTGACAGTGGGCATCCCTGCCTTGTTCCTCTGTAAAACTGGAAATATTCAGAGCTGGCGGTGTTGGTCCAAACGCTCACCTTGGAGGCATTGTACAAGAGCTTCACCCACGAGGTGAACCCCGTTCCTAGCACAAACCGCTCCAGTACCTCAATGAGGTACTTCCATTCGACTTTTTCGAAGGCCTTTTCTGCTTCCAGGGAGACGATCACCTTTGGTTCTCTCCCTGGATGGGGTCATTATTACATTCAGCAGCAGCCTGATGTTCGCAGTTAGCTGCCTACTCTTAACAAAGTCCATCTAGTCCTCTGTGACCACCTCCAGTACGCGGTTCACCGGTTTCTTGGGAAGGACTTGCGTGAGTCTCTTCGCGTCTACGTTGAGCAACAAAATGGGTCTGTGCGGTCCACATTGCTCGGGACTTTTGTCTTTTTTGGATATCAGCGATATCGTGACCTGTGTTTGTTTTGGAGGCAGGGTCTCGAGTCTGCGAACATGTCTCATAGGTGTGGGGCCAGGGCCGGTGCAACATTTTTAGAGGTCCACCGGGACCCTGTCAAGTCCCGGCTGCTTCCTCGGCTGCAGGGAGCTGATGCTCTCCATGATCTGTCCCAGTCCTATTGGCGCTCCCAGTTTCCCCTGCCTATCGCCTCCCATGACTGGCATGTCCAGTCCATTGAGGAAGCATTTCATCCCCATGTCCCCATCGGGTGGTGTACAGTCCCCAGCAGATGATCTCAAACGCTTGGTTGATCTCTTTTTGTTCGGTTACCAGTCTGCCTGTGCTATTCTTCGTCAGGGCTATCTCTCTCTCATGGCTGCCTGCTTTCTCAGCTGGTGAGTCATTAGGCGACTAGCCTTTTCTCCATGTTCATAGATGGTCCCCCATGGCTGGCAGAGTTGGTGCACTGCTTTCCTGGTGTATAGCAGGTTAAAGTCCATTTGTAGCTATTTCCTCTCCACCAGAAGCTCTACGGTCGTGTCCTCTGAGTACTTTCTGTCGACCTCCAGAATGGAGTTGATCAGTTGCCTGGCCGCCCTCTCTTCCCTTTCTCTATGTGCCTTGTAAGGTGTAATCTCACCTCTAATCACAGCCTTCACTGCCTCCCAGAACGTGGAAGACTTCCCCATTCTGGTTATTTGTAATGTACTCTCCTATGGCTTGTCATGTTTTCTGGCAGAAGGCCTTATAATAATAATCTTTATTGTCACAAGTAGGCTTACATTAACACTGCAATGAAGTTACTGTGAAAAGCCCCTAGTCGCCACATTCCGGCGCTTGTTCGGTACACTGAGGAATTCAGAATGTCGAAATTACCTAACAGCACATCTTTTGGGACTTGTGGGAGGAAACTGGAGCATCCAGAGGAAACCCACATAGACACAGGGAGAATATGCAGACTCCACAGACAGTGACCCAAGCCAGGAATTGAACCTGGGACCCTGTGCTACCATGCCACCCATATCGGCCAAGAGGTCCATGTCCAACCTCCACTTGGGGCATTGGGCACAGCTTGTCTCCAACCTCATCCATGTATTGTAGAGCGTGGTGAGAGATAACTGTCACTGAGTATTACACCCTTACTATTCCTGGAAGCACCGATTTTCCCACTGCAAAGAAGTCTATAATTGAATATGCTTTCTGCACCGGTGAAAAGAACGAGAATTCCTTCTCACCGGGGTGTAGGAACTGCCATGCGTCCACCGCTCCGATCTGTTCCATGAATGCTCCCAGTTGCCTAGCCATGCCTGTCCTTTTCCTCGATCTGGGGCTCGATCGGTCGATCAGCGGGTCCTGTACACATTCAAAGCCCCCCCCCCCAAAAAGATAATTTCCGCCATAGACTTTTTAAAAAATAATAATTTTTATTAAAGATTTTCATAAAATATCAATAACAAAATAAGAAAAAAATAACCCAACAGGGTTAAGTACAAAACACAATCTCAAAAAAGCAACCCCCCAAACCCCTCTTTTCCCCCCCCCCCCCCCCGTACCTAAATAATAAATTAACATTAACACCCGACTTAACACAACAGGTGTATACACCCCCTCAGACCCTTCCAGTGTAAATAACATGAACAAAAATAAAGTAAACCCCCCCCCCCCCCCCCCCACTCCCCGAGCTGCTGCTGCCATTGACCAATGTCTATCGTTCTGCCAGAAAGTCTAAGAACGGTTGCCACCGCCTAAAGAACCCTTGTACCGACCCTCTCAAGGCGAATTTCACCCTCTCCAATTTAATGAATCCTGCCATATCGCTGATCCAGGATTCCACGCTTGGGGGCCTCGTATCTTTCCACTGAAGGAGAATCCTCCGCCGGGCTACCAGGGACGCAAAGGCCAGAATTCCAGCCTCTTTCACCTCCTGCACTCCCGGCTCCTCTGCCACCCCAAATATTGCGAGCCCCCAGCCCGGTTTGACCCTGGATCCTACCACCCTCGACACCGTCGTCGCTACGCCCTTCCAAAATTCCTCCAGCGCTGGGCATGCCCAGAACATATGGGTGTGATTTGCTGGGCTCCCTGAGCACCTAACACACCTGTCCTCACCCCCAAAGAACCTGCTCATCCTTGTCCCGGTCATGTGTGCCCTGTGCAGCACCTTAAACTGTATGAGGCTGAGCCTTGTGCATGAAGAGGAAGAGTTCACCCTCCCTAGGGCATCTGCCCACGTCCCCTCTTCGACCTTCTCTCCCAACTCCTCCTCCCACTTACCTTTCAACTCCACCACCGAGGCCTCCTCCTCCTCCTCCTGCATCACCTGATAAGTTTCCGAGATCTTCCCCACTTCCACCCACCCCCCCGAGAGCACCCTGTCCTGTACTGTGTGTGGCAGTAGCTGTGGGAATTCCACCACCTGCCGTCTGGCAAACGCCCTTACCTGTAAGTACCTAAAGGTGTTCCCTGGGGGGAGCCCGTACTTCTCCTCCAGCTCACCCAAGCTCGCGAACTTCCCGTCCACAAACAGGTCCACCAACTTTCGTATGCCTGCCCTGTGCCACCCCGAAAACCCTCCACCTGTTCTTCCTGGGGCGAACCGGTGGTTCCCCCGTAATGGGGTCCACGCCGAGGCCCTAACTTCCCCCCTATGCCGCCTCCACTGCCCCCAAATTTTGAGGGCCGCCACCATCACCGGGCTCGTGGTATACGTCCTTGGAGGGAGCGGCAGCGGTGCCGTTGCCAGCGCCCCCAGACTCGTACCCACACAGGACGCCGTCTCCAGCCTCTTCCATGCAGCCCCCTCCCCCTCCATCACCCACTTGCGCACCATTGCCGCATTGGCGGCCCAGTAGTACCCACAGAGGTTGGGCAGTGCCAGCCCCCCCCTATCTCTACTCCGCTCCAGGAATACCCTTCTCACCCTCTGAGTCCCTCGCGCCCACACAAACCCCATTATACTCCTGTTAACCCGCCTGAAAAAAGCCTTTGGGATAAACACTGGGAGGCACTGGAGCAGGAACAAAAATCTTGGGAGCACCGTCATTTTGACTGACTGCACCCTACCCGCCAGGGACAGCGGCAACACGTCCCACCTCTTGAACTCCTCCTCCATTTGCTCCACCAGCCGTGTAAAGTTAAGCCTATGCAGGGCCCCCCAGCTCCTGGCCACCTGGACTCCCAAATATCTGAAACTCCTCTCCGCCCTTTTTAGTGCGAGCTCGCCAATCCCCCTCTCCCGGTCCCCTAGCTGAACTAGAAACAGCTCGCTCTTCCCCATATTGAGCTTGTACCCCGAAAAGTCCCCGAATTCCCTAAGGATCCTCATTACCTCTGGCATTCCTCCCACCGGGTCCGCCACATACAGCAGCAGGTCGTCCGCATAAAGCGACACCCTATGCTCCTCCCCACCCCGCACCAACCCCCTCCAGTTCCTCGACTCTCTCAGTGCCATAGCCAGGGGTTCAATCGCCAGTGCGAAGAGCAGGGGGGACAGGGGACACCCCTGTCTCGTCCGTCGGTGCAACCGAAAGTACTCGGACCTCCTCCTATTTGTGGCCACACTCGCCATCGGGACCTCATACAACAGCCTAACCCACCTGACAAAGCCCTCCCCAAACCCGAACCTCTTCAGCACCTCCCACAGGTACCCCCACTCTACCCTATCGAAGGCTTTCTCAGAGTCCATCGCCACCACTATCTCCGCTTCCCCCTCCCTCGCCGGCATCATGATAACGTTCAAAAGCCTCCGCACATTCGCGTTCAACTGTCTCCCCTTCACAAACCCCGTCTGGTCTTCATGGATGATCTGCGGCACACAATCCTCAATCCTCGTGGCTAAGACCTTCGCCAGCACCTTGGCATCTACATTTAGCAAGGAAATCGGTCTGTAAGACCCACATTGCAGGGGATCCTTGTCCCGCTTCAGGATCAAGGAGATCAGTGCCCGGGACATCGTCGGGGGTAAAGCCCCCCCTCCCTTGCCTCATTGAAGGTCCTAACTAACAGCGGGCCCAACAGGTCCATATATTTTTTATAGAACTCAACCGGGAAACCATCCGGCCCCGGTGCCTTCCCCGCCTGCATGCTTTCTATCCCTTTGATCAGCTCCTCCAGCCCAATCGGGGCCCCCAGTCCCGCCACCAGTCCCTCTTGCACCTTTGGAAACCTCAATTGGTCCAGGAAACGGCCCATCCCTCCCTCCTCCCGTGGGGGCTCGGATCGGGACAATTCCTCGTAGAAGTCCCTGAAGACCCCATTGATGCCAACCCCACTCCGCACCACGCTCCCTCCCCTGTCATTAACTCCCCCGATCTCCCTAGCTGCATCCCGCTTCCGAAGCTGATGCGCCAGCATCCGGCTTGCCTTTTCCCCATACTCGTAGACCGCCCCCTGGGCCTTCCTCCACTGCACCTCCGCCTTCCTGGTGGTCACCAGGTCGAATTCGGCCTGGAGGCTGCGCCTCTTCCTCAACAATCCTTCCTCAGGTTCTTCTGCATACCTCCTGTCTACCCTCACCATCTCGCCCACCAGCCTCTCCCTCTCCCTCCGCTCCTTGTGGGCCCTGATGGAGATCAGCTCTCCCCTCACCACCGCCTTCAGTGCCTCCCATACCATCCCCACTCGGACCTCCCCGTTGTCGTTGGTCTCCAAGTACCTCTCTATACTTCCTCGGACCCGCTCGCTCACCTCCTCGTCCGCCAACAGCCCCACCTCCAAGCGCCACAGTGGGCGCAGGTTCCTCTCCTCCCCCATCTCCAAGTCCACCCAATGCGGGGCGTGGTCTGAAATGGCTATTGCCGAATACTCTGTATCCTCTACTCTCGCTATCAGCGCCCTACTCAAAATGAAAAAGTCGATTCGAGAATAAGCCTTATGGACATGTGAGAAGAATGAAAATTCCCTAGCCCCCGGCATTGCAAATCTCCAAGGGTCCACCCCTCCCATCTGGTCCATAAACTCCCTCAACACTCTAGCTGCCGCCGGCTTCCTACCCGTCCTAGACCTGGAGCAATCCAGTGCAGGATCCAACACCGTGTTAAAGTCTCCCCCCATTATCAGGCCCCCCACTTCCAAGTCTGGGATCCGACCCAACATACGCCGCATAAAACCCGCATCGTCCCAGTTCGGAGCATACACATTGACCAGTACCACCCTCTCTCCCTGCAACTTACCACTTACCATTATGTACTACCGCCATTATCTGCCACAATGCTCGACGCCTCGAATAACACCTTCTTTCTCACCAAGATCGCCACCCCTCGATTTTTGGCATCTAGCCCCGAGTGAAACACCTGACCTACCCACCCTTTCCTCAGTCTTACCTGGTCTACCACCTTCAGGTGTGTCTCCTGGAGCATAACCACATCCGCTTTGAGCCCCTTCAGATGTGCGAACACGCGGGCCCACTTAACCGGCCCATTCAGTCCCCTTACATTCCAGGTTATCAGCCGGATCAGGGGGCTACCCGCCCCCCTCCCCCACCGACTAGCCATGACCCCTCCTCGGCCAGCCACGCCCCCGCACCCCACACCCGGCCCGTTCCCCACAGCGGCATACCCCCGTCTCAACCCACCCCACTCGCTCCAGCTCCTCCTTGATCTTAGCAGCAGCAACTCTATTCCCCCCCCCCCCCCCCCCCCCCGGGCTAGGACCCATCCTAGCTGGTTTACTCCCCCCATTGCACTTCCGCAAGTCTGCTGACCAAGGCCACTCCCGCCTCCCCTTCGACTTCTCCCATTATGTGGCACACCCTCCTCTCCCGCTGCCCATTCACAGGCTCTCCCCCTCCGTTCTAAGCGCGGGAAACAATCCTCGCTTCCCCGCCCCCCCCCCAAGTCTTCGGCGCGGGAAAAAACCGCGCGCTCTCCACCTACCTGGCCCCACCGCCAACCAAAACAGTGCCGAACCCGCCCCATCCACCCTCCCCAACCCGAAAGAGAAAAACACAGAAAAAGAAACCCAAAACAATGCAAAGGTCCCCCCCGAACCAAAAGTAGGCATAACACATCCACCGCCGTCCCCAATCGCCCATCCCGACCCTCAGTCTGTGTCCAGCTTCTCAGCCTGACCAAAAGCCCACGCCTCCTCCGGAGACTCAAAATAATGGTGCCGGTCCTTGTAGGTAACCCACAGTCGCGCCGGCTGCAACATGCCAAACTTCACCCCCTTCCTGTGCAGCACCGCCTTTGCTCGATTGTACCCGGCCCTCCTCTTCGCCACCTCCGCACTCCAGTCCTGATATATCCGAACCTCCGCGTTCTCCCACCTGCTGCTCCTCTCCTTCTTGGCCCACCTGAGCACACACTCCCGATCGACGAACCGATGGAACCGCACCAGCACCGCCCGCGGAGGCTCGTTAGCCTTGGGCCTCCTCGCCAACACTCTATGGGCCCCTTCCAGCTCCAGGGGCCCCTGGAAGGACCCCGCTCCCATCAGCGAGTTTAACATGGTGACCACATAGGCCCCCACGTCCGGCCCCTCCAGCCCCTCCGGGAGGCCCAGAATCTGCAGATTCTTCCGCCTCGACCGATTCTCCATCTCGTCGAGCCGCTCCTGCCATTTCTTGTGGTGCGCCTCCACCTTTACCGCCAGGACTAAGATCTCGTCCTCATTGTCAGAGATCTTTTGTTGAGCCTCTCGGATCGCCACCCCCTGGGCCGCCTGTGTCTCCAGCAGCTTATCAATAGAAGCCTTCATCGGCTCTAGCAGGTCCGTTTTAATCTCTCTGAGGCAGCGCTGGATACCCTCCTGTTGCTCCTCCGCCCACTGCCTCCACGCTGCCTGGTCTCGGCCCGCTGCCATTTTGTCCTTCCCTCTCTTCTTCTGGTCCACCACCACCTTTTTTGTCACCCCGCTCCTAGTTAAAGCCATATACTGACGGGGAGCTATTATTAACTCCTTCCCACACCGGGAAACGTCGAAAAGTGCCCTTGGGGGCCCTGAAAAGAGCCCAAAAGTCTGTTTTTGCGGGAGCCGCCGAATGTGCGACTTAGCTCCGCATAACCGCAACCGGAAGTCTCGAGACGGAATCCTTTTGGCAGTGTTCGCTTCACCAATCTGCCCCAAAATGTCTGTGGAAACTCCTGAAATAGTTCTAAGAGTCCGTTCCAGACGGGAGCTGCCGAATGCGCGACCTACTCCATGGCTGCCACCGGAAGCCTTGTCCCTGCTTCTTCAGTGGCCTTGGTGAGATCTTTTCACTGTTGTTCCCTCTGCTGTTAGAATTCACTTTTGATAAAGGCCCTCAGGTCAGCTTGCAGCTTTAAGCTTGCCCTTCCCCCGCCTGCTTGCTCGAAGAGGCCCTGTTTATCCTGTTGCAGCCAAATCTTTTACTGTTTCTGCCGGGTCTGGAAGCCAAAAGACATACATTCCTGGGGGACACTGTCAGGGAAATGTTGCAGTCTTCTTGCCACACCGGGAAATGTCAAACAAATGCAGTGGGGGCCCTGTAAAAGAGCCCAAATGTCCATTCCAAGCGGGAGCTACCGAATATGCGACCTAGCTCTGCATAGCCGCACCCGGAATTCCTCCGCCATAGACTTTTTAATGAAATCTGTGTCATCCTAGTTGGGTGCGTGCACATTTACAAGAACTAATAATGCCCTGTCTAGGACACTGCTGACCATGACATACACGCCCTTGGGTCTGTAACCGTCCTTGTCGCTGTAAACACCGTCCTTTTAAAAATCAGTATAGCTACTCCCCTAGCCCTTGTAACATGAGTGATACATCTGACCCATCCAACCCTTTCTTACCTGCAGTCGGCCCTTCTCCCTCGGGTGCGTCTCCTGCAGGGAAGACTGTCAGCATTCAAACTTCTTAAATGGATCTTTTCACTGCACCGTTAGTCCCCTGATATTCCAGGTGATAATTCTGGTGATGGGGATTTTGTCCCCCCACCTTCCTGCGGAATCAACCATACTTACCTCGTGGAGCGCCCCTGCATGCCGGGGTTTCCCTTTGTAAGGGGGCAGTCCAAAATGGCTGTGGTCACCGTTCTCACCATGAGGTCGAGCCCCTGTGCTCCGGGGTTTCCCTTTGCCCAGGGGGCACCCAACATGGCCGCCAAATGTATGTATGCCTCGTGGGTGCACCCCTGCACTCCGGGGTTTCCCATTGTTTAGGGACCCGCCATAGAGGCTGCTTGCGGCACCATCTTGTTTCCTCAACCTGTACCTTACCTGCCAAAACCAATCCGAAAACCAACCCTTTTTGCCCATTGTGGTCCTCCCCCACACACACGTTGCCCCCCCCCCGCGTTTGCTGTCCCTGTACCCCCACAACCAGCTCTCCCTCTCTGCCTGGAGACGCACCGCGGCACCCCTTGCTGTCTGTCTTCCCATGCTAGCTACTCCTGCTAGTGTGGTGGACCGCTCCCAGGACTGGTCTAGCCCCTAACTTATGCATGCTGACTGTCCGCTTTCTCTGCCTATACTCTACCTGCATTCCCCCTTAACTCGTTCTTTCCTGGGACACTATCTTTTTGATCAGAGCGAGGCAGCACATCCCGCGCAAACATATTAACTGCCCAATGAATCTCATTAGCGATCCTCCTTTGATGCCTTCATCTTTGCCTCATTTGCCCATTGTCCAGGCCTTTGGTCCATACGAATATGTTTGCCTTCGCCGGCGTATTGAAATAATGTTCTTTGTTCTGGCATGTGACCCAGGCTGGGAATCAGCATGCCAAATCACATCCCGTTCTTGGCCAACTTCGCCGAATTAAGCTCAGCCCTGCGTTTTGCCAGATCTGCCCCAGTATCTTGGTAAATTTGGATTTTGCGCTCTTCCCAAGTACCCTCTTTAGTCTGTCTTGCCCACATCAGGATCCTCTCACGATCCTGGTATCGGTGCAGCTTTGCGATGACTGCCCTCAGCTGCTCTCCCACCTTGGGTTTCAGTCTGAGCGACCCTGTGTGCACTGTCGAGCTCTGGAGGTTGGGAAAGCTGCCTCTCCCTACTAGGTTACCCAGCATTTGGGTGACGTACTCCGTTGGACATCTGCCCTTGATACCTTCTGGCAGGCCCACAATCCAAATGTTTTGTTGTCGGGACCTGTCTTCTTTGGTCCTTTACTTTCCCCTTTAAGTTCCCTTGGGCCACCACCAACCTTTTAACTTCTGCTTCCAGGGCAACGGTCCTGTCACTCTGGACGTCGAGGCTTTCTCCAGGTCGTGGATTGTCCTCTCTTGTGTAGCACGGTAGTACAATGGTTAGCACTGTTGCTTCAGAGCTCCGGGGTCCCAGGTTCGATTCCCGGCTTGGGTCACTGCCTGTGTGGAGTCTGCACGTTCTCCCCGTGTCTGCGTGGGTTTCCTCCGGGTGCTCCAGTTTCCTCCCACAAGTTCTAAAAGACGTGCTGTTAGGTAATTTGGACATTCTGAATTCTCCCTCAGTGTACCCGAACAGGGGCCGGAATGTGGCGACTAGGGGATTTTCACATTAACTTCATTGCAGTGTTGATGTAAGCCTACTTGTGACAATAAAGATTATTATATTATACCTTCTTCTCCAACCCGTAGATTGCCTTTTGTTTCGTGACAATTGCCTTTGTCACCGCCAGCTGGATTTTGATCCTGATCGCCTCTTTCATGGCGGTCAGTTCCTTCATGAGGAAGGTCTTCCATCTGTCTCCAGATGGTGGGGGGAGGCTGATGCATGGGTCGTCGGTCTCCCTCGCTCTTGGGTGGCCAGGGCCCCCTCGCCTCGTGGGTCTGCCTGCTGCTCGTGGCCCTTTCCGCCACTTCTGCTGTCCCTTCGACCCCTCGAGCTCCCGGTTGCTGGCATTTTGCTGTTGATCCTTTCTTCTCACCGTTGAGGTTAATTTGCCTTCGAATTCTCAGGCAAAATTTGCCTAAAAGTACCTATTTTGTTCTGGTTTTGAGCAGAGTCATCTGATGTGCGTCCACTCAGCACATTACCGTCACCGGAAGTTCAGAAATTCTGTTTTTAGTGCGGAGGAGAGATGCAATAAATGATACTAAATGAAATAGCATTAGACTTAAGATATCTCAAAAAAGCCAAACTTGTGTTTTGGAAAATTTGACAACTTAATAGATTGGGCATATTTCTAGAAACCAATCTCCTTTCTATTTACATATTTTACCAATCTGGTTTAAACATACAAAATTTCAATCATTTGCATTTACAGGTGTGACTACTTGTTTTATAGTATGATTACAGTTTTTCTAACTTTTTCATTGCAGACATCATACATACTTCATCAATATTTGTTTTTTTTTTCAGCTGCGGCCACCACAACCTGCAGTTTACCTTTACATCTTGGATGTGTCGCATAACGCAGTAGAATCTGGATACTTGAACATTGTCTGCCAATCATTGTTGGATAATCTGGATGTGTAAGATTTTTTTCCTATAATCTGACAGGTTTTTAATGGAAAGCTTTTATATTTATTTGACTGCTTTGAATTCTTGGAATTTCAAAGTGCATTTGCTGGATTTATAGCCATGTGGTTTATTTTAAAAAGGTACATATTGATCATTTAAGGAGTAGAGAAACACAAAATGGAATTTATTATAATAATCTTATCCAGTTGTAATAGACTTCCACAACACAGAAACTGGGAACTTTAAGATACTTTAATTCTACTATATAGTATCGCAAATAAGTAGTCCCACTTTCAAATGTCAGAGATTTGCTGAAGGGTGCAACAGGCTTAGTTTGATTCCATAAAATGTTAACATGCTGCTACGGCGTGACCAGTCTCACACCAGCTGTAAAATACTACTTTTCAGTATTGAAGATTACTTGATTCTTTTATTGTCCCTTTCAAATAAATTACAGAAGCAAGCTTCACTTTTTTGAATTCTCAATGTTTTCCAGTTTATCTTTTGTTTAAAATTATGGGTGCCTCACAGACATGTTCTTTTTTTTTAAAAAGTAGTTTTCATTCCCAATATTACTTCACAACTAGTGTGTCTGAGTGTAGTCAATTCGCCACATGAAAGAGTTTGAATATGGTACTTTGATCTATAAGATTCCTGACTGCATTACTATTTGCAGCCTCATTGTTGCATTTCCCCCCGCCCCAGTTTTCTACTGTAGGTGTTGACTCTTTGTTGCATGTTTTAACAAATTTGATCCATGTGCACTTGTGTAAAAATGGGAGCCAATTATATATGATATGCAATCGTTAATATATATATACACCTGTTAAATATGACCAGGGAAGCTGGAGAAATGTTTTCTTGTAAAAAAAAAAAAAAAAAAAAAAAAAATTTATTAAGATTTTTAACACAATTTTTCACCCTCACAAACAATCCCCCCCCCCCCCGTAACAAATAGAAAGAAAACGCACACAGCAAGACATAAACATGGTAAAACGATATATTACACAACATTGGATTCCTCCTGTACATGTCAGTTTTCCAGATCCTTCATGTATTTTCTTGCTCAAATACCCCCCAGACAGACCCCCCCCCCCCGTTGCTGCTGCTGCTGACCGACCTTCATCTAACGCTCCGCGAGATAGTCTACGAACGGTTGCCACCGCCTGTAAAACCCCTGCGCAGACCTTCTCAAGGCAAACTTTATCCTCTCTAACTTGATAAACCCTGCCATATCGTTTATCCAGGCCTCTACGCTGGGGGGCTTCGCCTCCTTCCACATTAGCAAGATCCTTCACCGGGTTACTAGGGACGCAAAGGCCAGAATGCCGGCCTCTTTCGCCTCCTGCATTCCCGGCTCGTCCACTTCTCCAAATAGAGCTAGCCCCCAACTTGGCTTGACCCAGACTTTCAACACCTTGGATACTGTTCCCGCCACTCCCCTCCAGTGCCAGGCATGACCAAAACATATGGACATGGTTTGCCGGGCTTCCTGAGCACCTCCCACATCTGTCCTCCACCCCAAAGAACCTACTCAGCCTCGCCCCCGTCATGTGCGCTCTATGAACCACCTTAAACTGTATCAGGCTAAGCCTGGCACACGAAGAAGAGGAATTAACCCTACTTAGGGCATCAGCCCATAGCCCCTCCTCAATCTCCTCCCCCAGCTCCTCCTCCCATTTACCCTTCAGCTCCTCTACCAACGCCTCCCCCTCTTCTCTCATCTCCTGGTATATCGCCGACACCTTGCCCTCTCCGACCCATACACCCGAGATCACCCTGTCTTGAATTTCCTGTGCCGGGAGCAATGGGAATTCCCTCACCTGCCACCTCACAAACGCCCTCACCTGCATGTATCTGAAAGCATTTCCCGGGGGTAGCCCAAACTTCTCCTCCAGCGCCCCTAGGCTCGCAAACGTCCCATCAATGAACAGGTCCCCCATTCTTCTAATCCCTGCTCGATGCCAGCTCTGAAACCCCCCGTCCATCCTCCTTGGGACAAACCGATGTTTACCCCTGATCGGGGACCACACCGAGGCTCCCATTGCACCCCTGTGCCGTCTCCACTGGCCCCAGATCTTTAGCGTTGCCGCCACCACCGGACTCGTGGTGTACCTTGTCGGCGAGAGCGGCAGCGGTACCGTCACCTGCGCCCCCAGGCTCGTTCCTTTGCAGGACGCCATCTCCAACCCCTTCCACGCCGCCCCCTCTCCCTCCATCACCCACTTACGGATCATCGCCACATTTTCTGCCCAGTAGTAGCCACCCAGATTCGGCAGCGCCAACCCTCCTTGGTCCCTACTGCGCTCCAGAAACCCCCTCCTTACCCTCGGGGTCTTATTCGCCCACACAAAACCCATCATACTCCTGCCTACCCTCTTAAACAAGGCCTTGGTGATTACAATTGGAAGGCACTGGAACACAAAAAGAAACCTCGGGAGGACCACCATTTTGACCGACTGCACTCTACCCGCTAGCGAGAGCGGCAACATGTCCTATCTTTTGAAGTCCTCCTCCATCTGCCCAACCGGCCTCGTCAGAGGAGAAATGTTTTCTAACCTAACTCCCCTCACTCGTGCATTCTCTCTTCTCCCTCAACGCATGTTTATTTAAGGAGACCTCCGTTTTTTTTAATTATGGAGGAAAGCCTAGATGTTTGCCATGAGGCTTTCCAACTTTGTCTTTTATTTGAACAAAAATCCAAATATATACTGAGTTTCTGGAAAATACTCATATTCTTGTACACGGCTAGCTAATTTTATGCAAATTATTGCTTGAGATAAATGCTTGCAATGTTTCTTAACTGCCACACCTCTGGGTACACCCTTCTTTGGCTTCTCCCAACCAACCAAGATGGTCTTTGATCTCTTTGCGCATTCCCTGCGGAATGGAACCTATTGTCAGCTTGTTTGTTTTTTGGTATCCCTTCTGAATTTTCTTTTCACTCCTGAGTGATCCTGTAATGTGTTGAAATAAGCCAAGTGGTTAGTAAACATGTCACAGTTACATGATGAATTATGGGCAGTAACTGCTCATACACACTAGAGTGTTAGCGCTTGAATGATTATTGCTTAGAACTGAAAAGAAAATGTGGGAAATGTGCTTTCATTAAGGATGAAGAGATTGTGGGCATCCTGTTAAATATTTGAAAGAATTGATCGGATACCAATTTTCCCCTTTTCCTAACTTGATTGGAATAGCAACTTGGGCTACAAGCAATAGTTTCTGCTGTTATAAAGTACCTATGTTTTCTATTATCTGGGCCTCCAATATGAACAAACATATTCACAAAGTAACATTCCTGCAGATTAAACAAACAGCATCTTGTAAAGTTGCCTTTGAGCTGTAGATTTCAAGAATATATATGTTCCTGTAAATGTTAGACCATTTTCCAAAATTATTTGGAATTGGATGTTTGGTGAGGAAGACAAGTTACTGGTTATGAATACTCACTTTCACTTTTTAGAGTACCCAATTATTTTTTTCCAATTAAGGGGAAATTTTGTGTGGCCAATCCACCTAACCTGCACATCTTTGGGTTGTGGGGGTGAAACGCACGCAGATACGGAGAGAATGTGCAAACTCCACATGGACAATGACCCAGAGCCGGGATCGAACCTGAGTCATCAACGGCGTAGGCAGCAATGCTAACCACTGTGTCACCGTGCCGCCCTTACTCCCTTTCACTTTAATGGCATATGATTATATTTGTCTTTGTGGTTACTGGGCGGGAATGTGGAGGGTATGATTCGCAGATGACACAAAAATTGGTGGTGTGGTAAATAGTGAGGAGTAAAGCCTTAGATCACAGGCTGGTCAAAGTAGATGGGCTGGTCAGATGGGCAGAACAGTAGCAAATGGAATTTTGCAGGTGATGCATTTTGGGAAGACTAACACGGCAACAGAATGCGCAATGAACAGTAGTACGCTAAGAAGTACGGAGGATTAGAGAGACCTTTGGGTGCATGTCCAAAGACTATTGAAGGCAGCAGCACTGGTAGATAAGGTGGTTAAGTAGGCATATGGGATATCTGTCTTTATTGCTGAGGCATAGAATATAAGAGCAGGAAGCTTATGATGGAGCTGTATAAAATGCTTGAGGCCACAGCTACAGTATTGTGTGTAGTTCTGGTCCCTACACTTTCGGAAGGATGTGAGTGCGCTGGGGAGGGTAAAAAGGAGATCCACCCGGATGTTGCCTGGACTGGAGCATTTCAGTTATGAAGAGATGCTGGTTAGGCTTGAGTTGGTCTCGGCAGAGAAGACTGAAGGCAGACCTGATTGAGCATGAATGTTATATTACTGTATCATAGAATCCCTACTGTGCAGGAGGAGGCCATTTGGCCCATTGAGTCTGCATCGACCCTCTGAAAGACCAGACTACCTAGGCCCACTCCCCAAAAACCCACCTAACATTTGGATACTAGGGGGCAATTTAGCATGGCCAATCCACCTAAACTGCATCTTTGGATTGTGGGGAGAAACTGAAGCACCTGGAGGAAACCCACGCAGACACGGGGAGAAAGTGCAAACTCCATACAGACAGTCACCCAAGGCCGTAATTGAACCTGGGTTCTGGAGCTGTGAGGCAGCAGTGCTCACCAGTGTGCCACCAAGGCTTTGCAAACTCTACACAGATATTGAACCCAGGCCTCTGGTGCTGTGAGGCAGCAGTACTAACCACTGTGCCGCTTGAGGTGTTCAAAATTGTGAAGGACATAGATAGGAAGGTACGTTCCCCCTTAGTAGAGGCGTCAGTGAATCTAGATAGCTGTGATTTAAGATTGATGGTTACTATTTGGTTTTGGATGCAAGGTACCCACGGCAGTTTTACAGGCTGCGACCTGCCACACAATCTGGTGTCTTCAAGTAAAGACTGACAGTTGAGCTGTAGTATGATGGATTTGAACTTGCACATGCCTTAGAATTAAAATTCTAGCATTTGATATGTCTCCAAGAGCAGGCCGTGTTCGACAAAGATCACCAGTTAGATTGCTATAAACTGACTGTCGGTTCAAGTAGTGTATGTGGTGTTTTACTTTCGTGATGGGCCCATAATTGAGTATTATGTTTGGCATCTTGCTCTTGATTTGATTGTTTATTCTTTGCAGGGTAGGACCTGTTTTGTTTGTCGATTCACACCTCATCTGCCATTGATGTTGCCAACATAAAATTATTTTTTTGCCATGGAACATTTAATACAAGTACAGGATATGTTAACAGACACTCTGAGCAGAATGGTGCATTATCATATTTCATCCATATGCTCGATAATTTCAGCAAATTAGACTGTGTAGAAATGAAGCTGCTAGCTGCTTCAACGGAATTGAAAAGTGATCGTGCTGCACAGTTCTGTTCTTTTGGGGGGAAATGTCCCTATGCATGTGTTTCTTTTCCCTACTCTAAAGTTCTGCATATATGATTGCCTGTGGCCCCCAGTGGTTAAGAAACAGTAACTCCTGGGATTGGTTAAAGCTCTGCGTTAATTAAGTTCCAGTTCAACATCTGGTCGAGTTCAATTTCTGAAAAAATTAGAAATTGAAAGGTTGGTACTTAACAAATTTAGAAATATTTTAAGCAAAATGGGGCTTGTGGAACAGTCGACATAGATGACACCCAAACCAAAAAGCCGGGTTTAGCATGTAAAGAAAATATTTATAAGTCCACTTTTCTGTTTGTCATGCAATTAGATGGATATTTTTCCAACTAAAAGAACATGAGGATGGATTTATAAAACAGAAGTGTTTAAACTGATATTTAAAGTGGATAAGCTCCTTGATCAGAAGTTTGCAGTTCAGAAGGATCGGATCCAGAATGATTCAGCTTCCTTTTGAAATTTTCAGGTTACCTGGTGATTCACGTACTAGGATAGGTTTTATTACATTTGACAGCACCATTCATTTCTACAGTCTTCAGGAAGGCCTATCTCAGCCTCAGATGATGGTGGTCTCAGACATAGAAGGTATGTTTTACAGCAGGTAATTTTTCACTGCACAGTGTATGAAGATCTTAGAACAATATGAATATTTGATGTGTAATAACTTGGAAGTAAATATTTTAAAAATCATATGATCACTGATCTCTTGACGATTGCATTAGCTGAAATGTAAATGGTAATTTTACAACTGCAAAGCCGCTCAAAGCTTGCAAGAGAAATTTGAATGAGATTTGTAAGTTAAACTGCCTGAAATTGCATCTTGGATGAGCCACACTATACTTTGGAAAATTGAAGGTGTTGTATTTATGTCCCATAAACTCCATATCCCTCTCCCTATTCCAAGCCACAGTCTCTGATTGAGGCAGATTGTTTGCAACCTCTGTATCTGTTCGTTGCTGAGCTGAACTTCTGACCCTTTGTCCTCCATCACAAAGGCTACCACGTTTCTCACCTCCAACAATGTGCAAAAGCTCATGAACTACGGTTACCAAAATTGAGACTATTTGATCAGCTACCTTTGCCCCTTCTCTCCATTCCCCTAGCCCACTGGGTCAAGCTTCCTGTAAAGCTTCCCTCCCTACTCTAGCCATGAATTCACATTGTCTTCCCATATCCCCTTTCTAAGTTCCATTTGTGCTCAAACCCACGGTCTGCTCCTTCGATCCTATTCCAAGCAACTGCTGACCTTTCAACTTTCCTTCCTGGCTTCCATGATGGCTGATCTTGTTAATAGTTCTCTCCCCTTCAAATCTATCACCATCACCCATCTCTTCAAACAACCAACCTTTGACAACTCCAATCCTTGCAAACTACTACCCATTTCCAACTTCCCTTTCTTCTCCAAAGTCATGAATGTGTTGTGCTTCATCCATGACAATCTTTCCTGGAGCTCCACATTAGAATCCATCCAATCAGGTTTCTATTCCTGTGTCATTACCGAAATTGCTCTTTATGACACAGTGAAAAAGGTAAATTACCGTCCCAGTATTTCTCGACTGTTCTGGTACCTTTGACATCTTTGACTGTTCCACCATCTCTCCAGCCAGCTGGGTGGGACTGCACTTCTCTGGTTCTATTGTTTTCTAATTGTAGTCTGTATCACCTGAAATGGCTTTCCTTCCTGCCCCTGCACCATTATCTTTGGTGCCCCCATGATCTATCCTTAGCCCCTTCTAATTTCCTACCTACATGTTGTCCCTCAGAGATATTTCCAAAGAAGGTGTTAGTTTTGCAAGTAGACGTTAGTGACACCCAAATTTTTTACCACCATCTCTCTGGCTACCTTAACAAATTGTCTGAGATCTGGCACTGGATGAGTAGAAATTTCCTCCAATCAAATATTGGGATGTCCAAAACCATTGTATTTGGGCCCTGCTACTACTTCATTTTATGGCCCTGGATTTCATTCCCCTACCTGGCAACTATCTGAAGCTGAACAAAATTGTTAATAAGCTTGGTATCATATTTGATACTGAGATTTTCTGACCACATACCCAAGCCATTGCTGAGAATGCCTTTTTCCACTTTTGTAGCATTGCTCAACCACATCTGGTTTAGTTCATTTTGAGTTGAAACCTTCATCCATGCTGTTGTCACTTCTGGACTTGATTATTCCGATCCAGCCTCCGGCCTTCTGCCTTTTGTAAACTTGAGTTTGTCCAAAACTCTGCCCACATCCTTGGGTTCATCAAGTTCTGTTTCCTCCATTGTCCCAAACCACTTCCCCACACTGTACCCACTGACCTACATTGATTTTCTGGTTAAATAATTTTTTTTAAACTCTCGCCCTTATGTTCCATGATCACATCCCTCCCTGGCCTCTCGCGCCCCATCCATACAACCTCCTCTCCCACCAAAGCTCTCCGTTATCAGCAATCCCTCAATTTATGGTCTCATGCCCCATTTGATTGAACTACCATTGATGACCGTGTCTTCAGCTGTCAAGCTCTAAAGTTCCTTTGCACACTACCTCTCTTTCCTCTTTTAAAACATGCCTTAAAACCTACCACGTAGATCAAGTTTTTGGTCATTTGGTTCAGCGTCAAATCTCGCTTTGTAGTGCTTCTTGGAAGCATCTTGGGAGTGTTTTATTACTTTAAAGGCACTTCAGAAATACAAGGTGTTGTAGATTTTCCTCTAACCCTCACTCTCTTTAGACTTAATTATTCCAATACTCATCTGGCTAGCTGTCCAGTCTCCATCCTCTAAATTTCAGCTCATCCCAAACCCTGTTGTCTTTCTCCTATCCTGCACCAATTCCCACCAGCCCATCAGCTGTGCCCTTACTAGATTATGTTGACTTAAAGCCTTCCAACACCTAAATTAAAAATCTTGGAACTAAATGTTAACATAGACCTATCTTCACTGTCTTGTAACTGTCAGCCCTTCAATATCTTTATCTGCAAACGTTCTAGTTCTTTGACTCCAATCTCTTGTGTTTCTCCCTCCTTTTGTCCCACCGTTGGTCATCGCATCCCTAAATTCTGGAATTCGTCCACTGAACTCCTCGGGCTCTCTATCTTTCTTCCTGTCAGACCCTCCCACTTCTTTAACCAAGCGTTTGGCCACCCTTGCTTTACTATAGGAAGCGTGTCAGCCAATTTGGATGCAGCAAGATCCCACAGCAGCAATGGGAGAATGACCAGAACCTGTTTTAGGTATTTAATTTGGGTTTAATGGCAAATCTGTGCAAAAGTGAAATGGGACAATTGCTTCAAACTGAAGATCCCACCTTAAAGCAGAAATAATGCTCGTCTTTTGCAGATATCTTTATACCAACTCCAGACAACTTGCTGGTGAACTTGAATGAAAGCAAAGAGGTAACTATTGGAATATGCTACATTTATATAGAATCAAATATACATTGAAATAGACTAATCGTGACTATCCTGATAACTACAACACATGGCTATCACTTAAAAAGATGCATCTCTAATATATAATTCATTTTTATCATTGACACACTCGGAGCCCCCCTTCAGAAGGACCTATTGGCTAACATTGATGATGAATAAGCCTGGTATGCAATATTGGACTTGTTTATGGTGCCCTCACGTCTTACCACCATGGTTCACTGTAATTTCTTCTCTTTGATGTGGATAACCAAGATTTGGTGCAGCAGGTGCTACGTGGATTACCTGGATTCTGATTGAGACCACATGGTCACACAGCCAATGTTGTTGTTTATCCTGATTAGCTTGCAAGCAATGACTGCTGGAACTCCACATATCTAGCTAGTGAAACAAATTTGTGGGATATAATGGTTGCATATCCTGTGAGGGCTGGACAATCCATTAGCAAATTTTATGGGAATCTTTTTCTTCTTCGTTTCCCTTGTCTGACTAGTGAGAGCACATACCCTTGGTTAACCTGGTGGCTGAGAATCCTTCGCAGTTAGGATGTGATTGATGGTAAGCAGGGCCCCATGGCAATTGAGGTGGCACCATTGGAAGTGGAAAATTGAAGTCATTCCTCAAAGCAGACTAGGTAGTCCAGCACCAGACCTAAGCAGATATATAGTGCTCCAGGTCACTTATTGACCAACCAGGCCATCACGATTTTCACCCAGCTCTGTAATTAATTTAAATTAATCTTGCAAACCAGAACGTTAATGGATTAAGCAGTGCTTGCTGGTCAATCAACAGGAAGCTTGCCATTGCATCGTGCTGACAAGCTGTGTCTTGAAATCTATTCAGGGGAATCTTTTGTATCAAATATGTAGAAGGCCCAACAAGAGATGGGGCAGTGCTGGATCTGGTTCTGAAGAACGAAGCCGGACAAGTGTTCAATGTGACAGTGGGGGAGCATTTTAGTGACCGTGACCACAACACGGTATGGTTCAAGTTTGCTATGTAGAAGAGAAAAGATGACCTGCCAAAGACTGTTTTGGATTGGGGCAAGGCAGATTTTACTAAACAGAAGGTTGGTTAGGCTACAGCTGGAGTACTATGCAGTTCTGGTCACCTCACTTAGGAAGGAAGTGATTGCACTGGAGGGGGTAGAGGAGATTCACCGGGATGTCGCCTGGGTTGGAGCATCTGAAGTATAAGGAGAGACTTGGTAGGCTTGGATTGTTTTTTTTAAGAGCAGAGAAGGCTGGGGGGGAATATGATTGAGGTGTACAAGATTGCGGGGTTTGGACAGGGTAAATGGCAAGCAGCTGTTCCCCTTGGTTGAGGAGTCAATCACAAGGGGGCATTGTTTTGGGGTGAGGGGAATTGCTAAAAAGCAGTTTCACTCTGAGGGTGGTGCGAATCTGGAATGCACTGCATGGGAAGTTGGTGGAAGCTGGAAATCTCACAACCGTTCAAAAGCACTTGGATGAACACTTGAAACACCATCACGTTCAAGGTTATGGGACAAGTGCTGATAAATTGGATTAGCACGGGATTAGGGGTAGTTACTTATGGTGCAGACCTGATGGGCCGGAAGGCCTTTTCTGCACTTTTCGACCCTGACTCTATGTAGTTTTAGTTGACCAAGCCTCTCTGTGTCTGAAATTTTATAACATACACTAAGTTCTCCAGCATCCGATAAATTAACTATGTACTTATAGCAAGAAAGTCCATACTCTGCATTGGATAAACAGAAACACCATCTCTGTGCATTATTTGGTTGATTCATTTGGATTGCCGTAATCACATTGACACCCAACTGACCAAAATAAAACATGGACTCGTTACCAATGTACTAATACTTTCCCACTGCAATTTTTGGCTTCATCTTCTCATGCTGAAAATATTGTAATTTGTGTTGAAGTTGCTTAGAATGTAGGTGATGACTATTAATTAGCTTCTGCATAGCAATATGTCACTATCCAATAATGAAGCAGTTACTGCAACACAGGAAATTAAAGGTACACGTGACTGGTTCATTTTGATTACTATGTAATCTTGGGCCAAAACGGTGGTTTATGTTTCTCCTTTATGATTTCAGTTGATCCAGGACTTGCTGAGAACTTTACCGCAAATGTTCAGCAATACATTGGAGACTCAAAGTGCCCTGGGCCCTGCATTACAGGCTGCATTCAAGTTGATGTCTCCCACTGGTGGTCGTGCCTCTGTCTTCCAAACACAGTTACCTTCATTAGGTGTAGGTGCCCTAAAATCCAGGGAGGATCCCAATCAAAGGTCTAGCTTAAAGGTAGGATGAAATGAAAAGAAAATCGCTTATTGTCACAAGTAGGCTTCAAATGCAGTTACTGTGAAAAGCCCCTAGTCGCCACATTCTGGTGCCTGTTTGGGGAGGCTGGTACGGGAATTGAACCGTGCTGTTGGCCTGCCTTGGTCTGCTTTCAACCCCAGCGATTTAGCCCTGTGCTAAACCAGCCCCTGGATGCTGCTCTTTGTGTCAATGTTTGAACAGCAAGTGTGGTTTTTCATAGGAAATTAAAGTTTTGATATCTTCTATGGTAGACTACTTTTCCTCAACTGCCTTTGAGGATATCTCTGAGACTACATAATTTTAAAATATCTTAGTTGATCAGATGTTAATTCAGTGCATCTTGTTTGTCTCATGGGAAATTTGTGTGATATATACTTGTGATATCACATAAGGGGAGGTAGTGGTATTGTCACTGGATTAGTTTCTTTAAAATAAATTTAGACTATCCAATTATTTTTTTCCAATTAAGGGGCAATTTAGCGTGGTCAATCTACCTAACCTGCACCGCTTTGGGTTGTGCGGGTGAAACCCACGCAGACACGGGGGAATATGCAAACTCCACACAGATAATGACCCAGGGCTGCGATCGAACCCGGGTCCTCAGTGCCATAGGCAGCAGTGCTAACCACTGCGCCACCGTGACCACTATGCCACTGTGCTGCCCTGTCACTGGACTAGTAATCCAGAGGCCCAGGGTAAATGCTCCAGGTTCAAATCCCACCATGGCAGGAAGTGAAAATTGAATTTTGACCATCAAACCAGTATTGATCGTTGGAAAACCCCATCTGGTTCACAAATGTCCTTTTAAGGAAGGAAATCTGCCATTATCACCTGGTCTGGCCTACAAATAACCCCAGATCCACAGTAATGTGGTTGACTCTTAAAGTCTTTATGGGCTACCTCTGCTTGAATATAAAAGTGGTAAAGTTGTATTGTTTTCCCAATTGTTTATACTCAGTAAATCTGAATGATTGCTTTGCAATCTTCACATTAAGTAATACCCCCAATATTAGTGATGATGTTCTAAAATGTGGTATGAATGTAACCTAAATGTTTGAAAGTCTACAGGTGGTTCATTTTTCAATGTCATTTTTTCAATAATTTCTCCAGATCTGAGTTTTTCTTAAATTAACTTGATCATGTGAATATTAAATGCACCCTTTTTTATTTTTATTTTCTAAGGATGTGCAGCATCTTTCTCCAGCCATTGATTTCTACAAGAAGCTTGCCCTGGACTGTTCAGGACAGCAGATTGCAGTGGACCTCTTCATGTTCAATAGTCAATATTCTGATTTGGCATCTCTGAGTAAGTAGTAATATAGGAAGTTAACCACTATTCTTAAGAATTGCACTGTGATTTCTGTAACTAGCTCAGTTGACTGGACATGTGGCTCATGATGCGGAGCAACGCCAACAGCGCGGGTTCAATTCCTGTACCAGCTACGGTTATGAAGGCCCTGCCTTGTCAACCTTGCCCGAGGCCTGGTACCCTCGGTATAAATCACCACCAGTCAGCCTATGGTCCTCGGAGAACTATGGTGACTAGAATTGTAACAACCTTTGCTCAATTCTAAAAGCACCCCCTCCCTGCCACTATGCGTAACTGCAGTGCCCCTTTTGACCCTGAGCTGAGCTTCTCATTGGATATTTTTGAAAATAAGGAGTGATTCTTGCCAGTGTGATGGCGGAAGAAACGTCGTGGGGAATCATATGATTTAATAAAATCTATAGAAATCACGTTCACGCCGCAGTGAACTAAGATTTTGCTGGTGCGAATACCGTTTTTGACCGCTCATGAGATTTAGCAGCCATTACCACACCCGACGTTTCAGGTTGAAGTTAGAAATGTGGTAGCTTTTAAACAAGTGAAAGAGGGAAGGCAGGAAACTGAAGAAAAAGTGGATGTCTGTGGGAGTGTGGAAGAATTTGTCACACAAGGCCAAAGGTAATTGGATAAGCAAAAAAAAAAACAAAGCCGTGTCGAGAGGAGATCTGAATGACAGTCCTAAACAGCTACAAAAGCAAAAATAAGGAGACAAAACCTGCAAAAAATAAAGTTATGATCGAAAATTGTTGAACCCGGTGCTGGATCTGGAAGGCTACTGACTGTCTGATTGAAAGATGAGGTGCCACGGGCTGAGACCATGGAAGAGCGAGGTAATTCTCATCTTTTGATTAGACACTGTATGGCTTTCCATCTCAATATTGAGATGTAAACAATTTCAGATCATAATGTCAGTCCACATTTTGTTTCAGTTTTGTATTTTTTGTTTTTGTGCTGCATTTGCTTTTGGACTGCAATTGTTCATGATTCTGCCATTGACCCCTTTGGACAAATGATTTGTTTCTTGCCTCATTTCCACTACCTCTAAGCTTGCATCACTAACTCTTGTCATTTAATCTCTTCCGCCTTTCACTCTATCACAGGCATTTTTTCTTTATCCCACTGTATCCCCTCCTCGCCCCTTTCACTTGCTTAATAATTATCACATTTTCAACATTTCCCAGCTGAAAGATTATGAACCTGAAACATTAACTCTAGTTTCTCTTTCCACAGATGCTGCCTGACCTGTTGAATATTTCTAACATTTTGCCTTTTCTTTTGTCTGGTTGCAGTTCAGTTAAAGCTGCCATGTAAATGCAAGTTACTGTTGAATAATGGAAATGATTTATGCACTGTTTTTTGCAGTCCTTGTATCTAAATTTAACAAGCAGAAGCTGTTTGCTAATGTTTTTCAGCCTGTATTTCGAAGTACTCAGCTGGTTGCATTTACTCTTACCCATCCTATCATCACAAACATAATCCTGTCCTGGTGGAGAAGTTTCAGAAGGACCTGCAACGCTACTTAACTAGAAAGATTGGCTTTGAAGCAGTCATGAGGATACGATGCACAAAAGGTCAGTGCAATTCACCTGTACTGCTGAAACTGTTGTGCCTGGCTACAGGAAATCTAAAGACCATACTTAAAACTGCAATGGGAATATTATGAACTTTTCCTTTTTTGTGGTCTTGTGGACATACTAGGCTATTGAATGTGGCCTGACAATGTTTTCGAATTTCAGTAAATATTGACACCATATTTACCACATGTAACTGAACATCCTTTTTGCTTTCTCACCAGGTCTCGCCATCCATACTTTCCATGGAAATTTCTTTGTGCGTTCTACAGACTTACTGTCATTGCCGAATATAAATCCTGATTCAGGGTTTGCAGTACAGATGTCAATAGAAGAGAATCTGGTAGATGTGCAGCTTGTCTCATTTCAAGCTGCCCTATTGTATACGTCAAGTAAAGGTATCGATAAACAAGAATAATATTTACTATCCACGTGTCTAATTTTTCTGAATTCATCCAGAAGTTATTGCTGTACAGAATTTATAGCACAGAAAATTGTTTACAATCCAAAAGGGCTGAATTGGTGTTTATACTCCCTAGAAGCTGCCCCCCCCCCCAACTCTATATCTAACCCTATCAGCATATAGTTCTGTTCTTTTCTCTTTTATTTAATTCAGCTTCTCCTTAAATGTGTCTGTGCTATTCATCTCAAACTATTCCCTGTGGTAGCGTGCTCTACATTTGTACTACACTTTTCGTAACAATGTTTCTCCCGAATTCCATTCATCTAAATTGGATTTATTGGTGACTATCTTGCATTTATGGCACCAAGCTTTTCTTTCCCCCAGGTGGAAACATCTGTATATCTACAACAAAAGCAAAGTACTGCAGATGCTAGAAATCTGCAAGTATAAACAGAAAAGGCTGGAAACGTTCAAAGCTCAGACTTGTGGAGAGCAAAACCATTAACATTTTAGCCCAGTGATGGGCAACCTAGACGAGTGAGTGGGCTGCATCAGTAGCCCTCCTTCATCTCAGTGGGCCGCAAGATTGAAATCAGGCCTGTTCACTAATCGTGACCTTTCAATAAGATTGAATATATTACATACATGCTGAATATTTCATAAGTTATAAAAAATGCTTTCATATTTTAATAGAATTGTCATCAATCTGAAGTGGTAAAAATACAATAAATACTTGATTGGATGCAGAGGGAGCTCACGACTCCCACAGTCCATGTTGTGAGCAATCAGCTCGCACTTCATGTGTATCACTTCAGCTAGACTGATGGGAAAAAAGCAATGTCGAAGGAAACCAGTGGAATGTGGCAACTCTGTGTGGACAACAAAATGTCTCGTGGGCTGCACTCAAAATCCTCATAGGCCACATGTGACCCCTGGGCTGCAGGTTGCCCACCACTGCTTTAGCCCAATGACCTTTCATCTGAATTCCATTCACAAAGGTTACTTTTCAAAGATCACAAATAGAATCATAGTCATACAGCACAGAAACAGGCCCTTCGGCCCACCATATCTATGCCAGCCATCAAATCTAGACTAATCCCATTTACTAGTACTTGGTCCATAGCCTACTATGCGTGGCTCGACCAGATGCTCCTTAAATGTTGAGAGTACCTGCCTCTACTATCCTCTCAGGCAGCACGTTCCATATTTCCACCGCTCTCTGGTGAAAAAATATTTCCTCGGGTTCCTTCTAACCCACTTACTCCTCACTGTAAACCTACACCCTCTGATCTTAGACACCTCTGCCATGGGGAAACGATTCTCAGGGTCTATCTCAATTTTGAATACCTCAATCAAGCCCCCCCCCCCCCCCCCGCCCCTAGCCTCATCTGCTCCAGGGAAAACAAACACAGCCTATCCAGTCTCTCCTCGTAGCTGAAACTGTCCATCCCAGGCAACATCCTAGTGAACCTCCTCTGCACCCCCTCCAGTGCAATGACATTCTTCCGATGGTGTGTTGACCAGAACTGCACAGTATTCCTAACCAATGTTTTATAAAGTTGTACCAAGACCTCCCAGCTCCTATATTCTATGCCCTGGCAAAGAAGACGAGCATTCCGTATGCCTTCTTCACCACCCTATCTATCTGTGCTGCCACATTCGGGCATCCATGGACTTGTACATCAAGATCCCTTTGTCCCTCAATACTCCCTAGGGACCTCTTTTTAAATTTGTTTGTGGCACGCGGGCATTGCAGGCTGTGTCAGTATTTATTGCCCATCCTTAACCTACCATTCATTGTGTATATCCTACCCTTATTAGACCTCCAAAAGTGCATCGCCTCACACTTATTATGATTAAATTTCATCTGCCATTACTCTATCCAATTTACCAGCTGATCAGACTGTCCTCACCATCAACAACACCATCAATTTTCATGTTGTCTGCAAACTTACTAATTATGCCTTCTACATTCACACCCAAGTCGTTAATATATATAAAACAAACAGCAAAGATCCCAGCACTGATCCCAGCGGTACATCGCTGGTCATAGGCTTCCAATTACAAAAGCAACACTCCACCAACACCCTTTGCCTCCTATTAACAAGCCAGTTTTGAATCCAACTTGCCTTGGATCCCATTGGTTCTAACCTGTGGAATCTGATCAAAGACCTTAATAAAGCCCTTGTATACCACATCAACTGCATTATCCTCATCAGTGTATTTAGTTACCTTTACAAAAACTCAAATTAGTTGCATGGGATGTCCCAACAACACATCTGTGCTGATTATCCAGGATTAATCCCTGCCTTTCCAAGTGATTGATTAATCCTGTCCCTCAATTTTTTCCAATAATTTCCCTACCACTGACATTTGACTAACTGGCCTGTAATTACCTGACTTATCCCTGCTGCCCATCTTGAATAAAGGTATCACATTAGCTATCCTCCAGTCATCTGGCAATTCACCTGTGGCCAGTGAAGATTTAAATATCTCTGTCAGGGCCCCAGCAATCTCCTCCCTTGTCTCCCACAGCAGCCTGGGAAACGTCTCACCTGGCCCTGGGGATTTATGCACCTTTATGCCCTCTAAAAATATCTACTACCTCATCCTTATTAATCTTAAGGTTCTCTGAATTTCACCATCCCAACTGAAATCTCCAGCTACTATGACTTTCTCCTTGGTGAATACAGATGAAAAATATTCATTTTAAGACTTCGCACATGTCCTTTGGCTCCACACACAGATTGGCCCTTTGGTCCCTAATGGGCCCCACTCTTTCCCTGGTCATCATCTTGTACTTGTACTTACAGAATGCCTTGGTGTTTTCGTTAATCCAATCTGCCAATGATAATTTGTGGTCCCTCTTTACCTTCCTAATTTACTTTTAAGATTCTCCCCCCCCCCTCCCACCACACACACTGTGCACCTGAAGGGTCTCCCTCGTTTTTAGTGCTCTATACCTACCGTATGCTTTTTCTCTTATCCAACCCTTGATATTTCATGACATCCAGGTTCCCTGGACTTGTCACCCTTGCTCTTCACTCATAGAGGAACACATTAGCCCTGAACACTCATTACTTCACTTTTAAAAGACTTTCGAAATGTAGATTTGGCTGCAAGCAGCGAACCTCCAGTCTTCGTTTGCCAGATCCTGTCTAATCTTGAAATTGGCCTTCCCCCAATTCAGACATTTGATTTCTAAACCATCCATGATCATAGAATCTCTACAGTACAGAAGGAGACCATTCAATCCATCGAGTCTGCATCGACCCTCCGAAAGAGCACTCTCTCTAGGCCCACTCCCCCCACCCTATCCCTGTAACCCTGTAACCCCACCTAACCTTTGGAAACTAAGGGGCAATTTAGCATGGCCAATCCACCCAACCTGCATATCTTTCGACTGTGAGAGGAAACCGGAGCACCCGGAGGAAATCCACGCAGACACGGGGAGAAAGTGCAAACTCCACACAGATAGTCACCCATGGCCGGAATTGAACCCGGTTCCCTGGAGCTGTGAGGCAGCAGTGCTCACCAGTGTGCCACCAAGATGTTGAAACTTAGAGAATTATGGTCACTAACCCCCAAATGCTCGCCCGCTATTGATGGTTTTAAAAAGTTTTTACATTTTCTACAAAATTACAAAAATGCAAACCATAGCAAACAACCAGAACCCCAAACAACCGCCCTTCAACCCAAGGAACAAGCTAACCAACTCTCTGAAATACAATATAAACAACCGCCATCTCCGGTTGAATCCTTCAAATCGACCCCTTCAAGGTGTATTTGACCATCTCGAGGTGCAGAAGTTCCATCAAATCCCCGTCGCCACGCCGAAGCACTCGGCGGCGTTGCTAGCCTCCAGCCCAACAGGACCCGCCTCCGTGCCGCCAATGAGGCAAAGGCAAGGACCTCCATCCCTGCACCTGTCCGCAGCTCCGGCATATCCAAAACTCCAGAAATAGCCACCAAAGGGCCATGGTCCAGTTCAATACTATGATCGCCCCTGATCACCACCTTCACGCCCCCCACAAAGTAGAGGACGAGACCATCCCGTTATCGCTATGCGCTACATACTCCTTATGGCCCTCTAAGTTCTTCCACAAAACCCCATGTCTGCCAGTAGCCCTACATCTAACCGCCAACCCCTGTGATGCGTCCGGCCAACCTCCAACACCAGGTCCGCCCCCAGTACTGGCGCAGACTTTATGCTGAGGTCTGCCGGGAATCCATCCAGCCCCAGTGCCTTCCCGCCTGCACGGAGTTTATTCTCTCCATGACTTTCCCCAGTTCTAATGGTGCTTCCAGGCTCCATATCCTTTCTCCCCTAATGACCTGCATGTCCAGTCCGTCGAAGAACTGCTGAATCTTTGAGTCCCCTCTGCGGGCTCGGAGGCATACAGCTCTCAGTAGAAGGTTGCGAAGGCCTCGTTCATCTCCTCTGGCACTGCGACTAGCCTGCCGCTCCTGTCCTTTACTTGGGCTATTTCCCTTAGCATTCATGTTGAGAGGGCTAGAATACAAGACATGGGATGCACTTCTGAGGCTATATAAGGCTCTGGTCATACCCCATTTGGAGTACTGTGAGCAGTTTTGGGCCCCGTTTCTAAGGACGGATGTGCTGGCCTTGGAAAGGGTCCAGAGCAGGTTCACAAGAATGATCCCTGGAATGAAGAGCTTGTCGTATGAGGAACGGTTGAGGTTTCTGGGTCTATACTCGTTGGAGTTTAGAAGGATGGGGGGGGGATCTTATTGAAACTTACAGGTTACCGCGTGGCCTGGATAGAGTGGACTTGTAGGAAAAACTAGAAGCAGAGGACACAATCTCCGCTAAAGGGACAATCCTTAAAAACTGATGAGGAGGAATTTCTTCAGCCAGAGGATGGTGAATTTGTGGAACTCTTTGCCACAGAAGGCTGTGGAGGCCAAATCGCAGTGTCTTTAAGACAGAGATAGATGGGTTTTTGATCAATAAGGGGAAGAGGGGTTATGGAGAGAAGGCAGGCGAATGGGGATGTGAAACATATCAGCCATGATTGAATGATCGAGCAGACTCGATGGACCGAGTGGCCTAATTCTGCTCCTATGTCTCATGGTCTTATCTGTGACCCGTCATAACCAGCGTCCCCTCACTTCTGCCCCCCCCACCCCCACCCCAATCTTCTCTCTTCCTGTCTCTTTCCCCCCCCCCCCCCCCCCCCCAGTTGCCAGGCACTCCCCATTGGGAGCTATGCTGCGTCCCCCTCTTTCCCCCATACTTCCTTGTGTTAGCCTCCTAGCTCATGTGGTTCTCTTTCTTCCCCCCCCCCCCCCCCCCCCCCCCCCCCCTTACCGCCGGAGCGATCTTTCCCTCCCCTGCCCGTTGTGCAACCTTCATCATCGCCATCTTCTCCAACTTAATCATGTCCCTGTGTTTGAGGAATTCCTGTGTTAGGCGCTCCATGCACTGGCTTAATGCACTTTGACTTTCCTCTACAGAGTTTTGCTAATTCTGCCGTCTCTTTGGCTCTTTGAGATGTTTGCAGGCATCTCTCCAAATCCATGATGATCTTTGAGGGGGGGTTGCTGGTTTAGTGGCTTATTTTCGGGCTAAAAGTGCCAGTTTTCAGGAGAAGAGCCACCTTTCCGTGACTGTTCAGCACATCCCCACTACCAGAGATCCATCCTTCGCGCACAGTTAATATTGAAGTGTTTCTCTCGACAGATTGCGTGTGAACTGCACACTGCTTTCCTTATTTTCTCTTTTCTGTCACTGTCAAACCCCTTTATTTTAAAGTTCTTTTAGTTCACCTTAACCCCTCTCTTTTCCAGAGGAAAGGTTCCAGCCTCTTCGGCCTTTCCAAATAAGTATAACGTTTCTGTTCTGGTATCAAACCAGTGAGTTTTCTTTGCACTTTCTATAATGCCTCCAAATCTTCCCTATAACTGTGTACAATAATCGGTATGGCATAATCACAGTTTGATTTAAGTTTAACTGAACTTTTGATTTTCAATTCTACCCTGCTGGAAATGAACCTCCATTCTTACTCGCTTTTTTTACATGCCGTTATTAAACTCCCTTCGCTGCTTTTAACAACTTGTATATCTGTATCCTATATTGCTTCACTCCTGTTCCATTTAGACACACTGCCATGCAACTTCAGAAGTTTTAACCTCAGCTGCACCATCAATGAAAGTCTCAAATGCAGGCCCGGTGGCTGCTCAATGTTGGCCTGTTTCACTCCAGTGCATTTGATTTTTTTTTTGATCATTTTTTGATTTGTGTGCTGTTGTGTACATTTAAATCGTGCTGGTTTAGCACAGTGGGCTAAACAGCTGGCTTGTAATGCAGAACCAGGCAGCAACGCGGGTTCAATTCCCGTACCGGCCTCCCAGAACAGGCGCCGGAATGTGGCGACTAGGGGCTTTTCACAGTAACTTCATTGAAGCCTACTTGTGACAATAAGCGATTATTATAGTGAACAAAAGCAATCTCAACAAAATCTGTTGGAACCGATTAACCACTCAGCCATTGAAAAACTGCTCTTAAATCCTAATCTCTGTTTTCTCATTTTCATTTAGTTCTCAATTCCACTTTTTGCCCTTTCCCATACCTCCCTTTTTAATGTAAGCATGGGACTTACATTAGGCTCCCTGCATGGCACCTTGTTAGGACCTTGCAGGTTTTAAATATATTGTTTCAAAGTTTACGTTTTGCATACTGGTTTTTGTATTTTTCAGTCAACAAATTTCTACCCCCATCTCTGCACCCGCAACCCCGAGACTCCTTGCTGAGACAAGGTTTCTGGAGTATCAAATGGCAAATCTTCATGTGAATCCAAACTTGGTGTCCATAGACTTGTAGTTAAATTGATGGGGCAGTATCACTGTGAAGTCTAATTGTTTTCAGGCCTATGTCCACCGCTTAGAAGTAATTCAATATTTTTTGTTAAAATATAAAACTCAAAAGTTGTGTTTTGCCACAATGCAGGTGAGCGTCGCATTCGGGTCCATACTATGTGTCTACCTGTAGTGAACTCGCTGACTGATATCTATGCAGGAGCTGATGTTCAGGCTGTCACATGCCTGCTGGCCAGCATGGGTACGTGTTTCAATTGTATTCAGATCAATTTATTTGTAAAGCTGACTTTTCTTTTCTGTACGTGTAAAAATAATGTCAGATTTTCTCATTTGGACAGTTTTGCTGTAGGTTACAGATCATCATTTTGTAGGATATTAAAATTTTGGATGTTATAATAGAGCAAGGTTCCACAAACACAACATGTGAATTTTTAAACTGTTACACTTGATTTTCAGTGTATGAGCCATGACACTACAGACTATTTCCCTGAGAACTAGGTAGTTTGGTGGCCTGTTCCAGAGTTGTTTCCAGAACCACTGTTAAGCCAGTGAGATGTTGGGGTAATCTTGCTCATGAACACTCAATTGAGGGGGGTGGAGGGGGAGGTGAAACCTGTGCTTGTAGAGTCTTTATCTGTAAATTATGTTTTAATATTTTACTTCTAATCAGAAGTTGATGCTTTGCTAGTCTAGTACTGGAATTGGTATGGGTTTTTCCCTCTTTAGCTGAGATTCTTCTGAAATGTTTGTAGACCTCATTTGTCTTTTGATTTTTTTTTGTATGTGTGATGAATATTGAAACTGTTTTAGGTCCCTGCTTTAATTGAGTAATAAATGGCAAAGATTGAGGAAATCTGACAGTGTGCTGGTTTATAAGTTTTCCAGCACAACTGTTCAGCTAGCAATTGAGGGTCTGTATGCTGAAGTTGCCGGAAGATGTTCATTTAAGTTTTTATCGTTTTGCTATGGCATTGTAATTTATATTCTCTGTCCACATATAAACCAGATCATTGTTTGTAATGTTTGTGTCAAATGCTGTAAGCTGTCTGCTTTGATTGCAACACTGTCTTCCCTCACATTTAGCTGTTGATCGATCAATTTCATCAAGTTTGAGTGATGCAAGAGATGCTTTGGTCAATGCTGTGATAGATTCGCTTTCTACTTATCGTACAGCAGTTTTAAGCCAGCAGCAACAGCCAGGTGTAATGGCTCCCTCGTCATTACAGCTGTTTCCTCTCTATGTGCTAGCTCTACTGAAACAGGTATGGAAAACCTTTATTTCTGTCAATCGCCTTTCCTGGAACAGGGTGTTTAAACTTTTTAAGCAAATTACTTTTGTATGCTTGGACTTTCTTGCGGGGTTAATTGAAGTGCTCTAATTGAATTGGGTAAAGTCCACTATTTTCCATTCCGTACATTGAGTTTTAGTAGAGGAAAGGTTCAATTCTTTTGGCTGTCTCAACAGTAATCTGCATTTACAGCAATGGTTCAAAGGAATCGCAGGACACTTTTGTGAGAATTATAAAATAATAATATTAGGGTCGAAGGGACATCTTGCAAACCATGGTGAAAATGTTAGGAGAATTGACTGAAAGTTTGGTTGAAAGAAAGATGGATTTCAGAAGATTTGGTGGTCTGGCAAGTGCACAGTTAGAGCTTTAGAGAGGTAATTGTGTTAATTGTATATTGATTAGGTGTTTAATTGTATGCATGTGGTCGGTATTAACTCTGGATTCCCTTGTGCTCCCTTAAATAGGAAAAACAGAAATTGTGGTGGTGGCTAAGAGTTGGGTGGTCATTGTGTAATATCTATAAGTATATAAAAGCGTGTAAACAGTCAGGTCCAATTCTGTGCAAGAAGGATGTTCCCGATGGTGGGGGTGTCCCGAACCAGGATTCTCTGACCCCCCCGTCGGGCCGGAGAATCGCTGGGAGGGGGGGGGCAGCGTAAATCCCACCACGGCTGCTGGATTCTCCGGTGCCGGTTTTTTGGCGGGGGCGGGAATCACATTGCGCCAGTCGGGGGCCGTTGGCAGTGCCCCCCCCCCCCCGATTCTCCACTCCGAGTGGCTGCCCGTTTTCGGTCAGTCCCGCCGGCGTAAATCAAACCAAGCACCCCCCCCCCCCCCCCCCCCCCCCCCCCGGGGGGGGGGCGGGGGGGGGAGGAGAGAGAGAGAGCGAGAGAGAGATCTGGCCCCGGGGGTGGGGGGCCTGGCCCACGGTCGGGGCCCACCGATCTGCAGGCGGACTTGTGCCGTGGGGGCACTCTTTCCGCGCCGGCCGCTGTAACAGTCCAACATGGCCGGCGCGGAGAAGAACCCGCATGCGCTGTAACAGTCCAACATGGCCGGCGCGGAGAAGAATCCGCATGCGCTGGGATCACGCCAGAACGCGCTTGGATCACGCCAGAACACGCTGGCGCTCCCGCGCAAGCGCCAATCTCACCGGCCGGCGGAGGCCCTTTGGCACTGGTTGGCGTGGCGCTGGCCTAGCCCCTGAAGTTGCGGAGGATTCCTCACCTTCGGGCGGCCCAACGCCAGAGTGGTTCACTGTACTCCTCGGTGCCGGTACGGCCTGCCCAGCCAGATAACGGAGAATCCCGGCCCAGGAGTCACAATCTGAGGATACGGGGTCGATCATTTAGGACAGAGATGAGGAGAAATTCCTTCACCCAAACAGTGGTGAGCCTTTGGAATTTGTTACACAGGAAGTAGTTGAGGCCAAAACATTGTATGTTTTCTTGTCGCCATACTCCAGCGCCTTTTCGGTTACATTGGGGGAGAATTCAGAATGTCAAATTACCTAATAGCATGTCTTTCTGGATTTGTGGGAGGAAACCGAAGCACCCGGAGGAAACCCACGCAGTCACTGGGAGAACGTGCAGACTCCGCACAGACAGTGACCCAAGCCAGGAATCAAACTTGGGACCTTGGTGCTGTGAAGCTACTGTGCCGAGCACTTGGGGCGAAGGGGATCAAAGGATATGAAGGGGGAAAATTAGGATTAGGCTATTGAGTTGGATGATCAGCCATGATCATAATGAATAGCGGAGCAGGCTCACAAGGACCAAATGGCCTCCTCCTATTTTCGATCACCAATGGTGAAACAAAAGCTAGAGAATACTCCAGAACCCAGAATACTCCAGAACCCAAAGACAGAATTGGTGGGAGTTTATGTAAGATTGGGGGCAGGGGTGTTGCAAGAGTTTGTTTGGTTTCGGTCTTGGGAGAAATTTGAAGATGAGAATTAAGTTTTCACATTTTGCATTGGGGCCAATGCAGACCCCTGAGGATGGTGAGGGGTGAATAGCACTTAGCATGAGGTAAGTTTGTGCACCTTTATATGTTCCATGTGTGGAAGGTGGCGAACAGCAGGCTCTAGAGACAAACTGTGCCTATAGCATAGCCTCAAGATGTCCCATAGTGTTTTGTAGCCAATTATTTACCGTTGAAATGTAATCACTGACTCAATGTGGGAACATGGCAGCCAATTTGTGCACTGCAAAAACCCACAAATAGCCATATGATAAATGCCAGATACTTTGCTTCAGTAAAATTGGAAGAAGAAGAAATTTTACCACCATGTTCAGGAGAATTCCCTTGCCCTCCTGGTCAGTCGCGCACAGATCATAGACGTGGCCTTTCTTAATGTCTTGTGTGAAAGATGCAGAACTTTCTTGTACTGCACTAGTGTATCAGCCTAAATTTTGTACTCCAGTTTCTAGAGTGGGACTTGAACCTCTTGACTCAGATGTGATTGTTTTATGTTTTAATCCCTGATATCTTTTGTTTCTGGGTCAATGCAACTCTAGTTTAATTGCAAACAATATCACAGAAAATCCCCAGTGCATAAAATATAAAGTAAACACAGGTAACAGGGTATTATAGATTGTTTAAATGGTTTCTTTGTAATTGACGCCCAAGACAAATGGTTAGTGCTGTTTTCTGTTCTAGGCTATCATGATTTGGCATAATGTGATGGAGATTAAGGGACTAGTTTGTGAGATGACAAACATTTCAAGGTGGTGCAGAGAGCAGTATGTTAGAATCTGGGAATCCGTACAGTGAAACAAGAGGCCATTCGGCCCATTGAGTCAGCGCCAACCCCCCCCCGAAAGAGTACTCTAACCAGGTCCACTCCTACACACACCCCACCCTATCCCCATAACCATACCTGTACATCTCTGGACTGATGCTTATTGATGGGGTTGAGATGGGTGATGGTGTAGGGGTTGAGATGGGTGATGGTGTTGGGGTTGTTCAGTAATGATAGTCAGATGGCAGGGGGGATATTCGAGAATTTACTTCCCAGTGGTGAAAGGAGGCTGGTTAACATGAAGCAGATTCAGCAAAAGGCTGCGTAATGGGAAGGACTGAGGGAAATTGTGGGTTGTTGGCAGCTGCAAAGGTAAGTTATGTCAGGTAAAGAGGGAGGATTGAGAGGTTATGTGCTGGAGAATGAAAAAGTAGGAGGAGGCATTATTGATTGAGATGAGGAGAGAGCAAATCAGTACTCAAAGAAAAAGTGCACGTGTACGTCGGCGGCCACGTCTGGAGAAACCACCAAAATGTGGTTGGACTAAGGAAAATCTTTATTTCGTCAATGGCGGAGAGTTGGGCTTGATGAAGAAAGTTCAATGAGTAGTAGTTGATCTGAAGGGAAGCTACAATATAAAAAGCAACAGTGGAGTAAAGTTTGATTTGCTAGTCAAGAAAGGATCAAAGGTTTCACATTGTGCAAGTGATGAGCAAATACTGCCTGGAAGCTAACAGCGAAGCAAAGTCCAGCTTAGGAGCTCGTAATAATAAGAATCTTTATTATTGCCACAAGTAGTCTTGCATTAACACTGCAATGAAGTTGCTGTGTAAATCCCCTAGTCGCCACATTCCGGCGCCTGTTTGGGTACACTGAGGGAGAATTCAGAATGTCCAATTCGCCAAACAAAGAAAAGTACAGTACAGGAACAGGCCCTTCGGCCCTCTAAGCCTGCACCGACCATGCTGCCCTGCCAAACTAAAATCTTCTACACTTCCAGGGTCTGTATTTCTCTATTCCCATCCTATTCATGTATTTGTCAAGATGCCCCTTAAATGTCACTATTGTCCCTGTTTCCACCACCTCCTCCGGCAGCGAGTTCCAGGCACCCACTACCCTCTGTGTAAAAAAAAAAAAAAAAAAAAAAAAAAAAAAAAAAAAAAAAAAAAACTTGCCTCGTACATCTCCTCTAAACCTTGCCCCTCGCACCTTAAACTTATGCCCCCTAGTAATTGACCCCTCTACCCTGGGGGAAAAGTCTCTGACTATCCACTCTGTCTATACCCCTCATAATTTTGTCGACCTCTATCAGGTCGCCCCTCAACCTCCGTCGTTCCAGTGAGAAAAAAACGAGTTTATTCAACCTCTCATCATAGCTAACAAGCACGTCTTTCAGCACTTTTTTTAAAATTTAGAGTACCCAATTATTTTTTCTCCAATTAAGGGGCAATTTAGAGTGGCCAATCCACCTAACCTGCACACCTTTGGGTTGTGGGGGTGAAACCCACGCAGACATGGGGAGAAAGTGTGGAGTTTGCACAGACAGTGACTCAGGGCCAGGATTCGAACCTCAGCGCTGCAGTCCCATTGCTAGCCACTGTGCCACATGCTGCCCCACATCTTTCAGGACTTGTGGGAGGAAACCGGAGCACCTGGAGGAAACCCACACAGGCACGGGGAGAACATGCAGACTCCGTCAGACAGTGACCTAAGTAGGAATCGACCTAGGACCCTGGCGCTGTGATCCAGTAGCTTTGAATAATCCGTGTGGGGCCCAGGAAATTAAATTCGGAGCAGGATTTGCACAGGAATTCTGGTCTAACATGGGAAATAATACATGATAAATAGGCATTAACCTTTACTAGTATATAACCGGAGAGGAGCCCATAAGATCAAGTGGAAAGCATCCTAATGGCATCAGGCAGATAATTGAAAACAGCAATATCATATTGCAGCTTTAACTTTTTAATTTCAAGCTATATCCATTGTTGGAGGTGGGGGAGTTTTCCAGCCTTGAAAGGAAAAGGGAAAAGGGCAGGACGGTGGTGAATGGTCATTGTTGGAATATTTTGGGCTCAGCAAGAAACAGCCAACCCATGTGTCATTTTGGGAAGCGGAATAAATGCTAAGATAGAATACTGAAGCACTTTGTCTACAGTGATGAACATTTTCAACTTTGTCACACTGAAAATAATTTCTTGTAAATTGATACTTGATGACCAGAAACCTATGAAATATTTAGCAGTTAAATCAACCCCTTACTCTGAGATACCTAAACATCTCCAGCTTCAGGGATCCTACTCATTGTACACCTTAATAGTCAGATATTGCCAAAGAAAATGGAGGAAATTATTTTTTTCTTCAGGATATGAACAAGTTTTAAAAATATTTGGGGCAGTACATTCGGATGTCATTTTAGAGTAAGCACCTTTCTGCCTTTGGTCTTGAATGTGATAATCTGCCAACTGTATCTGCATAAATGTTGAATGTGCATGAACATTGCAAATGTATACTCGAGTCTAAAGTTAGCCATTTTAAAACTTTATATTACATGACGCACCCATCAAGATGGAATAAAAATGGTGAACCTGGTTAAATCCAACCCACATAACAACAAATTTTAATGTGGGGAACTCGACCTGGCATTGTTAATTTTCCTTTTAAAGGTGACTAAAATAATGTCAAACTAACATCAAACCGTGCCAACTTTCCAAAACTAAATATGAGAATCTGTTTGGGCAAATGATAAGATGCAGTTGGGGTGGCATGGTGGTGCAGTGGTTAGCACTGCTGCCTCGTGGTGCTGAGGACCCGGGTTCAATCCCGGCTCCGGGTCACTGTCCATGTGGAGTTTGCACATTCTCCCGGTGTCTGCGTGGGTCTCACCCACACAACCTAAAATTATGTGCAGGGTAGGTGGGTTGGCCACGCTAAATTGCCCCTTAATTGGAAAAAAGAAAGAATTGAATACTCAATTTTTTTTTTTAAGTACTCAGATGCAGTCAATTTAGAACATTGTTCTAAGCTGTTTAACTGTTCTGTTAGGGGTTCACTTATCTTTGTTCTTCCTGTTTGTATTGAAAGTAGATTAATCATATTGCATAGGGATATCAACTTTGATTAAACTTACTGCCAAGTGCCTTAACTTTTTATGCAGAAAGGCCAGCATAATTGTACAGATATTAAGTTCTAACTTCACTCAGCAGGATGTTGAAATGTTGCTTACCCATGTGTATGTTCACTTTATAAAAAAAAAAAAGCAGCTCTAGGTGTGCTTGCAACAGTTAATGACTGTCCCTCATTATTGCAGAAAGCATTCAGAACTGGGACTAGTACAAGGCTAGATGATCGCGTGTTTTCTATGTGTGAAGTGAAATACCAACCTGTATCTTACCTCGTGCTTATGATTCATCCAAATCTGTACAGGATTGACAATCTGTCAGATGAGGTAAGCTACCTTTATATTAAATCACTTGTTAATGCTGAAAGTGTAAGTAATTTTATGAGCAGTGGTTTAATGCATTTTCTGTTGCAGGGATCCATTAACATTAATGATAAAACCATACCTCAACCACCAATTCTTCAACTGTCTGTGGAGAAACTAAACCAAGATGGCGCCTTCTTAATGGATGCTGGCACTGTAAGTGACTTAGTTTTCACCAGTCTTCTATTTAGCGATCATAGTTGAATTTAAGAATTTGATGTTACTCTTAATGTTAGTCTTAATTTGCCAAAAATAATGCAGAACTGCTTTCCTATTGAGAGGCCAGCCACTAAAAGTCCAGATTTAATTCTAGAAATACCTTGATTATAGCTTTATTCTTTCACCAATGCAAACCTCTCACTTACAATGAAAAACCCTGCTTCCTGTATACAGCTGACCCAGCATATGGTTTAGTTGTTGAGTAGATTATAGATCATTATGGTTAGAATACAAGAAGATTTGGCCTTACAACCTATGTGGGTGGGATGATGATTTGGGTGGTAGTGGGAACCTAACTTTAGTGATGTGCTGGATTGACATATGCATATATCACCAAGGCAGTGAGCAACTTTGTTGAATATTTGCTACTCGATTAGCAAAGGTGATAATGAAAGGTTAAAAGAACATTGTTGTTGCATAGAAGCAAAATACTGCAGATGCTGGAGTTCTGAAATGAAAAACAGAAAAAGCTGGAATAACCCATCAGGTCTGGCAGCGCCTTTTGGAGAGCGAAACAGTTGACGTTTTGAGTCCAATATGACTCTTCAGAACTATTGTACTATTTATAAGTATTGTTAGAATCGAAAGTTGAAGGATTGTTCTCATTAATTGTTCTGTTACATATTAACCATGATTATTTCCCTGATCCAAGTTACTTGGCCTATGCAAAAGGACCATTTAGCCCTTCAATCCCATTCAGCCAATCAAGTAGATCTGTACCTATTTACGTACCTTTATTCCATATCTTTTTACAATCTCGCCCAACAAAAATCTATTGATACAAGTCTTGACATTTCAGTTGGCCCAGCAATCACAGCCTTTTTGACAAGTGTTCAGATGTGTGAAAAAGCGCTTCCCAAAATTCATTTCTGAATAGCCTATTTCTAATTTGAAGTTCCCTTGTTCTGGCTTTCCCCACCAGATAAAATAATTTCTGTGTGCACTATTGAAACCTTTCATCATTTTGATCACACCAACCATCTAAACTCTAGGGAATACAAACCAGGTTTATACCTGCGGTCCTAATGCGTTAACCCATGAAACTCTGATAAACGTCCAGTGAATCTGCACTGTTCCCAAAGCCAAATAATTTCCGAGGTGCAGTGCCCAAATTGAACCTTGTACTCGGACAAGGTGATCGTAGCTCTACCATTGAAGCATCACTTCCTCTTTTTTATATTCCAATGTTCTTGAGATAATCATTGATGTTCCTGTAGACTTTATGATTACTCTCTGTACTTCTACACTTTTACTGATTTGTGCCTCCTAAATGCATTTCTCCCCCACAGCTCAGAACCATTTGCTTGAAAAAATATTGCATTTGACTTTCTCAAAGCAAAAATGGATAACCTCATAGTTTTCCCACACTGAAATGCATCTAACTTTGTTTTTACTGGCTCACCTATTTTTACTGCGTTCCTTTGTAACTTCCTGCTTTTAGTGACATAACTTACTTTTTCTCTTAATTTGCTATCATCTGCATATATGGATATGCAACTCTGTATCTCCGTGACGTGGATGAAAAAATACATGGTAAAAAGCTGATGTTCCAGTACGGATCCCTGTGCACACCACTTGTTACATCCAGTCCATCAGAAAATTAACCCTTTGCTCGCTGTCGCCTATCTCTCAACTAATTACCAAATAATATCACATGGTTAACTCCAATTCATTTTTTGCTAGTCTTTTGATAATTTATAAAATGTCTTCAGTAGTCCATAGATAATCTCCAATCCACGAAGCTAAAGACCTCCTGAAAAAATTGACGGATGGTCAGATTTGACTCATCTCAAATCAATGGTTAGCTGATACCTGTCCATGTTGTCACTCGGTGTCGCGAACTCATGTTGTGAATGCTCTACAGTCTAATTCGTCAAGGTGTACTACAGATTTTTGTTTCCATGTCAACTGTTTCGGTCAGAATAAAGTTGGTTTTTGTATGTTTGTGATTTTGAGGGAAATCATAAACATTGCCATTGTGGATTGAGTGTTGGATTGAGGGGCTACTGTAATTACGAAATATACTTGTGGCAGATTGATCCTAAATTCACTGAAAACTGCTGGTGCAATCATGGCCCAATATTGAAATGAGTAATATGTACCATAATTTTAGTTTTTGAATAACCTGATTTTGCATTGGAATGGTAAATTACTTTTGGATTGCAAAAGATACCATGTTAATGAAAATGTATTACTTTCTGGAACAAAGGTGATTTTAATGGATTTTATGACGTTCAAACAATTTTAATTTGTGTGAGTGCAGCTTTTGTGGGGGGGGGGTAATAAATATTTTTCATGTGGATCAAGGTGAGGGATGCATTTGTGGGAAGTGACGTTTTCTTCCTGGCCAGTATTTGATTGGGTGTACTGGCTTAGTTGGGAATTTTTCCCTTTTCCATTTGACCTCTGAGGAGGACTGTTGCTTTTATTATTAAGTTTTGTGTCACTTTGAAATCTTCATTTTAATAAAACATGTTGCATTAAGACCCCTTGCAGCTGATGTGGATGGTTTAATCAGTCTATATTGATATAAACCTAGGTCAGGGTGGACAAATACTGTGGTAACTCTCAATGCCACCCGTCCACAATTATATTTGAAGGTAATTTTAAATAATTGAAAAAAGTACAATATTAATTCTGTCTTTCAGATGCTGTATCTTTGGGTTGGAAAAAAATGTTGTCTAAACTTTGTGAGCCAAGTTCTTGGTGCTTCCAATTACGTTTCCATACCACAAAATATGGTAGGTCAAGAATATAAAAATGCTACAACTAAAATCCATTTTCCTTGTGCCTCTGTGGTGATTATGACCTTTTTCCGGTCCAATTTTCCAATTGAAATTGCTGTATAAATGCAAACTGCAAGTCTTAAGTTTACAGCATCCATTTCATAATGGTTGTGTTGCTCTTAATTCCTTAAGTTTGTACTATTGCTAGAGTGTCAACAAATCTTTATTTCCCTCTTCAGTAGCTACTTCAGGATGTCATTGCAGAATATTTTTGTATTTATCTCAATATTTATCTCTATTAAACAGACACAGCTTCCAGAACTGAACACTGCTGAATCTGAGCGAACTAGAGCCTTCATCTCCTGGTTGCGGGAACAAAGACCATTCTTCCCTGTACTCCATGTAATCAAGTGAGTGATGTAATTTACTGTACATATTCTAATATTTACAGCACAAACATTTGGCTGAACATGTCTATGCTGGTGCTTGAGCTTCACATGAGCTTGCTTCAATCCTTTTTCTAACCCCATCACTATTTCCTTCTATTCCATTTTCCCTCTTGTACGTAAAGGAAAAGTAGATAAATACATCTTTGGCTGATCACCTCAACGACTCCGCAATAGTGAGTTCCACATGCTAACCACTGCATACATAAAGAAGTTTCTCTTCACTGTCTTTTTATTTACTGTCCCCTAGTTCTAGTCTCGCCTTCCAGCCTTGCCCAGTGGAAATACCTTCTATACGACTACCTTAGCAAGCCCTTCCAGGTTCTTAAAGGCCACTGTCAGGTCACCCTTCAGTCTTTTCTTTCCTGAAACAAAGCATATTGATTATTTTCTGATGAGTTTATCCTTTCTGTCAGGTGTAGCCCCTCAGTTCTGATATTTTTCTAGTTTTTTTTAATACTGTTAATTTTTTAGTGGGATGAAAATTAATTTGAAGAAGCTAGGTTCAAATGTAAAATCCCTTTTCAAACAGCATACTTTACTGATGCATTGCTTTTAATTGATTTTTAGGCGGTTGATAACCATTTATCAAAATGCCGCATCCAATTGATCCACTAACCAAACTATAATTCAGTATGGCTGCAGCATTTAACTATTCCACAGTATTGAATACGCTTACTGAATTAATATTTAACACCGTAAAGAACAAATTGTTGGAATCAATTTTCTCAGCTGTTCATTTATTGGAATAGAAATGATGTATGAGTATTTGTGAAATGTACAATCTCTCGTTCAAAGTGTAAACCCAACTTCAACAGTACGCTTTTGCCTGATGCAACTGCCAACAAGTAATTGGAAGTACATGTATCTTTATCAACATTATAATCTTCTTACAGGACAATTCCTACAATTGTAGGAATCCTCTTTCTGTATTCTTATGCTGTCTTTGCTTTGTACTTTGTCTTGTCTTTGACTCGCAAATTACTTGTCTGTTAACATGTGTCTGTGACTCATTGTGAGACCTTACCACAGCAGCTAAGCAAACTTCCATCACCAAATTTAAACTATTTTCCAACTTTGATGGGAAGAGGGGCGAAGAGGGTATGGATGTGCCCCCACAACCATATTTATTGTGATCTGTGTATGTGTACTTTTTGCCGATGTCAACTGTACAGCATTAAGAACTAATTTATGCTTATTTTCTCCCCAAATCTCCCCTGCTACAGTTGCTGGCGCTATTTTTAGCACCGATACAACCCTTGCTGAGATTGGTTAACTCCGCTGGGAACCTTCTTGGTGCGCACAACAGTGCTATTAAATACTGCAATTAATTTTTAAAGGCATTCTTAGCTTATTGCTAAATACCTCACTGTCAACACACTGGAGGTTACCAGTAACCAGAAATTTAACTGGATCAGCCGCATGAAAACTATGATTGTCTGAGAGAGTCAGAGGCTGGGAGTTCTGCAGTCACTAACTTTCCTCCTGACTCCCCACTTTCAGTGCAGCTTCAACAACACTAAAGGTTGCCATCGTCTAGGTCGAAGTAGCCTGCTCGATTGGCACCCCATCCACCATTGTAAACATTAACTCCTCCACCACCAGCACTCTGACTGCAGTATGTGCCATCTACTGCAGTAGTTCACCAAGACTTCTTTGACAGCACCTACAGAACCCAGGACTCCTACTGCATAAAAGAACAAAGGCAGCAGGCACATAGAACACCACCACTTGAAAGTTTCCCTCCAAGTCACATACCTTCAACACTTGAAAATCTTGTTCTTCCATCGCTGAATCGATGTTGTGAAGCTCCCTCCCTTAAAAGTGTACCTATGCCCCACAGACTGCAATGGTTCAAGACAACACCTCTGTGCCACCTTAGGGTGGCACGGCAGCACAGTGGTTAGCACTGTTGCTTCACAGTGCCAGAGTCACGGGTTCGATTCCCGCTTGGGTCACTGACGTGCGGAGTCTGCACGTTCTCCCCGTGTCTGCGTGGATTTCCTCCGGGTGCTCCAATTTCCTCCAACAAGTCCTGAACGGTGTTAGGTAAATTGGACATTCTGAATTCTCCCTCTGTGTACCCGAACAGGCACCATAGTGTGGCACTAGGGGATTTTCGCAATAACTTCAGTGCAGTGTTAATGAAAGCCTACTTGTGACAATAATAACGATTATTATTATTATTCTCGGGGGCAATTCTGGATGGGTAATTAATTACTAGAATTGCCAACAATCCCCACAACAAAGAACAAAGAACAAAGAAATGTACAGCACAGGAACAGGCCCTTCGGCCCTCCAAGCCCGCGCCGACCATACTGCCCGACTAAACTACAATCTTCTACACTTCCTGGGTCCGTATCCTTCTATTCCCATCCTATTCATATATTTGTCAAGATGCCCCTTAAATGTCCCTATCGTCCCTGCTTCCACTACCTCCTCCGGTAGCGAGTTCCAGGCACCCACTACCCTCTGCGTAAAAAACTTGCCTCGTACATCTACTCTAAACCTTGCCCCTCTCACCTTAAACCTATGCCCCCTAGTAATTGACCCCTCTACCCTGGGGAAAAGCCTCTGACTATCCACTCTGTCTATGCCCCTCATAATTTTGTATACCTCTATCAGGTCGCCCCTCAACCTCCTTCGTTCCAGAGAGAACAAACCGAGTTTATTCAATCGCTCCTCATAGCTTATGCCCTCCATACCAGGCAACATTCTGGTAAATCTCTTCTGCACCCTCTCTAAAGCCTCCACATCCTTCTGGTAGTGTGGCGACCAGAATTGAACACTATACTCCAAGTGTGGCCTAACTAAGGTTCTATACAGCTGCAACATGACTTGCCAATTCTTATACTCAATGCCCCGTCCAATGAAGGCAAGCATGCCGTATGCCTTCTTGACTACCTTCTCCACCTGTGTTGCCCCTTTCAATGACCTGTGGACCTGTACTCCTAGATCTCTTTGACTTTCAATACTCTTGAGGGTTCTACCATTCACTGTATATTCCCTACCTGCATTAGCCCTTCCAAAATGCATTACCTCACATTTGTCCGGATTAAACTCCATCTGCCATCTCTCCGCCCAAGTCTCCAGACAATCTAAATCCTGCTGTATCCTCAGACAGTCCTCATCGCTATCCGCAATTCCACCAACCTTTGTGTCGTCTGCAAACTTACTAATCAGACCAGTTACATTTTCCTCCAAATCATTTATATATACTACAAACAGCAAAGGTCCCAGCACTGATCCCTGTGGAACACCACTGGTCACAGCCCTCCAATTAGAAAAGCATCCCTCCATTGCTACCCTCTGCCTTCTATGGCCTAGCCAGTTCTGTATCCACCTTGCCAGTTCACCCCTGATCCCGTGTGACTTCACCTTTTGTACTAGTCTACCATGAGGGACCTTGTCAAAGGCCTTACTGAAGTCCATATAGACAACATCTACTGCCCTACCTGCATCAATCATCTTAGTGACCTCCTCGAAAAACTCTATCAAGTTAGTGAGACACGACCTCCCCTTCACAAAACCGTGCTGCCTCTCACTAATACGTCCATTTGCTTCCAAATGGGAGTAGATCCTGTCTCGAAGAATTCTCTCCAGTAATTTCCCTACCACTGAAGTAAGGCTCACCGGCCTGTAGTTCCCGGGATTATCCTTGCTACCCTTCTTAAACAGAGGAACAACATTGGCTATTCTCCAGTCCTCCGGGACATCCCCTGAAGACAGCGAGGATCCAAAGATTTCTGTCAAGGCCTCAGCAATTTCCTCTCCAGCCTCCTTCAGTATTCTGGGGTAGATCCCATCAGGCCCTGGGGACTTATCTACCTTAATATTTTTTAAGACACCCAACACCTCGTTTTTTTTGGATCACAATGTGACCCAGGCTATCTACACCCCCTTCTCCAGACTCAACATCTACCAATTCCTTCTCTTTGGTGAATACTGATGCAAAGTATTCATTTAGTACCTCGCCCATTTCCTCTGGCTCCACACATAGATTCCCTTGCCTATCCTTCAGTGGGCCAACCCTTTCCCTGGCTACCCTCTTGCTTTTTATGTACGTGTAAAAAGCCTTGGGATTTTCCTTAACCCTATTTGCCAATGACTTTTCATGACCCCTTCGAGCCCTCCTGACTCCTTGCTTAAGTTCCTTCCTACTTTCCTTATATGCCACACAGGCTTCGTCTGTTCCCAGCCTTTTAGCCCTGACAAATGCCTCCTTTTTCTTTTTGACGAGGCCTACAATATCACTCGTCATCCAAGGTTCCCGAAAATTGCCGTATTTATCTTTCTTCCTCACAGGAACATGCCTGTCCTGTATTCCCTTCAACTGACACTTGAAAGCCTCCCACATGTCAGATGTTGATTTGCCCTCAAACATCCGCCCTCAATCTATGTTCTTCAGTTCCCGCCTAATATTGTCATAATTAGCCTTCCCCCAATTTAGCACATTCATCCTCGGACCACTCTTATCCTTGTCCACCAGTACTTTAAAACTTACTGAATTGTGGTCACTGTTACCGAAATGCTCCCCTACTGAAACATCTACCACCTGGCCGGGCTCATTCCCCAATACCAGGTCCAGTACTGCCCCTTCCCTAGTTGGACTGTTTACATATTGTTTTAAGAAGCCCTCCTGGATGCTCCTTACAAACTCCGCCCCATCTAAGCCCCTGGCACTAAGTGAGTCCCAGTCAATATTGGGGAAGTTGAAGTCTCCCATCACCACAACCCTGTTGTTTTTACTCTTTTCCAAACTCAGTCTACCTATCTGCTCCTCTATCTCCCGCTGGCTGTTGGGAGGCCTGTAGTATACCCCCAACATTGTGACTGCACCCTTCTTATTCCTGATCTCTACCCATATAGCCTCACTGCCCTCTGAGGTGTCCTCTCGCAGTATAGCTGTGATATTCTCCCGAACAAGTAGCGCAACTCCGCCTCCCCTTTTACATCCCCCTCTATCCCGCCTGAAACATCTAAATCCTGGAACGTTTAGCTGCCAATCCTGCCCTTCCCTCAACCAGGTCTCTGTAATGGCAATAACATCATAGTTCCAAGTAGTAATCCAAGCTCTAAGTTCATCTGCCTTACCCGTAATGCTCCTTGCATTAAAACATATGCACGTAAGGCCACCAGACCCGCTGTGTTCAGCAACTTTTCCCCGTCTGCTCTGCCTCAGAGCCACACTGTCCCTATTCCCTAGTTCTCCCTCAATGCTCTCACCTTCTGACCTATTGCTCCCGTACCCACCCCCCGCCATACTAGTTTAAACCCTCCCGTGTGACACTAGCAAACCTCGCGGCCAGGATATTTATGCCTCTCCGGTTTAGATGCAACCCGTCCATCTTATACAGGTCACACCTGCCCCGGAAGAGCTCCCAGTGGTCCAGAAAACGGAAACCCTCCCTCCTACACCAGCTGTTTAGCCACGTGTTTGTCTGCTCTATCTTCCTATTTCTAGCCTCACTGGCACGTGGCACAGGGAGTAATCCCGAGATTACAACCCTCGAGGTCCTGTCCTTTAACTTTCTGCCTAGCTCCCTGAACTCCTGCTGCAGGACCTCATGCCCCTTCCTGCCTATGTCGTTAGTACCAATATGTACAACGACCTCTGCCTGTTTGCCCTCCCCCTTCAGGATTCCCTCTACCCGTTCGGAGACATCCTGGACCCTGGCACCAGGGAGGCAACATACCATCCTGGAGTCTCTTTCACGTCCACAGAAGTGCCTATCTGTGCCCCTGACTATAGAGTCCCCTATTACTATTACTCTTCTGCGCTTTGACCCTCCCTTCTGAACATCAGAGCCAGCCGTGGTGCCACTGCTCTGGCTGCTGCTGTTTTCCCCTGATAGGCTATCCCCCCCGACAGTATCCAAAGGGGTATATCTGTTCGAGAGGGGGACAACCACAGGGGATTCCTGCACTGACTGCCTGCCCTTTCTGGTGGTCACCCATTTCTCTGCCTGCACCTTGGGTGTGACCACATTTACATAACTGCGATCTATGACGCTTTCCGCCACCTGCATGCTCCTAAGTGCATCCAATTGCTGCTCCAACCGAACCATGCGGTCTGTGAGGAGCTCCAGTTGGGTGCACTTTCTGCAGATGAAGCCACCCGGGACGCTGGAAGCCTCCCGGACCTGCCACATCTCACAGTCAGAGCACAGCACCCCTCTAACTGACATTGCGTCAATTAATTAAAATTTGTCTCTTTTTTTTTTTTAAATACTTTTTTTTTAAATTGCAAAGTTACTGTCAACTATCTGTTTCCTAGCACTAGATTTCTAATAGAAATGCGATAGCTAACTATAATACTCTCCGATCTCTGGCTTAGATATCCTCTAAATTATAATTAAGTTATTATGTTTAATTAGTTCCCAAATACTCAAATATTTTTTAAATTTAGGTTAGAATCCCAACCAGCCACTCAGGTCACAGCTTTTCTGTGATGTCGCTTCAATTTCCCCCCGACACACACAATTTGAAAAAAGGTATAAAAGTAAAAATCACTTACTTGCCTTCTGAGTGTCTGAGATGTTCTCAGGTTCTCTCGCTGACAGAGACTGCTCCTCCACCACCGATCCTTGACCTGCACAATGCTAATAATATAATAATATAATATGGCACTTACCTTACACCAATGGGTCTTATTATTAGGTTAGAGGAGGCGGGCGGGTGGGAGACACTACACGTGTAGTGTCTCGGGTTTCCTCTCCACCAGAATTTATTGGTTGGGGGGGGGGCACTTGCCAGAGGTAGAACTTCCGGTTCCCGCCTTATATAAAAACAAATAAAACTGAAAAGAAGAACAGACACGGGACCAGGCAAGGGTTTTTAAACTCACTACTCACCTCCAAGAAGGCCCCTGCGCACCGCTGCCGCCGAAATCCAAAGGGCTGCTCCTGTAAAGGTAAGGTTTTTAAACTAACTACTCACCTCCCAGAAGGCCCCTGCGCACCGCTGCCGCCGAAATCCAAAGGGCTGCTCCTGTAAAGGTAAGTGGTTTTAAATTCACTACTCACCTCCAAGAAGGCCCCTGCGCACCGCTGCCGCCGAAATCCAAAACCCGTAAGCAAATTATAAAAAATCCATGCAGAATGGATTTCCGTGGGAATAATTGGCCTACTCCAAGCATTTGTATGTTTATGTTCAATAGTTAAGATGTGTGACCTTCCTTCCCTTCTCTGTTCTAGCTCTGCCCACAGACTAGTGCTTCTTCTCCCAGTAGGAAAATGTTTGATTTTTCTTTTTCAATTTCGAACAGCCTTCATGATATCTGTCCTGTTTGAAGATTTTTTAGAAAATAAAAATTTGGTATTTATCATTCAGATAAGGTGAATCTGTACTCTGTTTAAACTTCAGTGAGCTGTGTGACTGGGATGCAGTGGCTGAAAGGGTGGTTGGTGGACGCAGATTCTATAGTGACATTCAAAATATCATTCGATAAATACTTGGGAGGGGAAATATTTCATGTCCATGGGGAAAGAACAAGGGCATGCGACTAATTGGATAGCTCCACCAAAGTGCTGACAGAGTCTTGATGGACCGACTGATGATCCCCTCTGCTGTAACATTGTGATATTTGTGCATATATCAAGTTTCACTAGTATTGCTTGGCATTTGAGTTCAGAGTGAGGACAAAGAGCATGTCATCAGTCTACATATGGATAATGCCACTGTGGGATAGGAGGGTGCCAAGGGTGGAATGTCAGGGTACCCTTAATGTGTCCTTGGAATGCAGAAGAGGAAGCTGTTGCAGTAAGTGCTCTGGCCATGTTGACACTGCTGGTTGTGCAAGCACATGAAGGCGCAGCTATGGACAAAGATGGGAGTTGGTCAACAGTGTTGAAAACGAGAAGGAGATTGAGAAAACTTGGAGAGATAACACACTGCCAGCACAAAGGATATTGATAGGTTTGACCAGGCAGCCTTAATGCTATGGGTAGGACAAATATTTAGGAAAGACATGTTCATAGGGTTGGATATTCAGCTCACTGTTTGTCTTTGTCAGAGTTTCTCCACAACCTACAAGGTATGAGTGAGAGGAATGAGAAATCACTCTCTACTTGCCTGGGTGGGTGAAAATGTAACACCAAAGAAACTTGTCACCATCCAAGACCAAGCGATTTGTTTAAATGGCACTTCACCCACGAGCCTAAACACCTCCCCCTGTTCAACAATATGCATTGCTGCAATTTGTCATGAGTTCTTCAGCGGCACTTCCCAAACCCATGACCCTCCACCACCTGAAGAATAATGATACACGAGAGCACGATCATCTCTATATTCTCCTCCCAAATTGCACCCTATCCTGTCTTCATGTTTCTTCATTGTTGAATTAAAATACCAGAATTCTCCACCTAACAGCATTGTAGGAGTTCTTCAGCACAGACTGCAGCAATTTAAGAAGGTGGTCCATCACTATCTTAAGGGCAACTCGGGATGGGAAAATAATGATTAATGTATTTTCGAGGAACTTTTTTCTAATAAATTTGAAGTACCCAAATTCTTTCCAATTAAGGGTCAATTTAGCGTGGCCAATCCGCTTAACCTGCACATATTTGGGTTGTGGGGGTGAGACCTATGCAGACACGGGGAGAATGTCCAAACTCCACACGGAAAGTGACCCAGGGCCATTGATTGAACCCGTGTCCTCAGTGCTATGAGGCAGCAGTGCTAACCACTGGACCACTGTGCCGCCTCTCGTATTTTCCAAGAACACTTGCATCCCAAGAATTAGTGGGGAGAAGAAAAGACAAATTATTGTTAAAATTGTGTCGACTATTTCAACCAGTTATGCAACTCAGCATAGAAAATCTGTCCATATAATTAGGTATTTAGTAAATGCAGAATTTTACTTTCTGCAAAAGAAACAACATTGAATGAAAAAAATAAGTGAGCTGGATTGGTACGGAAGAACATTTCAAACTTTGGAGATGAGTTCTATTGAGACTGAAATATTTTCTACATTTTGTATCTTGCTTTACTATGAACAATTCTGAAATGAGCAATTGCACACGTAGAGGGTGAAATTCCCTCTTGTCTTAACATGTTTTGAACTGATTCTCGAGATAGCAAAGCTTTTATATATTTGGCAGTTCCCACTTCAGAGAAAGTGGCAACTGTTTTGCTGTCTCAGAAAATACCCAAGAGTGGGGCTTTTACATGGTTTGAGTGGTGCAAGGAGAAGGTGTCATGACGTTTAGAGTTCAGGGGGCTTAATTTTCTAAAAGAAGCAAATCATAATGTTCTCTTGACACATCTTGGAAGCCTGTGGTGCATATCTGTTGAACTTGGTTAAATAAACATGCAATTTCTTTATTATAGTATTGTTTTAGAATTGGTATAGAAATTCTGAAGCTACTAAACCAAGCAAAACCGCATCTTTCTCTAGTGTATAGTGTTCATTACCAAAATTAAGATTTTTTAAAATGTTGTTCCGCATATGGACTTGCTTCAATGTCCAAGAAATACATGTCTCGTATGACTACTGGAATGGTAGATGGTGAACAAGGTAGATTTTGGTCTTTTTCCATCCTCTCCTGTATAAATATTAAGATCCCCAGATTTTCTGAGAAGTTCAGTTTTCAAGCTATTAGAATAACCGTGTTTGTATACCTGAGCACTTCCTTAATCCTGTTTAAAATGTTTAAGTATTGCAAATTAACATTAGTAACTGAGCTTTTTCACTTTCCTTGTCACAGGGATGAGAGCCCTCTTAAGCCCAGCTTCCTCCAGAACATGATTGAAGATCGAACAGAGTCAGCATTGTCTTATTATGAATTCTTACTTCACATACAACAGCAAGTGAACAAATAATCCACAAAAGAAATGCAAGCTTCAGCTGCATGGTGACGGCTCGTGTTGGTACAAGGGATACCAGTATTTATATATGCTTAATAAAAATAATTAAATATTGGTATCCTTTTAAATCAAACATATTCTAGCTTACATTGAGCCAGTCTACATTTTCCACACGGTATGGAAATATATTTAATAGATTGGATGACAAAATATTATAGAGTGAAGCCATTTTACGTTAACATTTTGAAGGTTTGCCTAGTTAAACCTAGCTGCATACAGTTGTGAAAACCTAGGTGTACCAGATATGTTCATGAGATTTGGATTTCTACTTTTGGGAGTGTGGGCTGTTTTCACATGTCACACACGGGTGTAATAGCATGGTTCAAATATTCTATAGTAAAAGCTGTGGAAACTAGAGGAAATCATCACTGTGTAGAGTTTGGTGTAAATTTCAGATTTCAAATCAAGCAATGGTTGAATGTCTCCTCCCTGCCGACCTCCTGAAGAACAGACACAATATTATAGAGATGCTTATAAAAAATATGAAAATGTAGTAATGAAATTATCTCTCTTTCTGTACTTGTGGTCTTTACGCCTGACAATTTAGAGAGAAATGGCAGACTTGGAAGTCATTTGTAATCTTGTGTCGATGAAGATGTTTTTCGATTCTGGTCTTTTCGCCAAAAATTGCATCTCCTATATCATTGTATCTGGTCTTGAATCAGCTAGATATGACCACATTCAATGTAACATTATCTTAAATTTGCTATATTTTTCTAGTTTCTCCTGCTTTTTTACTAGGAAAATACAGATTTATGCAAAAGTGACTTATTTATGTAATTCACGACATATGGTAAAGTGTGATTTATATTGATGTTGCTGTATTGCTAATATTACCACATCGTTGTGCTTGGAGTATCATGTGCATCACCTTTTTAAATTTGTCTTGATATTTAAGTTTGAATGATTCTAATATGCTAATAGGCAGAGTCCGTAACATTGCCTACCATGTCTGATATTTCTACTTGAAGAGAACAAACACTTTTGAAATCATTGGGACATATGTATTTTACAGACATGCTTTTTAATACAGAATTGTTTAAATTAGTGAACAAATTGATGCTGCAAAACCCGCTGTAACAGTATCTGGGACCACAAATAGTCATTTGAAAGTCCATACACTATAAAATGTAATCTGTAAATAGTAAATTGCATTTTGTAAAGTAGTGTATAAAATTGTAACAAATTAAATCCTAATTCTCTTAAAAGTGTCTGATACTGAGGCCTTGTGTTCTGCAATTCCATTTTTTTGGTGGAGCAAGTGGTGAGGCTTGGAGCACGTGAGTGCACAACCTTTTACTCAGCGGTTTGTACTTACCCTTTTGAAATTATTGAAAAGAACCATTTGTAATGTTCATTGTGCCTCAATAGATTTGTTTTTTGTGATAGCTGGTGTGGAAAAGATTTGAAATATGAAACCTCCTGTGACATGAGTGACACGCTTGTTGAGTTTGGTAGTGATGGAAGATGACCACTGGAATGATAAGTGCAATGAGAAAACAATTATTTCCAGAACTAGTAGTTTCTGGCTTTGAAATGTCTCAAAACAAAAAACTTGTAACCGCATTTCACACTTGTCCAATTACCATAGTTCTCTGTTCGTCAAATAAACACTTATTCAAATTAGAGTTAAATTTCAAGACTGAGGGACCTGTCTGTCTTCCATGAGCACTTCTGCACTTTGGGTAATTTAATGGGATGCTGCTGACAGCTGTTTCATCAAGATCAGATGTTCCATGAAGTAAACCCTAGTTATTGGCATTAAGCATTGGATAGCTGGCACTGACCTACTAATGGGACAGTTAGATTTCCATAGCTTACTGCCTGAAGTTCAACAAATCTATACCAACTCTAATAGTGTTACATACATGGTAAATGTCTGGGTGTGGTGCCATCTGGGAGACTATTCTTCACAAACAGCTGCTGGTACTGTGCACTATCCTTTTGGATTGACCAGGAATGTTCAAACATAGTTATAGCAGCTTTTATGTTTTATGTGACTTAAACAGTTAGCTCTTGTAATACTACTTCAACTGTCTATTGATGAATTCATTGTGCTTCAGAGTACAAGTATGTCATTGAGTTTTAGTTATGAATCTTTGTGTTCTGTTTTTGAAGCCCAAGGAAATATCCAGAGCCAAATTTCATTGTTTAAACGATCCTGTCTAAAGAACGATCCAATATCTATATTCACATGAAATATTACTGAATTTTTGGTATGCCAGACAATGTGCTTTGGAGGGAATAATCTAGGATCTGTCAGGAGTGAGAATTACACAGGTGACTTTAGCAGTAAATGTCTTGAGTACTGAAATCAACCTGCTGCCATGGACTGCAGAGTGTAACCTACTTGAAGTAGCTCTGATGGAAGAATTGTGTTGAATGAAGCAATATGCTTTGACATGCAATCAGTTCTTCGGAAAATATCCACTAACTTGCTGGATAATTAATGTTTCTGGTATAACATTTGATGGCCACCACTGCAGTTGATATGGTCAATTTTGAACTGGTATATTTCTGCTGTATTTTGCATATTTGAAGAGTGATAAGATTACTGAACGTTAGATTTTGGCAGGTAAAAAGTTGTTATTCCCAAGAAAAGAACCTGTTATGCCTTTTGATCGGTTGCATGACATTATGATTGTTTCTCTAAAAATGTGCAGAGCACAGGTTATTTGAAACTGATTCCAGAAAAATTTACAGGATTTATTATTTTTGCATGTGTCGTGAGGCAGGCCCACATAAGTGGATGACTTATTTTTTAGAAAAATGAAAGTGCCTTTAAAAAAAAAAGTCGGATGTATTGAAAAAAAACGATGATTGCATTCACGTATTTAAAAAGAATGTAGAGAGCGATATCAGAGGCATTACTACTAACGTTTAGTAATTTATTTGAAAAAGGTGTAGTGCGACAGGACAGGTGGATAGCTAATGTAATTCCTAATTATTTAATCTTTATTAGTGCCACAAGGAGGCTTATATTAACACTGCAATGAAGTTACCGTGTAAATCCCCTAGTCGCCACATTCCGGCGCCTGTTCGGCTACATGGAGGGAGAATTTAGAATGTCCAAATTACCTAACTGCATGGCTTTCTGGGACTTGTGGGAGGAAACCGGAGCACCCGCAGCAAACCCACACAGACACGGGGAGAACGTGCAGACTCCGCATAGATAGTGACCCAAGCTGGGAATTGAACCTGGGACCCTGGCGCTGTGAAGCAACAGTGCTATCCATTGTGCTACCGTGCTGCCCATAAGAAGGGGGACAGAGCATCTCCAGGGAATTCTAGACCAATTAGCTTAATGTCAGTCCTGTGAAAAATAATGGAATCCTCACTGTAGGAAGAATAGAAGAACATCTAGAAATGAGGCATATTATGATGAACATTCAGCATAGATCTCAAAAGAGAGAATCTTGTTTGTCCAAACTTATTTATTTTTATTAAGGAGATAACCAAGAAGACAATGGTAATGGAGGACATGTAATTTATCTGGATTTTCAAAAGACCTTCAACAAGGTGCTCATAATAGACAAATGAAATGAGAGAATGTGGAGCCGGGACAAATGGCAGAATTAATTGCTAGCTGGCTTCAAGTCGGAAAGTAGGAGTCGAGGGTAATTATTCAGAGTGGTAGAAGGTGGGGTGAGCTATTCCATAACTATCAGTACTGGGACCACTGCTGTCCACAATCTACATTAATGATTTGGAATCAAAAATACGACATCTACATTTGTAGATCTGAAACCTGCCAAAACCTTAAAATTTGGGAGGAAGGATGTGGTGAAGTCAATACTCAGGACAACCGCAACAAATTACAGGAGGACATTAATAAACTTGCAGAATGGGCAAATAATTTTCAAATTAAGTTCAAAGATACATGTGAGTTAGTACTTTTTTTTAAGAAGAATTGTAGGGTCACTTATCACTTGGCGCAAGTGTAGGTGCGCAAAAGGATCAAAGGGATCTTGAGTACAAAAACATCAATCATTAAAAGTTCCATCTCGGGCCAGCACAGTCATTTAAAAGAAAAAGCAAACCAAGTATCCTGATTTATTTCGAGAAGGAGAGAATTGAATACTACACTTGATCTGAGCCAAAAGGCCGAAAAGCGATGAGAGAATTGAAAAGAAAGGAAGGTATGCTAAGCTTGTATCAAACCTTTTACTGGATACAGTATAGGAAGGATATAGAGGCACTGGCGAAGGTGCAGAGGGGACTTACAAGGATGACACCAGAAATGCGTATCAGTAAAGGACGTTCAGGCTGTATCACTTCACTTTGTTTGAAAGAAAGTGACCTAATGGAGGTACAATATTTTAAATTGTGTAAAGTTTTGATAGTTTAATTTGAGAAAGAATGTTTCCTCTTGTGGGAATGTTTCCTAAATGTGGGAAGAACCAGAACTAGAGGCCACCAATATAAGATGGTTACCAAGAAATCCAATAAGAAATTTGGAGGAAACTTCTTGACCGAAATAATGAGAATGTGGAACTCCCTGCCCCAAGGAGTAGTTGAAGCAAATAGTACAGATAGATGCATTGAAGGGGAAACTAGACGAGAATTTGAGGGAGAGTAGAATGGATGGTTAAAATGATGCATTGAATGAGCACTTGAAATGCCAGAGCATACAAGGCTATGGATCAACTGCTGGAAACTGGGATTAGAATAGATAGGTGTTTGATGGCTGGTGCAGACACGATGGGCTGAAGCTGTGAAGCTCCTATGACGTTATACATTTACATGAGAAGGCTGAAACGTTACCGAATGGCCTATTTGCATGCAGTATATTCAATGTACCCAAAAACCAAAATCTTCCCCATTCCACAGATCACGGAGGCTCATAATTTCTCCCTCACCTCCAGCAAAGCCTCTTTCCTTGCTCCAATATAGCCAACAAGGACTTCTCTATTGTAAAATTTCCTTTCAAATCTTTCCACCCAACTTATATTTGAAGATGTATTTTGGAACTTTTAATCAAGTCTTTTGGCCACTGAACCTGCTCCAGTGTTTCTTTTCCATCTGCCTGTGTGTGAAGTGCCATGAGATTTTTTTTTTTTTTGCACTAAAGGAGCTTTCGCCCCGTTTTCTTTTTCTAAGTTTGTAAAGTTTGCCTCCTTCTCTTGCTTCATGTTATCCAGCAGGGTCTTTAGCCTGGAACAGTGCAAAACTTGCAATATAATGCTGCAAATGTGGAACACGCTCTAAACCAGCAAAGACATCTGCACGGGATTATTTTGATTTTGCGTCAGTTATTGAATGATGGATCAATGTTGCTTTTAGGGGTTTTTTTTAAACAAAGATTTCCCACTCCTTGCTCGATTTTACAATTCAAAAATGCTGATCACTCTAGACTATAAAAGCTGCCTGCATACATTTGAGCAGTAGTGCCAGTTCACCCTATACAGATATATGGACAGATGGATTAAACCAAGCTCAAGTCAGTATGATATTCTACAGTTAAGTAAATGTGTAGCTGAGCCATGTTGAAAGGAACTTCTAATGAAACACATGGTGCCGAGGCACAGGGCCCTGACTGGGGTGCATGTTCACTGATGGCTTTGGGGGGTAGTATTCAGAACATGATGGGCTAAATTTAGAGCACAGTAAGAAGTTTTACAACACCAGGTTAAAGTCCAACAGGTTTGTTTCGATGTCACTAGCTTTCGGAGCGCTGCTCCTTCCTCAGGTGAATGAAGAGGTATGTTCCAGAAACATATATGTCGACAGATTCAAAGATGCCAGACAATGCTTGGAATGCGAGCATTAGCAGGTGATTAAATCTTTACAGATCCAGAGATGGGGTAACCCCAGGTTAAAGAGGTGTGAATTGTGTCAAGCCAGGACAGTTGGTAGGATTTCGCAGGCCAGATGGTGGGGGATGAATGTAATGCGACATGAATCCCAGGTCCCGGTTGAGGCCGCACTCATATGGAACTTGGCTATAAGCTTCTGCTCGGCGATTCTGCGTTGTCGCGCGTCCTGAAGGCTGCCTTGGAGAACACTTACCCGGAGATCAGAGGCTGAATGCCCTTGACTGCTGAAGTGTTCCCCGACTGGAAGGGAACATTCCTGCCTGGTGACTGTCGCACGATGTCCGTTCATTCGTTGTCGCAGCGTCTACATGGTCTCGCCAATGTACCACGCTTCGGGACATCCTTTCCTGCAGCGTATGAGGTAGACAACGTTTTCCGAGTCGCACAAGTATGTACCGCGTACCTGGTGGGTGGTGTTCTCGCGTGTAATGGTGATATCCATGTCGATGATCTGGCACGTCTTGCAGCGATTGCCATGGCAGGGTTGTGTGGTATCGTGGTCACTGTTATGAAGGCTGAGTAGTTTGCTGCAAACAATGGCTTGTTTGAGGTTGCACGGTTGTTTGAAGGCAAGTAGTGGGGGTGTGGGGCTGACCTTGGCAAGATGTTCATCTTCAGCGATGACGTGTTGAAGGCTGTGAAGAAGATGCCATAGTTTCTCCACTCCGGGAAAGTACTGGACGACAAAGGGTATTCTGTCGGTTGTGTCCCCTGTTTGTCTTCTGAGGAGGTCGGTGCGGTTTTTTGCTGTGGTGCGTTGGAACAGTCGATCGATGAGTCGACTGCCATATCCCGTTCGTACAAAGACATCTTTCAACGTCTGTAGATGTCTGGTACGCTCCTCCTCATCTGAGCAGATCCTGTGTATACGGAGAGCTTGTCCATAGGGGATGGCTTCTTTAATGTGTTTAGGGTGGAAGCTGGAGAAGTGGAGCATCGTGAGGTTATCCGTGGGTTTGTGGTAAAGCGAAGTGCTCAGGTGACCGTCCTTGATGGAGACGAGTGTGTCCAAGAATGCAACTGATTTTGGAGAGTAGTCCATGGTGAGTCTGATGGTTGGATGGAACTTATTGATGTAATCGTGTAGTCGTTTCAGTGATTCTTCGCCGTGGGTCCAAAGGAAAAAAATGTCATCGATGTATCTGGTGTATAACGTCGGTTGAAGGTCCTGTGCGGTGAGTAGGTCTTGTTCAAACTTGTGCATGAAGATGTTGGCGTATTGGGGTGCGCATTTGGTCCTCATGGCTGTTCCGTGTGTCTGGATGAAGAACTTGTTGTCGAAGGTGAAGACGTTGTGATCCAGAATGAAGCGGATGAGTTGCAGAATTGCGTCTGGAGATTGGCAGTTGTCGGTGTTGAGTACTGAGGCTGTTGCAGCAATGCCATCGTCATGGGGGATGCTGGTATAGAGTGCCGAGACGTCCATTGTGACGAGGAATGTTCCTAGTTCAACTGGTTAGAGCAGGTGCAGAGCAATATGGGGCTCTGATTGACCTTTGAGCAGGAAAGCAATGTCCAAGATTGTTCAGAGGTGATGGTGACTTGGAGGGAGAGGGCAGTAATGAGGATCTCTGAAAAATATTTTATTTAAAGCAGCAGTCAGGTGTCCGACCCATAGCTGAGGGCGGCAGGCGGGCAGTCTGAGCCAACAGCGAGGTCATAGAGCTTGCCTCGGGGATGCGAGCCTGAGGGCTAAGCAAGGAGGCAGGCGCTGGCTGGCACTCATCTAGGGGAGCAATGGGGCAACTCTCGACCCCCAGGTCAGGACTGAGGAGGGTGAGCGGGCGGGCAACCTAAAATTATTTTTTAAAAGCATCAACAATTTCTGACACGGCCAGGGGGCTGAGGCCAGATGGTCAGGTATTGAGCCAGCACAACTCACAGGGTCATTGTTGAACATAGCTCGAGGTGCGTGGGCCGAGCAGGCACCGGCGGCGTTGGGGACAGCTCGTTCAGGCCAGCAGGGCTGAAGAGCCCAGATAGCCAGGTTGACAGATACGAAGCCAGCACAACTCCCGCAGTCGTCGAGCAGAGCTTCAGGTGAGGTGTAATGATTGAGGAGGTGCCAGCAGTCATTGAGGAGAGCAGTCAGTGGCTCAACTTCCAGGCCAGGGGCTGAGGTGGGCTGGGCAACTGAGGGTGAGATGAAGCCAGGCAGATGGCCAGAGCCAGCAACAAGGCGGGCCGAGGCCACGGTGGGGGGGGGGAGATCTGACCCCCAGACCAGGCCTGGGCAACCGAGGGTGAGGCCATACTATAGCCAGGCAGCCTGAGCCAGCAGCGAGGTGAAGTCATTGAGGTGAGCAGGAGCAACATGAACCCCAGGTCTGAGGAGGGCAAAAAAGCCTACTCTTTCAGAAAATTAATTTTGTCAATACGAAGCGATGTTATCAATCTTGCTCTTAAAACTGAAGGCTAGGCAAGAGGATTAAGCTAGGCAAAAAGACAATTTGTCATTTTACTTTGGAAAGTTTGAAGTATTGAGCAGTGCACAAACTGCACATTCATCCTCTCCAACCAAATGTATGGTTGAATTATCTGATGACTTCGGCATGCCAATTTCTGGAGATACCACATTGCCTGAAAAGGTTGAACAAGAAATAGACTCTGGGACTTCCGGGTGCGGCGATGACCAGCTAAGTCGCACGTTTCGGCAGCTCCCGTTGGAACGGACTTTTGGGCTCTTAATAGGAGCCCCAACGGCAATTTAAATGGCCAAAAACACTGTGCGGTAAACCAGAAGGGAATCCCCCTGGACACGCATGGATAAGGGAGAGGATAGCGGCCGGATTGCGGAGGATCCTCTGGAGCAGCGGCAAGGAAGGGAAGCTCAAAGCAAGATGGCGTCGGAAGGTGGCCGTTTGTTATGGGGCCAGGACCAACAAGAGTTCCTGCGGCGCTGTGTGGAAGAGCTGAAAAAGGAGTTGAAGAAGGAGCTTTTGGCCCCGATATTACAGGCGATTGAAGGGCTAAAGGAGGAGCAGAAGACCCAAGAGCTGGAGCTTCGGGTCGTGAAGGCAAAGGCTGCTGAAAATGAAGATGAAATACAGGGCCTGGTGGTGAAGACAGAGACGCACGAGGCACAGCACAAAAGGTGTGTGGAAAGGTTGGAAGTACTGGAGAATAATTCGAGGAGGAAGAATTTAAGAGCCCTGGGTCTTCCCGAAGGCGCAGAAGGGGCGGACGTCGGGACATATGTGAGCACGATGCTTCACTCGCTAATGGGATCGGAGGCCCCGACGGGCCCTTTGGAGGTGGAGGGAGGTTATCGAGTTCAGGCGCGAAGGCTGGAGAAATACCTCGAGCTATAGTGTTGAGGTTTCTCCGCTACAATGACAGAGAGACGGTCCTCAGATGGGCGAAGAAAACTCGGAGCTGTAGGTGGGAGAAGGCGGTGATCCGCGTATACCAGGATTGGAGTGCGGAGGTGGCGAGAAGGAGGGCAAGCTTTAATCGGGCTAAGGTGGTGCTTCACAAAAAGAAGATCCAGTTTGGAATGTTGCAACCGGCGAGATTGTGGGTCACACACCAAGGGAAGCACCACTACTTTGAGACGGCAGAAGAGGCGTGGACATTCATTGTGGACGAGAAGCTGGAATAGTCTGGCGAGATAAAGAGCTTTTGGGACAAAGTGGTGGGGTGATTATGTGGGGCGCGAAGGGGGGGGGGGGGGGGGGAAGGGAAGGGAAGAGAGATGATTTTTCAATTTGTTAATTTTGTGATCCTGTAACTTTTCTCTCTTCCCCATGTTGGGGGGGGGCGGGGTGTATGAGGAACTGTGGGCGCTGGGCCGAGTGGGAAACACGGGCTTTGTTCCCGCGCTATGGTAATTATGGCAAGGACAGGGATGCAGGAAGGAGGGGGCCTCGCACAGTGGGGGCCGAGGACAAGGGGGGAAGCAGAGGTCAGCCAGAGTTCGCTGACTTCTGGGAGCAACATGGGGGGTGCAACTACGCTAGAGGGGGATCTAGCGGAGGGAGGGGGGGTGGTTAACTGGGTTGCTGCTGCTAAGGAGAAGGGGGAGCTGTTATGGGATGGGGTGGTCGAGGCAGGAGGGCGCCGTCGGGGGGATATACGGGTACGTGGGAACCGGGTGAGGAGCTGGGTTAAAAAAGGGGATGGCTAGTCGACAAGGGGGGGGGGGGGGTAAAGAGCCCCCCAACCCGGCTGATCACGTGGAACGTGAGAGGGCTGAACGGGCCGATTAAAAGGGCACGGGTACTCGCACACCTAAAGAAATTAAAGGCAGATGTGGTTCTGTTGCAGGAGACGCATCTGAAACTGATAGACCAGGTCAGACTATGTAAAGGATGGGTGGGGCAGGTGTTTCATTCGGGTTTAGATGCGAAGAACAGGGGGGTGGCTATCTTAGTGGGGAAACGGGTACTGTTTGGGGCAAAGACCATAGTGGCGGATAGTGGGGGTAGATATGTGATGGTGAGTGGCAGATTGCAAGGGGAGGCGGTGGTTCTGGTGAACGTATATGCCCCGAACTGGGATGATGCAAATTTTATGAGGCGTATGTTGGGACGTATCCTGGAGCTGGAGGTGGGAAAGTTGGTAATGGGGGGAGACTTCAATACGGTGCTTGATCCAGGGCTGGACCGGTCGAGGTCCAGGACCAGGAGGAGGCCAGCAGCGGCCAGGGTGCTCAAGGACTTCATGGAGCAGATGGGAGGGGTAGACCCCTGGAGATTTAGTATGCCTAGGAGTAAGGAGTTCTCATTTTTCTCCCATGTTCACAAAGTATACTCACGGATAGACTTTTTTGTCTTGGGAAGGGCACTGATTCCGAAGGTGACATGGACGGAATATACGGCCATAGCCATTTCGGACCACGCTCCACATTGGGTAGACCTGGAGGTAGGAGAGGAAAGAGAACAGCACCCACTCTGGAGAATGGATATGGGCTTATTGGCGGATGAGGGGGTATGTTTAAGGGTGAGGGGGTGCATCGAAAGGTACTTGGAGCTTAATGACAATGTAGAGGTTCAGGTGGGAGTGGTCTGGGAGGCGTTGACGGCGGTGGTTAGAGGGGAACTGATATCCATAAGTGCACATAAAGGGAAGCAAGAGGGTAAAGAAAGGGAGCGATTGTTGAAAGAACTTTTGAGGGTGGACAGGCAATATGCGGAGGCACCGGAGGAGGGACTGTACAGGGAAAGACAAAGGCTACATGTGGAATTTGACCTGCTGACCACAGGTAAGGCAGAGGCACAGTGGAGGAGGGCATAGGGTGTACAGTACGAGTATGGAGAGAAGGCGAGTCGGCTACTGGCCCACCAATTGAGGAAGAGGGGAGCAGCGAGGGAGATAGGTGGGGTGAGAGATGAGGAGGGAGAGATGGAACGGGGAGCGGAGAGAGTGAATGGGGTGTTCAAGGCATTTTATGAGAGGTTATATAAGGCTCAGCCCCCTGAAGGGAAGGAGGGAATGATGTGTTTCTTGGATCAGCTGGAATTCCCTAAGGTGGAGGAGCAGGAGAGGGCGGGACTGGGAGCAAAGATTGAGATGGAGGAGGTGGTAAAAGGGATTGGGAGCATGCAGGCGGGGAAGGCCCCGGGACCGGACGGATTCCCGGTGGAATTTGAAAGGAAATACATGGACCTACTGGCCCCGCTTTTGACGAGAACCTTTAATGAGGCCAAGGAAAGGGGGCAGCTGCCCCCGACTATGTCGGAGGCAACGATATCGCTCCTTTTTGAAGAAGGAAAAAGACCCGCTGCAGTGTGGGTCCTACAGGCCCATTTCCCTTTTAAATGTAGATGCTAAGCTCCTGGTCAAGGTGATGGCGACGAGGATAGAGGACTGTGTCCCAGGGGTGGTCCACGAGGATCAAACTGGGTTTGTTAAGGGGAGACAGCTGAACACGAACATATGGAGGTTGCTAGGGGTAATGATGATGCCCCCACCAGAGGGGGAGGCGGAGATAGTGGTGGCGATGGACGCCGAGAAAGCATTCGACAGAGTGGAGTGGGATTTTCTGTGGGAGGTGCTGAGGAGATTTGGTTTTGGAGAAGGGTATATTGGATGGGTACAGCTGCTGTATAGGGCCCCGGTGGCGAGCGTGGTCATGAACAAACGGAGGTCTGACTACTTCCGTCTTCATAGAGGGACGAGGCAGGGGTGTCCCCTGTCTCCGTTACTGTTTGCATTGGCGATTGAGCCCCTGGCCATAGCACTGAGGGGCTCCAGGAAGTGGAGGGGAGGAGAAGAACACCGGGTATCTTTGTATGCAGATGATTTATTGCTGTATGTTGCGGACCCAGTGGAGGGGATGCCTGAGATAATGCAGACACTCGGGGAGTTTGGGGAATTTTCAGGGTACAAATTGAATATGGGGAAGAGTGAGTTGTTTGTGGTGCATCCGGGGGAGCAGAGCAGGGGAATAGATGACTTACCGCTGAGGAAGGTAACAAGAGATTTCCGGTACTTAGGGATTCAGATAGCCAGGAGTTGGGGAACCTTACATAGGCTTAATTTAACAAGATTGGTGGAACAGATGGAGGAGGATTTTAAGAGATGGGACATGGTGCCCCTGTCACTGGTGGGTAGGGTGCAGGCGGTCAAAATGGTAGTCCTCCCGAGATTCCTTTTTGTGTTTCCGTGCCTTCCGGTGATGGTCACGAAGGCTTTTTTCAAGAAAATTGAGAAAAGTGTCATGAGTTGTGTGTGGGCCGGGAAGACCCCGAGAGTGAGGAGGGGGTTCTTGCAGCGTAGCAGGGATAGGGGGGGCTGGCACTACCAAGCCTAAGTGAATACTACTGGGCCGCCAATATCTCACAGGTGTGTAAGTGGATGGGAGAAGGGGAGGGAGTGGCGTGGAAGAGACTGGAGATGGTGTCCTGCAAAGGAACCAGCCTACAAGCAATGGTGACGACGCCATTGCCGTTCTCCCCGAAGAAATACACCACAAGTCCAGTGGTGGTGGCAACACTAAAAATTTGGGGGCAGTGGAGACGACATAGGGGAAGGACGGGAGCCTCGGTGCGGCCCCCGATAAGAAATGACCATAGGTTTGTCCCGGGGAGAATGGATGGGGGATTTGGAGCACGGCAGAGAGCTGGGGTTGTGCAACTGAGAGATCTGTTCGTAGACGGGACGTTTGCGAGTCTGGGAGCGCTGACGGAAAAATATGGGTTGCCCCAAGGGAATGAATTTCGATACATGCAACTGAGGGCTTTTGCGAGGCAGCAGGTGAGGGAATTCCCGCAGCTCCCGACGCAGGAGATTCAAGATAGAGTGATCTCAGGGACATGGGCGGGGGATGGTAGGGTGTCGGATATATACAGGGAAATGAGGGACGAGGGGGAGATCATGGTGGATGAGCTGAAGGGGAAATGGGAAGAAGAGCTGGGGGAAGAGATTGAGGAGGGGCTGTGGGCTGATGCCCTACATAGGGTAAACCCGTCGTCCTCGTGCGCCAGGCTAAGCCTGATACAATTCAAGGTTTTACACACGGCGCATATGACCGGAGCAAGGCTCAGTAAATTTTTCGGGGTAGAGGATAGGTGTGGGAGATGCTTGAGAAACCCAGCAAACCACACCCACATGTTTTGGTCATGTCCGGCACTGCAGTGTGTAGCGCACAAAGACTCCGTGAGACGAATAGAGTGAAGTCGATGAGGCTTTATTAAGCATGTCTGTTCCCCCGCAGCTCGATAGTAAACTGGCCTGCGGGGGAAGACTCCGGCTTCTTATACTCCGCCTTCAGGGCGGAGCTAGAGGTCAACGGCTAACCAGGACCCGGGATCTGTCAGCCAATGACATTAGGGCTTCCAGTCCCACATGACCCCCAATACATACTACCACATTCACCCCTTGTCAAAAATGAACCCGGCGGGGTGACGCTTCGTATGGTGGTAAGGGTTTACAGGGTTGGTCCTGGGAGGAAAAAAAACATTCACAAGGCAATACAGTATTGTACAATTTTGTCCTGTTGCAACTATTTACAGAGGGTATGGGAAGAAAAGCAAAATGTTCTTGTGAAAAGTCCATATTTAGTTTTAGATCGACGCCACGAGTCAGTCGGGTGGTCTGGTCGTCCGTGTCGATCGCCTCGGCCCCGGTGGTGGTGGTGCTTGTACCGGTGTTGTCGCCTCCAGGAGCCTTACGGTTTCAGCTTGGGTTTAATTCTTGGTCGGTGCTGAGGGGAGGGGAACCGATCCTCCTGGGAAGGGGGCGGTCGCAGGGTGCGGTGGTGGCAGGAAGGGGGGGGGTTGGGTTGATGGTGTCGGGGGGGTGTGCGTGTTGCCGGCGGGCGCCAGATCTCGCAGGGAGACAGTGTCCTGTCGGCCGTCGGGGTACTCCACGTAGGCGTACTGGGGGTTCGCGTGGAGGGGGTGAACCCTTTCGACCAACGGGTCCGCCTTATGTGCCCGCACATGCTTTCGGAGCAGGATGGGTCCTGGGGCCGCCAGCCAGGTCGGCAGCGACGTTCCAGAGGAGGACCTCCTAGGGAAAACAAGGAGACGCTCAAGGGGCGTTTGATTAGTGCTCGTACATAATAACGACCCGATGGAGTGGAGAGCGTCCGGGAGGACCTCCTGCCACCGTGAAACTGGGAGGTCCCTGGACCGTAGGGCCAGTAGGACGGCCTTCCAGACCTTGCCGTTCTCCCTCTCTACTTGCCCGTTCCCCCGGGGGTTGTAGCTGGTCGTCCTGCTTGAGGCTATGCCCTTGCTGAGCAGGAACTGGCGCAGCTCGTCACTCATGAAAGAGGACCCCCTGTCGCTGTGGACGTAAGCGGGGTAACCGAACAGTGTGAAGATGCTGTTCAGGGCTTTAATGACTGTGGCCGTGGTCATGTCAGAACAGGGAATGGCAAAAGGGAAGCGGGAGTATTCGTCCACCACATTAAGAAAATATGCGTTGCGGTCGGTGGAGGGGAGGGGCCCTTTGAAATCGAGACTGAGGCGTTCAAAGGGACGGGAAGCCTTAATCAGGTGCGCTCCATCTGGCCTGAAAAAATGCGGCTTGCATTGCGCGCAGATGTGGCAGTCCCTTGTGACTGTACGGACCTCCTTTAAAGAGTATGGGAGATTGTGGGACTTGATGAAGTGGTAAAACCGAGCGACCCCCGGGTGGCAGAGGTCCTCGTGGAGGGTTTGGAGGCGGTTAATTTGTGCGTTGGCACATGTGCCGCGGGATAGGACATCGGACGGCTCGTTCAGCTTTCCGGGACGATACAAAATCTCATAGTTGAAGGTGGAGAGCTCGATCCTCCACCTTAAGATCTTGTCGTTTTTGATTTTGCCCCGCTGTGCATTATCGAACATGAAGGCTACCGACCGTTGGTCCGTGAGGAGAGTGAATCTCCTGCCGGCCAGTTAATGCCTCCAATGTCGCACAGCTTCCACTATGGCTTGGGCTTCCTTTTCTACTGAAGAGTGGCGGATTTCTGAGGCGTGGAGGGTCCGGGAGAAAAAGGCCACGGGTCTGCCCGCTTGGTTAAGGGTGGCCGCTAGAGCTACGTCGGAGGCGTCGCTCTCGACCTGGAAGGGAAGGGACTCGTCGATGGCGCGCATCGTGGCCTTTGCGATATCCGCTTTGATGCGGCTGAAGGCCTGGCAAGCCTCTGTCAACAGAGGGAAGGTCGTGGTCTGTATTAGGGGGCGGGCCTTGTCTGCGTACTGGGGGACCCACTGGGCGTAGTATGAAAAGAACCCCAAGCAGCGTTTCAGGGCTTTTGGGCAGTGCGGGAGGGGAAATTCCATGAGTGCGCGCATACGTTCGGGGTCGGGGCCTATTATCCCATTGCGCACTACGTAGCCCAGAATGGCTAGCCGATCGGTGCTAAAAACGTACTTGTCCTCGTTGTACGTGAGGTTCAAGGCTTTGGCGGTCTGGAGGAATTTTTGGAGGTTGGCGTCGTGGTCCTGCTGATCGTGGCCGCAGATGGTTACATTGTCGAGATACGGGAACGTGGCCCGCAACCCATGTTGATCAACCATTCGGTCCATCTCCCGTTGGAAGACCGAGACCTCGTTTGTGACGCCAAAACGGACCCGTAGGAAATGGTATAATCGCCCGTCTGCCTCGAAGGCTGTGTACTTGCGGTCACTTGGGCGGATGGGGAGCTGATGGTAGGCGGACTTGAGGTCCACGGTGGAGAAGACTTTATATTGGGCAATCCGGTTGACCATGTCGGATAAGCGGGGGAGAGGGTATGCGTCTATTTGTGTGTACCTGTTGATGGTCTGGCTATAGTCAATGACCATCCTTTGTTTCTCCCCTGTCTTCACTACTACCACCTGCGCTCTCCAGGGACTATTGCTGGCCTGGATTATGCCCTCCTTTAGTAGCCGCTGGACTTCGGACCGAATGAAGGTCCGGTCCTGGGCGCTGTACCGTCTGCTCCTAGTGGCGACGGGTTTGCAATCCGGGGTGAGGTTCGCAAACAAGGACGGGGGTTGCACCTTGAGGGTTGCGAGGCCGCAGATAGTGAGTGGGGGTATTGGGCCGCCGAATTTGAACGTAAGGCTCTGTAGATTGCATTGGAAATCTAATCCCAGCAAGGTGGGGGCACAGAGTTGGGGAGAACGTTTAGTTTGTAGTTTTTGAACTCCCTCCCCTGCACCGTTAGGGTAACTATGCAGAATCCCTGGATCTGTACGGAGTGGGATCCTGCAGCTGGGGAAATCTTTTGTGCGCTGGGATAGGTGGTCAAGGAACAGCGTCTTACCGTGTCGGGGTGTATAAAGCTCTCCGTGCTCCCGGAGTCGACTAGGCATGGCGTCTCGTGGCCGTTTATTAGCGCCGTTGTCGTCGTCGTCTGGAGTGTCCGGGGCCGAGCTTGATCGAGCGTAATTGAAGCGAGAGGTGGTTGTAGTAGTGGAGTGGGGTCCGTTGTTGCCGTCCAAGATGGCGTCGGGGATGGACAAAATGGCCGCTCCCCATACATCGCACGTGGCTGGGGGGGTCACAAGATGGCGGTGGGGGTGGACAAAATGGCCGCCCCCACGCGTCGTACAGGTCTGGGGCGGTCCAAGATGGCGGCGCCCCTCCCCTCGTGGTGGCCGGGACCCAAAATGGCGGCGTCTGCGGGTCGCACATGGTGTGCTGGGGGGGCTGGGGAGCGCTCGGACCGCGCGGAGCTCCCTCACCGGGGACAGCGGTGGTCGGGGCCCAAGTAGGTGGCGCCGGCGGGTCAGGCGTGGGGTGGGGGTTAGGGTGGCGTTAGGGACGCGCAAAACTCCCTCCTCTCCATGGAGAGTGTTGGCCGGGTCCCAAAGCGGTAGCGCCGGCGGCGGGTCATGCATGGGCTGCGGGGAGGGGGGTTGGGGAGCGTAAGCGGTGTGCAGAGCTCCCAGTTCTCCCGGGACCGTGGTGGTCGGGACCCAGAGCGGCTGCGCCTGCGGGTCGTACATGGCGTGCTGGGGGGGTTGGGGCGCGTAAACTGCTTGCAGGGCTCCCTGTGCTCCCGGGACAGCGGCGACCTCGCAGGAACGGCACACAACCGCATAACGGCCCTTTTTCCCGCAGCTTTTGCAGATAGCTGCGCGGGCCAGGCAGCGCTGTCGGGGGTGTTTCGCCTGGCCGCAGAAATAACAGCGACTCGGCGTTTGGACCGCGCAAGCCTGTGGGGTGTCGGGGGGGGGGGGGTAGGGGGTTTGCCGCGACGGGTACGTATGGGGCCCAATGGGTTGCCGCGCGGTCGGGGCCGTAGGCGCGGGTATTACGCGCGGCCACGTCTATGGAGGCTGCTAGGGCCCGGGCCTCCGAGTCCTAGCGACTCTTTTTCTAGAAGTCTTTGGCGGATTTGGGAGGATTGCATACCTGCCACAAAAGCATCGCGCATTAACATGTCCGTGTGTTCGTTTGCGTTCACCGACGGGCAGCTGCAGGCTCGTCCCAAAATCAGCAGCGTGGCGTAGAATTCGTCCATCGATTCTCCGGGAGCTTGCCGTCTCGTTGCGAGCTGGTAGCGAGCGTAGATTTGGTTAACTGGGCGGACATAGAGACTTTTCAGTGCTGCGAACGCCGTCTGGAAATCCTCCGAGTCTTCGATGAGGGAGAAAATCTCCGTGCTCGCCCTCGAGTGCAGGACCTGCAGTTTTTGGTCTTCTGTGACCCGGCCGGTGGTCGTTCTGAGGTAGGCCTCGAAGCAAGTCTGCCAGTGCTTGAAGGCTGCTGCCGCGTTCACTGCGTGGGGGCTGATCCTCAGGCATTCCGGAATGATCCTGAGCTCCATAGTCCTTTAGGCATGCTTAATAAATTGTAGCGCACAAAGACTCCGTGAGACGAATAGAGTGAAGTCGATGAGGCTTTATTAAGCATGTCTGTTCCCCCGCAGCTCGATAGTAAACTGGCCTGCGGGGGAAGACTCCGGCTTCTTATACTCCGCCTTCAGGGCGGAGCTAGAGGTCAACGGCCAACCAGGACCCGGGATCTGTCAGCCAATGACATTAGGGCTTCCAGTCCCACATGACCCCCAATACATACTACCACACAGGGGTTTTGGGTGGGGGTGGCAAAGGTGCTTTCGAAGGTGGTGGGGGTCCGGGTCAAGCCAGGCTGGGGGTTGGCTATATTCGGGGTTGCAGAAGAACCGGGAGTGCAGGAGGCGAGAGAGGCTGATGTCTTGGCCTTTGCGTCCCTAGTAGCCCGGCGAAGGATATTGCTTATGTGGAAGGAAGCCAAACACCCGGGCGTGGAGACCTGGATAAATGACGTGGCAGGGTTTATAAAACTAGAACGGATAAAGTTTGCACTAAGGGGTTCGGCTCAAGGGTTCACCAGGAGGTGGCAACCGTTCATTGACTACCTCGCAGAACGATAAGGAAATGGGAAGGTAACAGCAGCAACCCGGGGGGAGGGGGGGTCCTCAGGGGTGTTTTTGTATAGATATTTGTACTAGGTTATGTATAATGGATTGTTTGATTTTTATTTTTGGAGAGTTATTATTTTTGTTATGGCAGTTGCCATTTAGTTCATATATTATTTATTTATTTGTTAAAACGGCCACTGTTATTTATATTGTTTTATTGTTGTAAAAAGGAAAACCTTTGTATTGTTTTGTTTGGCCGAAAAATTTGAATAAAATATATTTTTTTTAAAAAGAAATAGACTCTGAAATGGGAAAAGAGCTATAAGATACTGCTGATAATTGTGCTGAAGTGAGGGAAGAAATCTTACCCTAAAGGCATTGCCTTATGGAGAAATCTGTTTCATTGGGTGTGATAGAATATTTCATACTAAATGTCCACATTGACTCTTACCAGCTTTTACAGAAGCACCATAGAAAGCATCCTATTTGGCTGCAGCACAGCTTGGTATGGCAACTGCTCGGCCCAAGACCGTAAGAAACTACAGCGAGCCGTGAACACAGCCCAGTCCATCACGCAAACCCGCCTCCCATCCATTAATCTGTCTACTCTTGCTGCCTTGGGAAAGCGGGCAGCAAAATCAAAGATCCCTCCCACCAGGCTTATTCACTCTTCCATCGGGCAGGAGATACAAAGGTATGAGAACACGACTAACCGATTCAAAATCAGCTTCTTCCTCGCTGTTACCAGACTCCTGAATGACCTTCTTATGGACTGATCTGATCGTTTCACACATCTTCTCTACTGAGTAGTACTGTGCTCCTGCATGTTTCACCCGATGCCTGTGTCTACATATTTACATTGTGTATTTAAGTATGCCCTGTTGCTTTTTTTCATGTATGGAATGGTCTGTCTGGACTGTACGCAGAACAATACTTTTCACATACCTCTGTGCACATGACAATAAACAAATCCAAATAAACCAGAAAACATGTATAATATGGAAGGTTTGAGAAAAGTTTGAATTAGAGACCAAAAGCAGGTTGGAAGTCTTCATTTGTCCCATTTTCTGAGGGTGAAAAGAAATGGGATGATGGAAACTAGAAACTGGTTGATTATTTTTCAGAAACCTCTGAGGCAGCCGAGTGTTATGTTTGCAAATTATTCCCTGACCCTTGTAAAACAAGCATTCGTAAACGGGTACTCTAACTGGAGGAATGTTTGAAGAGATATTCAGATCTACAAGCAAGATTGAACAATGCAAGCCCCCATGCATTATTCATCCCATGTCCCAGTCACTCCTTGAATTTAATCTGCAACACTGCAGCTGAATCCTGTGAGGAAGCCATTCATTTTTTTGACTTTGTTCAAAACTTGTATTTCTTCCTTTCGGTTTCCGCTCATGCAGGTGCTGTTTTGGCTTTGAAACTGAACTTTGTTGCTATAAAACAAACCTTATCAAACATAGCTGCATCAAATTCAAAAAACGACGTGTGAATTCTGAAGCAAAATGCTCAGCAGAGAAATTTGAAAAGTACAATATTGCTGTTTTTACTGTTTTGTGGAACCATTTACTTCAAAAGAATTAATGCCATCAGCAAATCACTGCAAAATGTTGATACTTTATTGAATGCTGCACAATTGTTAGCCTCAGTTAAAAGTTTTGTCATGGCAATTTGAAATGACTAGCTCAGTGGGAGCAGAGGCACTAACATTTAAGAAAAAATATAGGTCCCTCTGATGATGAGAAGATGCAGGAAGTTATTTTTTAGTGAAACTAGAGACGATGAAGTCAGCTTAAAAGGGAAAGAGAAGATCTTGGTTGAAACTGTCAATGTTACTTGAGACAAAATAATGGTGCAATTGCAGAGTGGAAGTGAATCTCAGAAGAAAGCTTGATTTTGTTGGCTGCTTTTCGACATAAGGTGGATGAGAATACTAAAAGTATCTGCAGGAGGAAATTAAGTGAATTTTAGCAGGAGGACAGAGACACAAATCTTGTTGCAGATGAAGTGAAACAATTCATTCATTTCATCAAGAATGATGAGCTCTGTGTTTTGATATCACCCAGCTGATTTGTACGTGAGGCAACCTTTCCAAATGCTGAAACCATTCTGAAAATATTTTAACAATATCTGTCACCAATGCTTCTGATGAATGTTCTTTCTCTGTTTTGAAAAGAGTTTAAAAATATTTGGGAAGTACGATGGAGTCAGGAATATTTGACAAGTTCAGCAATATTGATGATTGAAAGTGAGTCTTTACAAGATTTTACGTACGATGATGTAATTGATGATTTTGTGAAGAAAAGTGCAGGAAAAAAGCTATCTTAATTGTCATGCAAGAAGCAATAAAATATTAAAAATACATCCCTCTTCCATATTCTGTTGTTTAAATTGTGTTTTTTGAAAGGTACTACCATTTTTTGGTATATAATGGCTGCTGGTCAGATGCAGATAGTTCTAAACACCATCCCCCATCGCTCTCAAGACTAGCCTTCAGAAAGTCTGAGAACAGGCTTGGATTTCAATTCGGCAATTACAGGTGTGTTTTTATAAGTTAGAAAGCACTAAAGCAGATGAGCGGTGTCAGGAGGGCTGTGACGGGGGTCAGGGCATTGCGTCATGGGGTTGGGGGGGGGCATCACGTCACTGGGGAGCTTGGTCTGATATCATGGGGAGTGGGTGGGTGATGTGCATAGAAATGAAGGTGAGCGCAGGGCCTCCCAATGTGCAAATCTGCCACTGGCCATGTTAGGTATATTTAAATAGGAATAATCAAATGTTCAGCCAATTCATTTAATGTGCTTTAATCTAAACCCGTTGTGATGTTATGAGGCTTTTCCGGGGTATTTTTCAGATTATGATGGGGAGGGCATTATTCATTGACCTGTGTTTCTGTGGATGTAAGAATACACAAAGATGGAACTGGGAAGGTACCATAATTGGATGGGTTGGCAGTTTGCAACCATGTTTGCCCTGAATTGCATTTCTAACCTCCTTACTTGAAACTTCCATCTGCCTCCTGGCTTTAGCTACATCTCTGTTGAACTCTTATCTAATTACTGCATAAACGCTTTGGGCTCTGATGGATCTCTCTGTCTTTTCGGAACTCTGGATATGCATTATCCCTTCTTAGTTCCCAAATAACAGAGATTCCAGACTGTATTTTTTGGCAAAGTTATTTGAAACTTTATTTGTCAGCTTTTTAGTATCTACTGGTAAACTCAATTTCAGTACAAAATTTTAACAAGTTCCAACTAGCCCTGCAGCAAGCTAGTCAGATCGATTGTCTTTAGCAAATACAGTAGTTGAATTCAAAATACAATTATATTTCATGGTAATTTCTTCAAATCAAGATGCACAGTACAAAAGCGACTGAGTGATTTAAAACAAAAGAAAATGGCGATTTTGCAAAGCAAGCAGAATAGGTTTCAGGAAAAAGGCTAGAGTGATTCCGGAATGAGTTTTCCCATCCTGACAACTGATCTTTTAAGGAGATTACTGTCTTAAAGTGTTGCCCTCTTTACAGCTGTGATTGACTTTAACTAATTTACAATTCACACAATTTGACCAAACTGTCTGTCTGTCAATTTAAGAGATAAATGATTTGGGGTAATTTGCCATAACATTGCCTGAGTGAAACACATTTCCCACCAGGACATATCACCATGGACTGACTGGTCATTACCATGGAAACAGAACTGGGACCTCAGCCCAGTTCTTTAACACAAAGGGTCTTTCTGCTATTTGACCTTGCAGTCTCTAGCAGTTTGCACAACTTGCAAGATGTGAAAGTTTAGTCTTATCTGATTAATTCCCAGCCATTCAGCTTTTCTTACTCTCTTAGTTAATATGATTTAATTCATTATTCTTAATGATTTCTTCATTAAACCTTTTATCTATCTCATCTATAGCTAACTCAAAAGGCTGATTTCTATCCGGCTCCTTCTGTCTTTTTTTAGTTATCCATTGCAAAATCGCTTGTATTTAAGAGGCATTTGTTATATTTGAAGAATAAAATATTATGGGGAATATTAACTATGCGGAAAGGGTGGAGAAGTGGGATTAGTGTAGGAGAGCAATAATGATGTCAGTGGGATTCACATGTAAGTAGTGCTGGTGTGCACAATGAGATTTGTATGTGTAGCACTGATGGGCACAATGGGCAGCCTTGTGCTGTGATTTCTTTTGAGTCAGAGATATAAGTTTGGTATGGCTTTCCTCCCATCAAGATGAATAATAGAGTTATGTGAGGAAACTTGTTATGATGAATGTGTTTTGCTGTGGGTTCTTCAGAAAATCCACACATACTTTCCATTGAAAGGAAAGTCCAATCTAGATTAAGTGTATATGGTGAAGTACAGAAGATCATGGTGCAGTTATCCTGTCATATGGTAAGAATTTCACTCACCTTTGGAGCACACAAAAGGACTTGCAGATGAAGGGAGTAAAGTTTCACTCTACCTGTTTATCAAAGGTGATCGAGGGGAACCATCAAATGCTTTCAGAAAGATTTGCAAGTTGGGTATAGTTTAATAACCTGATGTACAGAGATGATATGCTCATCCTTAAATTAGCAAAAAACATGGAAACATAAAAAATAGGAGCAGGAGGAGGCCATTCTGCCCTTTGAGCCCGCTCTGCCATTCATTATGAGCATGGCTGATCATCAGCTCAATAGCCTAATCCTACTTTCCACCCCCCCCCCCATATCTTTGATCCCCTTTGCCCTAAGTGCAATATCTAACTGCTTCTTGAAAACATACAATATTTTGGCCCCAACTACTGACTGTGGTAACAAATTCCAGTCTCTCCACTGTCGGTGAAGAAATGTCACCTCATCCCTGTCCTAAATGTATCCCTGTATCCTCAGGCCATGGCCCCTGGTTCTGGACATCCCCACCATCGAGAACACCCTTTTTGCATCTACCCTGTCTAGTCCTGTTAGAATTTTGTAGGTTTCTATGAGATTCCCCCCCTCATTCATCTGAACTCCAGCGAATACAATCCTAACCGACTCAATCTCTCCTCATATGTCCATCCTGCCATCCCAGGAATCAGTCTGGTAAACCTTCGCTGCACTCCCTCTATAGCAGGAACATCCTTCTTCAGAAAAGAAGACCAAAACTGCACACAACATTCCAGGTGTGGCCTCACCAAGGCCCTGTATAATTACAGCAAGATATCCCTGCAGACCCAATGGGCCAAATGGCCTCCTTCTGCACTGTAAATTCTATGATGATCTATGATACTTGAATCCTTTCGCAATGAAAATCAGCATACAATTTGCCTTTACTGCCTGCTGTACTTGCATGCTTATCTTCGGTGACTGGTATACGAGGACACCCAGGTCGCATTGTACATTCCCCTCTCCTAATTTATGGCCATTCAGATAATAGTCTGCCATCCTGTTTTTGCTACCAAAGTGGATACCCTCGTGTTTATCCAAAGTATACTGCTATACTGCATCTGCCATTCATTTGCCCAATCACTCAACTTGTCCAAATCACACTGAAGGATCTCTGCATTCTCCTCACAGCTCACCCTCCCACCCAACTTTGTGTCATCTGCAAATTTTGAGATAATACATTTTGTTCCTTCATCTAAATCATTAATATATAGTGTGACTAGCTGGGATCCAGCACTGATCCCCGTGCAACCCACTAGTCATTGCTTGCCATTTTGAAATAACCAGTTAATTCCTACTCGTTGTTTCCTGTCTGCCAACCTGTTTTCTATCCATCTCAATACACTACCCTTAATCCCATGCACCTTAATTTTGCACACTAATCTCTTATATGGTACTTCTGAAAGTCCAAATAAACCACATCTACCGGCATTCCATCATCAACTCTACTAGTTACATCCTCGAAGAATTCCAGTAGATTTGTCAAGCATGATTTTACCTTCATAAATCCATGATAACTCTGCCTGATACTGCCACTGTTTTCTACGTGCTCTGCTATAAAATCTTTGAGAATGGATTCTAGAACTTTTCCCACTACCAACGTCAGGCTTACTAGTCTATAATTCCCTGTTTTCTCTCTGCCTCCCTTTTTAAATAGTGGAGTTACATTAGCTACCATCCAGTCTGTAGGAACTGTTCCAGAGTGTCTCTATCCTGGAAGATGACCACCAATGCATCCACTATTTCTAGAGCCACAACCTTAAGTACTCTGGGATGTAGATTATCAGGCCCTGGTGATTTATCAGCCTTCAATCTCACCAATTTACCCAACACCATATCTCTACAAGTATAGATCTCCTTCAGTTCTTCCCTTTTTGCGAAATCCGCATTCCCCAACTTTTCTGGTATCTTTTTGTGTCCCCATTTGTGAAGACAGAACCAAAGTATGTATTTAATTGCTCAGCCACTTCTTCGTCCCCCTTTAGAAATTCCCCTGTTTCTGTCTGTAACGGATCTACATTTCTCTTCACCAACCTTTTTCCTCTTCACGTACCTCTAGAAACTTTTACGTTCACTTTTTATGTTCCCTGCAAGCTTACTCTCGTACTCTCTTTTGCCCTTGTTAATCAATTCCTTGGTCCTTTGCTGAGTTCTAACCTCCCAATCCTCAGACCTGTTGTTTTTCTTGGCCAATTTGTATGCTTCTTCCTTGGATTTAACACGGTCTCTAATTTCCCTAGTAAGCCATGGATTGGCCATGTTTCCCATTTTACTTTTGTGCCAGAAAGGAATAAACAATTGTTGCAGTTCCCCCATGCACTCCGTGAATGTTTGCCATTGCCTATCCACAGTCGCCCCTTTAAGTAACGTTTCCCAATCTTTCAGAGCCAACCCGTGCCTCATACCATCGTAGTTTCTTTTATTAAGATTCAGGACCCTAGTCTCAGAATCAACTACTTCACTATCCATCTTGATGAAAATCATACTATGATCGCTCATCCCCAAAGGGTCTCGCACAACTAGAATGCCAATGATTCCGGTCTCATTACACAGTACCCAGTCTAGGATTGCCTGTTCTCTAGTTGGTTCCTCAACGTATTGGTCCAGAAAACCATCTCATATACACTCCAGGAGTTCCTCCTCTGCGGCGTTGTGACTAATTTGATTTGCCCAATCTATATGCAGATTAAAATGACCCCTAATTACAGATGGTCTTTTATTGCATGTGTCCGTAATTTTCTGTTCAATGCCAGTCCCAACATCACCATTACAATTTGGCCATCGATATACGACACCCACGAGCATTTTTTGCACCTTGGGTGTTTCTCAGCTCTACCCTTACAGATTCCACATTGTGGGAGCTAATATCCTTTCTCACTATTGCGTTAATTTCCACTTCAACCGGACTTCCGGTGGCGCTCGCGAGCGGAGAAGAAGAGAAGAGGCTCCTGCCGGTCCGCGATATTTCGGACTTTTTTGGGGGTTTCCCCGTTCTTTCTTCCCGAATTTCTTCAGCCTTTGGGGCCTGAGGGATGGGCGCCAGGTCGGTCTGGAGCCTCACGGGGGTGTAAGGCGGCCGGAGCGGGAGGCATCGATCCAGAGGTCGGATGCGTGGATGGAGCTTGACACGAGGTGAGGTAATCGAGGTGGCAGGCCTGAGTCCAGAACGCGATGTAGAGGGGGACGAGAGCACATTGGGTGGCTCCCACTGAAAATTGATTTTTGAGGAGTTTGAAGTCCGGTCACCGGGGGAAGAGATTTTTTGATTTTGAATTTTTGGGATTTTTTTTTTTTTTTTGAAAATAATTATTTATTTATTTTCGGATTGTAGAAAGAAAGAAAAAATAATAAGGATGCAAAAAAGCAGCTAGAAAGAAGGAAGAAAACGAAGGTTCGCCGTTGAATGAGAAGGCCAGCAAAAGCGCTGACAAGATGGCGGATGCCAGACCGTATGGTGGGGCCGCACTACTTACGGTGGAAAAGATGACTGAGATGATGGCGGTGGAGCTGGAAAAGCAGTTTGCGAGGCACATGGAGGCTTTGAGGAAGGAGACGGCGGGCGCATTGAAATCATTGGTGGAGGAGGCAATCGCCCCGGTGAGGGTAGCTGCGGCAAAGACATCGGCCGAGGTGAGAGAGCAGGGCGAGAAGATGAAGGAAGTGGAGGAGGCCGTGTTGCAGCACAGCGACCAGCTCACCTCGATGGGGGACGAATTGTGGAGAGTGGTGGAGGTCAACAGAGGACTCCCGAGCAAAGCTCGAGGACTTGGAGAACCGCTCGAGACGGCACAATCTGAGAATTGTGGGCTTGCCCGAAGGGACAGAGGGCCCAAGGCCAACAGAGTACCTCGCTAAGAAGTTGGCGGAGCTGATGGGGGACGGTGAGAACCCCTCCCATTACGAGCTGGACCGAGCTCATCGGTCATTAAGGCCGAAGCCCAAGGTGAATGAGCCGCCAAGAGCAATAATTACCTGTTTCCATAAGTACTGCATGAAGGAGAAGGTGTTAAGCTGGGCGAAGCAGAAGCGCGAGGTGCAGTGGGATGGTACTGGAGTTCGGATCTATCAGGACTTGACGGTGGAGGTGGCAAAAAGACGAGCGGCGTTCGGGCGAGTGAAGGCGGCACTGTACAAAAAGGGGGTGCGATTTGGTATGGTATACCCGGCGAAGCTGAGGGTGACGTATGGTGCCAAAGACTTTTATTTTGAGACAGCGGAGGCGGCTGAGGCGTTCTGATGACAGAAGGCTTGGGACAGACGTGAAGAGCGGAGCTGGAAGAGAGGCTGTGGACTGATTGGGGAGCTGGAAAATGTATAAATGTTATAACTTTCTTTTTACTGACGTGTATTGTAATTTACTTCTCTTCACATTGTTACAGAGTTAAAGTTATTAGTTGGGTTGATTGGCATTCTGTGTTGCGACGGTTATATCTTTGTTTAGTGAATTGTATGGGTTGGATTGGTGTTTCTGTCTTTGCTTTCTCTGGGACTGGGTGGGAGGGGACGGTACAGCGTGGCGGGGGGAGCCACCCGTGCTGGCTAACTAAAGTCGGCTAGTGAACGGAGGTGAGGTGAGAGGAGGGCTGCGGACATTGGAGACTGGTTAGCAGGTTTCGATGGGCCTACTAGGCGAGCGAGGGAGGGGGGGAGAAGGGATTGATGCTGGGAGATGTTTTTTCGAGAGGAAATGGGGGGGGGGGGGCTTTTGGGAGGGGGGGGAAGGGGTTCGATGTTAACAATGGATAGGGTCGGGTCAGGCTCATGGGGCAGGGCTCGGTGGTATGATGATGGTGGATAAGAAGGTGGGGGGGGGTGAGAGATCCCCAGTTAGGATAGTCACGTGGAACATGAGGGGTCTAGGAGGTCCGGTCAAGGGTGCTTGCGCATCTTAAAAGTTTGAAAGCCGATGTGGCAATGCTGCAGGAAACTCACTTGAGGGTGAAGGACCAGGTGAGACTTAAAAAGGGCTGGGTTAGTCATGTGTTTCACTCTGGATTTGACGGAAGGGCTCGAGGGGTAGTGGTGTTGGTCAGCAAAAGAGTACGCTTCCAGATGGAGAAGGTTGTGGCAGATCAGGGGGGTAGATATGTGATTGTGACAGGGGCGCTGGAGGGGAGGTTAGTGGCGCTGTTAAGTGTATACGGTCCCAATTGGGACAATGTGGGATTCGCAAAGAAGGTGTTTGGGGCCATCCCCGACTTGGACACACACAAACTGATAGTGGGGGGGGACTGGAACTGGAACTTGGTGCAGGAGCCAAGGTTGGACAGGTCACGGCCGCGCTCGCTGGTCCCAAAGGTAGGGGAGTCTAAAACTAGAGGGCATAGGTTTAAGGTGAGAGGGGAGAGATTCAGAAGGGCCCAGAGGGGCAACTTCCCCTCAGAGGGTAGTGAGTGTCTGGAATGGGCTGCCAGAGGTAGTAGTAGAGGCGGGTACAATTGTGTCTTTCAAAAAGCATTTAGATAGTTACATGGGTAAGATGGGTATAGAGGGTTATGGGCCAAGTGCGGGCAACTGGGACTAGCTTAATGGTAAAAACTGGGCGGCATGGACTGGTTGGGCCGAAGGGCCTGTTTCCATGCTGTAAACTTCTATGATTCTATGATCAGGGGGGGGCGAAGGCGTTAGCTGGGCTAATGGTGGAAATGGGGGGGGGGACCCTTGGAGGTTTCTGCACCCGAGGGAACGGGAGTACTCGTTTTTCTCAGCAATCCATAAGGTATACTCGTGGATCGACTTTTTCGTGGTGGGAAAGGCTTTGCTGGCTGGGGTTAAGGGGTTGGAATACTCGGTAATTGCAGTGTCAGATTATGCTCCGCATTGGGTGGATATGGTGCTGGAGAAGGGGGAAGCGCAGAGGCCGGGGTGGAAATTAGATGTGGGACTTTTGGGGAACCAAGTGTTCTGTGAGAAAATTGAAAAGGTAATTGAGGAATATGTAGGTTTCAACTGTATGGGTGAGGTGTCGAAGGTGGTCGTCTGGAAGGCTCTAAAGGCGGTGGTGAAGGGGGAGGTGATCTTGTTTAAGGCCAGGGTGGACAAAGAGGAGAGGTTGGAGCGGCAGAGGGTAATAGATGAGATGTTGGAGGTAGATAGGAGTTATGCAGAAGATGGGGACCCAGCAAAGCTGGAAAAGTGGAAGGAACTACAGGCGAGCTTTGACCGACTATCTACCAGGAAGGCGGTGCGCCAACTGAGACAAGCAAGGGTGCAGTTTACGAACATGGAGATAAGGCGGGCATGTTAGCAGGTCAGCTCTGGAGGGAAGCAGCGGCAAGGGAAATTGTGCAGGTGAGGGATAGGGAGGGGAAGTTGGTGGTGGCTCCGGATCTCATTAACAAGATTTTTGAGGAATTTTATGAGAGGTTGTACAGTTCAGAGCCACCTGGGGGAGACCGGGAGATGCAGGAATTTCTAGATGGGTTGGTGTAGCTGAGGTTCGGGAGGGGGAAAGGGCTACATTAGAAGGAGCGATAGTGGAGCAGGAGATAAAGGATGCGATTGGGAGGATGTAGTCGGGAAAGGTGGCAGGACCGGATGGGTTTCCGGTGGAATATTATAAAAAATTCAAGGATAAGCTGGCACCCCTGATGGTGGGGATGTTTGAAGAGGCGATAGGGAAGGGGGTGTTGCCACAAACTTTGGGGCATGCATCGATTTCCCTGCTGCTAAAAAAAGATAAGGATCCGACGGAGTGTGGGTCGTATAGGCCCATATCACTTCTGAATGTGGACACTAAAGTATTGGCGAAAGTACTGGCGGGTAGGCTGGAGGAGTGCCTCCCGAAGGTGATAAGTGAAGATCAGACGGGGTTCGTGAGAGGGAGTCAGCTCTTTTCAAACATTAGGCGGGTATTGAACATCGTTATGGCGTCGGCAGAGGGGAAGGAAACAGAGGCGGTTGTGGCATTGGACACTGAGAAGGCGTTTGACCGGGTAGAATAGGGGTACTTGATGGCAGTTCTGGAGTGGTTTGGGATTGGACCAAGATTTGAACTGGGTAAAGCTACTATATAAGGAGCCGAGGGCGAGTGTCCGCACAAACAACATCAGCTCGAGCTATGTGGAGGGGGGCTATGTGTGTGAATGGCGACTATGGGTGATCCCTAATTCCTTTTCGTCATTTGTTTATGTGAACATGTGGCCGAATGTTTTGGGTTTGGTGGGAGGATGGGATTGTTGTCATTGACATGGGGATTGACATATTTGTTACTCATTATTGTTTATTGTTGGTGAGTGTAAATTTGGGAGAAAATGTGAAAAAGAATAAAAAATATTTTTTTTAAATTTCCTCTTCAACCTGCACTGCAACTCCACTGCCTTTTCCTTCTGTCTGTCCTTCCTAAATACTGAATACCACTGGTTCAGTTCCATCCCTGGTCACCCTGCAGTCATGTGTCTGTAATCCTGATTATGAACCCGTTTATGGAGTAGCCATTGTCAGCAGGCATCATAAACTCCCAAGAAAACAATGGTCTCTTGTAAGGAATCAATAGGAGTAGTCCTATCAGGTATTGCATAAATCACAGATTTTGGGTCAGAGCAGGACTATTCAGAAGGGCGAAGAATTAGACTGTTTGAAGCAGCAGAGGGTGGAGAAAGGGGGGGTGGGGGGAGTTGAGGAATTTAAAAAGATGGAGATGTACCTTGCAGTAAGGACTGCTGAGAAAATACACACGTGATCCAAAGCATAAATTAGCGAGTTATAAAAGTGCATGGTGCTAATTAGGGGATTGATATACCTGTCTAGTCATATGGGCTGTGACAAGGTGGAAGGACAAAGTGCTTGAAAGGTAATAAACACTGGAAATCCTCAGCATGCCAAAGGGTATTTGTGGAGAGAGAAAAACAGTTAATGTTTCAGGCCGATGGCCTTTCATTCCAAGGAAAGGTTATTAACCTGAAATCTTAACCCACATTCCCTACCCAACTGATGCTGCCTGATCTGATTATTTCTGACATTTTCTGCTTTATTTCAGATTTCCAGGATCTGCTGTAATCTTTTGTGCTTGAAAAGTGTGCTCACCCTGATAAAGACCAGGGACATGACATTACTTTGGGACTCTCCAGGTGGAAAATAGATCACCTAAACAAAATTATAATGTTGGGAGCAAACCAAAGGAAACTACGAGCTTGATGTGAGGAACTGGAGCAGATTGCCAAACTGGAGGTTTCAGCACGTGGGAGGAAATATTCATCTAGGCATTGTGAATGTCTATTCCCAGATCTGCTTAAAATTCTCTGATTTGAGGAAAATATTTCCTCATGTTCCTGCACCGAAGTAGAAAATACCAAGTCACACGTTACCATAGATTTCAGCTCGGAGAGGAGATTTTATTTTGATACTTGCTGCCAGCAATGATATTTGAAACTAACTCCACTATTCATAAACTTGTCTGTTCCCAGATTTTCTTAAAATTGCTTCTAAGCACTGAGCAGGACCAACTCCACTCTTCCTGCGCAAGGCTCAGCCTAATGCAGCTCAAAGTGATGCACAGAGCACACCTGACCAGAACCAGAATGAGCAGGTTCTTCCCGGAGGTGGAGGACAAATGTGAGCGGTGCCAGAGGGGCCCAGCCAACCACACCCACATGTTTTTGGGCTTTCCCCAGGCTTGCCGGGTTCTGGACAGCCTTCTCCGAGGCAATGTCCAAGGTTGTGGGGGTGAGGGTAAAGCCATGCCCAATAGTGGCAATCTTCGGGGTATTGGAGCAGCCAGAGTTACACATGGGGAAGAGGGCCAACGCCCTTGCTTTAGCTTCCCTAATCGCACGCCGGAGAATCCTGCTCGGCTGGCGATTGGCAGCACCACCCAAAGCTGCAGACTGGCTCACTGACCTCTTGGAATTTCTCCACCTGGAGAAGATTAAGTACGCCACCCGAGGGTCAGAGGAAGGTTTCCTGAACACTTGGGGGCAGTTCGTCGCCCTGTTCCAAAACCTGTTCAAGGCTAGCAACCAGGAGTAAGCTAGGGAAAAAACACATAGATGTGGAACCAAAGGACTGGGCAACCTGGGGGGGGGGGGGGGGGGGGAGGGAGGAGGAGGAGGAGGAGGAAGGACAAGGAAGTGTGCTGAAGCCAATGGGGGGGGGGGGGGGGGGCGGGGAAGGGGAGGGGGGGGAGAAGGGAAGGGAGGGGGGGAATCATAGACCGATCCAGAGGGCAACAAAATGTACATAGAGTTAGTTAAATGAAAGACAAAACAAACCTCTCTGTAAAATAACGTAAATCAGCGCAGGCAAGAAAAATGCCATGTATATACACAATGTTTATAAATATGAGAAAAGCCAATAAAAAGATTTTCAAAATAAACAAATTGTACACAGCACCTTAGCTGAAGTCTAACTAGTGTCTTGTATAAGTTCAGCATAGCCTCCTTGCTATCATACTCTATGCCCTTCTAAATAATGCCTACAATATTATATGCTTTATTAACTGCTCTCTTCACCTGTCCCACCATCTTTCAATGATCTATACACATCTATAACCAAGCCTCTCTGCTGCTACTCAGAATTTGACCCCTTATTTTATATTGCCTTTCTATGTTCTTCCCAACAAAATGCATCACAAAGAACAAAGAGCAATACAGCACAGGAACAGGCCCTTCGGCCCTCTAGGCCTGCGCCAACCATGGCACCTGCCTGAACTAAAACCGTATGCACTTTTGGATTCCGTATCCTTCCATTGCCACCCTATTCATATATTTGTCTAGATGCCCCTTAAATGCCGCTATCGTACCTGCTCCCACCACCTCCCCAGGCAGTGCATTCCATATATTTACCACCACCTGTGTAAAAAGAACTTGCCTCACACATCTAAACTTTTCCCCATGCACTTTAAACCTAGTACTTGACTCTCCTACCCTAGGAAAGAGCACCTGACTATCCACTCTGTCCATGCCACTCATAATCTTGTAGACCTCTATCAGGTCGCCTCTCAACCTCTGTCGCTCCAGTGAGAACAGACCAAGTTTATCTAATCTCTCCTCATAGCTAATGCCCTCCATACCAGGCAACATCCTCATAAACCGCTTCTGTACTCTCTCCAAAGCATCCACATCCTGGTAGTGTGGCGACCAGAATTGTGTACAGTATTCCAAATGAGGCCTAACTAAGGTCCTGTACAGCTGCAACATGACTTGCCAATTTTTATATTCAATGCCCCGACCGATGAAGGCAAGCATGTCGTAGGTCTTCTTGACCACCTTATCCACATGCGTTTCCACTTTGTGTTCGGTGGACATGCACGCCCAGATCTCTCTGCCTGTCAATACTCGCAAGAGTTCTACTGTCATGTGAGAGTACCTTTAAGAAATGGATGTTTAAGCAATGTACCTTTAAGAAAACAGTGATGTCAGAGAGTGGGTGGAGCTGAGCTCTGTTCAGCCATTTTGAAGTTTCAGTTTTGAGGAAAAGAGCTTGGGGTGTGTCTGTGTTTGCAGTTAGCTGGGTCTGCTGTGATCTCTGCCACAAAAGACTATCTCTGGATCATTTGGGTGATTTAAACTCATAATAAAGCCTTTAACCTGATGTGTTTCTGTTTAAAGGTATTAAGTCTCTCTTGGATGTTGAAAGGAATAACTGAAGGATTATTTAGTTTTGTAATATTTTCAGGGTTATCTTTGAAGGGGGTGTTAAGAGGTCCAATGTTTATTTAAAAGTGTTAAGTTGAGTTCATGGAATAATCATTGTTTTGTGTTTAAAAACCATTTGTCCATAATTGCTGTATCACACCTGGAGAATAAGCCATGTGCTCGGAAAAGCAAAAATAGCATTAAAGGGGGAGGTTGGTTGAACTCCATGATACATTTTGGGGTTCTGAAAACACCTCTCCCATAACACTACCATTTACTGTGTAATTCTTACATGCATTGGACCTTCCAAAGTGTATTACCTCACACTTATCCGGATTAAATTCCATCTGCCGTTTCTCCGCCCAAGACTCCAACCAGTTTATATCTTGCAGTATCCTCTGACAATCCTCTTCACTATCCGCAACTCCACCAATTTTTGTGTCGTCTTACTAATCAGACCAGCTACATTTTCTTCCTAATCTTTTATAAACACTACGAACGACAAAAGTCCCAGAACTGATCCCCGTGGAACGCCGCTAGTCACAATCTTCCATTCAGACAACACCCTTTTACTGCTACCCTCTCTCTTCTGTGCCCAAGCCAGTTCCGTATCTAACTTGCCAGCTCTCCTCTGATCCCATGTGACTTCACCTTTTGTTCCAGTCTATCATGAGGTACCTTGTCAAAGGCTTTACTGGAGTCCATGTATACAACATCTACTGCTTTCCCTCATCTATCATCTTTGTCACTTCCTCGAAAAACTTAATCAAATTAGTGAGGCACGACCTTCCTTCACAAAACCATGCTGTCCATCACTAATAAGTCCATTTGTTTCCAAATGTGAGTAAATCCTGACTCCAAGAATCTTTTCCAATAATTTGCCTACCACTGACCTAAGGCTCACCGGCCTATAATTTCCTGGATTATCCCTGCTGCCCATCTTAAACAATAGAACAACATTGGCTACTCTCCAGTCCTCTGGAACTTCACCTGTAGCCAATGAGGATACAAAGAGTACTGTCAAGGCCCCAACAATTTCCTCCCTTGCCTCCCTCAGTATTATGGGGTAGATCCCATCAGGCCCTGGGGACATATCTACTTTAATGCTTTTTAAGATGCCCAACACCTCTTCATTAATATCAACATGACTCAAAATATCTATATACTCTACCCTATACTTCTCATCCACCAACTCATTCTCTTTGGTGAATACTGAGGCAAAATATTCATTGAGTATCTTGCCTGTTTCCTCTGGTTCCATACGTAGATTCCCTCCAATTTCCTTGAATGGACCAACCCTTTCTCTGGCTCCCCTCTTGCTCTTTACATAAGTATAAAACGCCTTAGGATTTTCCTCAATCCTGTTTGCCGACGACATTTCATGACCCCTTTTAGTCTTCCTAACTCCTACCTCATGTTCCATCCTACTTTCTTTATATTCATAATATCCCTTGTTATCCAGGGTTCCCTATACTTGCCGCCCTTATCTTTCATCCTCACAGGTACATGCCGGTCCTGAATTCTAATCAACTGACATTTGAAAGCCTCACACATGCCGGATGTTAATTTTTACTCAAACAGCCTCGCCCAGTTAACACACTTCAGATCCTGCCTAATGCTGTTGTAATTAGCCTTCCCCCAGTCTTACACCTTCACCTCAGGACCACTCTTGTCCTTATCCATCAGCAGCTTAAAACTTGCAGAATTATGATCACTGTTCCCGAAATGATCTCCTACTGAAACTTCTATCATCTGGCCAGTCTCATTTCCCAGCACCAGGTCTAATGTGACCCCTTCCTGAGTTGGGCTTTTTACATTTTGTTTCAAGAAATCATTCTGGAAGCTCCTTACAAATTCTGCTCCATCTATAATGGGCCAGGGTTTAGAGAACACCAAAGTATATCATGCTGTTTACCTGACCCACAATATTAATAGATTTTAGTTAAGGGGAGCACAAGGGCCCACTTTCCAGGTGTTGTGCAACAGAGATCTTAAATACTTTTAAACAAAACAATGTTTATTCTATGAATCCAGTTAACATTTTATAAACACATAGTAAACAGTTTATCAACTACCAACACAAATACTCTATAGGTAACCCTTAATAAGATTCCTAACAACATCCAGAAGTCAAATACACCTTTTAACAAAGATAGTAGGTTTGAATTCTCTACAGAGAAAGCAGGTATAACTTTTACATTATCAAATGGTCTGGAGACATTCTTTAGCCTGCAGAGAGAGAGAGAGAACTCAAAATACACCTTGTTTGAATGCAGCTCCCCAACTGAAAATGAAACCAAAAACTCAGCTACAAAACAGCTTCCAGCTCAGGACGAAAGTAAAAGCAGAAACACAGCTCAGCTCCACCCACACAATGACATCACTGCAGCAATTTGATAGACACATTTTTCTTAAAGGGACCCTCACAAGACACATCCATGCCTCCAGCAGTAAGTGTGCCCCAGTCAATATAGGGAAAGTTAAAATCACCCACCACAACAACCCTATTGTTTATGCATCTTTCCAAGATCTGTCTGCATATCTGCTCCTCTATCTCCCACTGACTGTGAGGAGGTCTGTAGTAAACCCCCAACATCGTGACAGCACCCTTCCTATTCCTGAGCTCACAGTGATTAGCACTGTGGCTTCACAGCACCAGGGTCCCCGGTTCGATTCCCAGCTTGGGTCTGCACGTTCTCCCCGTGTCTGCGTGTGTTTCCTCCGGGTGCTCTGGTTTCCTCCCACAAGTCTTGAAAGACATGTTTGTTAGGTAATTTGGACATTCTAAGTTCTCCCTCAGTGTACCCAAACAGGCGCTGGTGACTCGGGGCTTTTCACAGTAACTTCATTGCAGTGTTAATGTAAGCCTATTTGTGACAATAAAGATTATTATTATTACCTCGCTGTCTGAACCCTCCAAGATGTCCTCCCTCAGCACAGCTGTGATATTCTCCTTAACCAATAATGCGACTCCCCTACTCCTTTTGCATCCCCTTCTATCCTGCTTGAAGCATCTAAATCCTGGAATGTTTAGTTGTCAATCCTGTCCCTCCTTCAACCAAGTTTCTGTTACAGCAACAACATCATAATTCCACGTATTAATCCAAGCTCTAAGTTCATCTGTCTTACCTGAAATACTCCTCGCATTGAAACTAATGCACTTCAGCCCATCAGCCCCGCTGCGTTGAATAACCACTTCCTGTCTGCTCTTCCTCTTAATCTTACTGGCCTTAGTCTGTAGTTCTCCCTCAGTTATTTCTCCCGCTGACCTACTGCTCTGGTTCCCACCTCCTACCATAGTAGGCAGTTCAATCTGTTTCTGTGTCTTCCACTTTTCTCCGTACTAGCATTTGTTTCTGTCCCCTCTTTACTACTCTCTGACGTCCTGCATTAATTCCCATCCCCTTGCCACATTAGTTTAAACCCTCCCCAATAGTGCTAGCAAACAACCCCCCCTAGGACATTAGTTCCAGTCATGCCCAGGTGTAGAATGTCCGATTTGTAATGACCTCTCCCATAACCGGTTCCAATGTCCCAAAAATCTGAATCCCTCCCTCCTGCGCCCTCTCAAACCACACATTCATCCTGTCTATCCTATCTTTCCAACTCTGACTAGTACGTGGCAATCCGGAGATTACTACCTTTGAGGTTCTACTTTTTAGTTTATCTCCTAAATCCCTAAAATCAGCATGTAGGGCCTCATCCCGTATTTTACCCATATCGTTGGTGCCTATATGCACCATGACAGCTGGTTGTTCACCCCCCCCCCCCCCCCCCCCCACACACACACACACACACACACACACACACTTTAGAATGTCCTGCAGCTGCTCTGAGACATTCAGGACCCTTGCATCCGGGAGGCAACATGCTTTCCTAGAGTCTTGTTTGTGTCTGCAGAAACGCCTGTCTACTCCCCTTACAATTGAATCCCCTATCACTATAGGTCTACAACTCTTTTTCCTACCCTCCTGCGCAGCAGAGCCAGCCACGGTGCCACGAACCTGGCTACTTCTACCTTCCCCTGGTGAGCCATTTTCCCCAACAGTATCCAAAACGGTATACCTGTTTTGGAGGGAGATGACCGCAGGGGACCTCTGCACTGCCTTCCTCCTCTTCCTCTGTCTGATGGTCACCTATTTCCTATCTCCCTCAGTGACCAACTCGCTAAACGTGCTATCCACGACTTCCTCAGCATCGTGGATGCTCCAACGTGAGTCCATCCGCAGCTCCAGAGCTGTCAAGCGATCTAACAGGAGCTGCAGCTGGACACGCCTTGCACATGAAGGAACCAGGGACAGTGGACACGTCCCTGAACTTCCACATCTCACAAGAGGAGCATGACACAGTTCTGGGATCTCCTGCCATGTCTTAACCTTTAAGTTAACTTACAACAACAACTACAATGCCAAGAGAAAAATGGAAGGAAAAACTACTTACCTAATCACCTACCTGCTGGTCGAGGTGACTGAGTTGACTTCTCCCAGAATCAATCTGCTGACCATGATATCCTTCTTTACCCTTGCTTGTCCTCTCACAGTGGCTTTTTTTTTTGGTTAGAGGGGAAGGGAAGGATGGAAACACCAGACTTAAGCGCTCTTTGACTCCAGTTCTTCAGCTACCCACAGTACAGTCGAGGTGACTGAGTTGACTTCTCCCAGAATCCTTTTGGGCCGCCTCTATTGGACAATGATCTTCCTCCTGTTTGTCACTGGAAGGGCTCTTCGGCCACCCACAGTACAGTCGAGGTGACTGAGTTGACTTCTCCCAGAATCCTCTTCTGCTGCCCCTGTTGGATAATCGCTTCAAAGCTTCTCCGCATTGAACTTCATTTGCTACCTATCTGCCCACTCCACCAACCTGTCCAAGTCATTTTGAAGTTCTACACTGTCCTCTTCACTGTTTACAATCCTTCCAAGTTTTGTATCATCTGTAAACTTTGAAAATTGTCCCCTGCATACAAAGATCTAGATCATGAATATATATCGGGAAAGGATCTCAATACCTACTCTTGGTGAACACCACTACAAACCTACCTTCCTTCCATTGCAGGATCCAGTCAACACTTTACAAACCCCAACACAACAAAAAATACAAAAAGGTCATGACCACATTAATTCTAAGGGGGCATTTCTCAACATAAGTGAAGACCTGCAAGGCTAACCCTATGGCCATACCATCATTACCATAATGAATAGTGGGGCAACATGGTGGCACAGTGGTACCTGGGTTCGATCCCGGCCCCGGGTCACTGTCCATGTGAAGTTTGCACATTCTCCCAGTGTCTGCGTGTGTCTCACTCCAACAGCCCAAAGATGTGCAGGGTAGGTGGATTGGCCATGCTAATTTTCCCTTTAATTGGAAAAATTAAAATTTTGAAAAATGTTTTTTTTAAATGAGGAGCACCAGGGCCTGCTGAAAAACTGCTATTCCTGCACCCAAATCACATGTTTCCCCCCTAATTAATTTTTGATTTGACAGCGCTGGTGATTATTTGTTGCATGGAAATGCTTGAGCACATCCATTAAGATTAGAGGTAGTGTTTTCTAACAGTGCTGATAGGTTTATCTAAGTTTACAGGTGACGGTATGGGAGAACCTGGAACAGAATCTTCTATTAACTTTAGCACCCAGAATAGTTAGCACGCAGTTAGGATATGACATGATCCATCTCTGAGCCTCCAATTAGGCATCTTCACCCCATTCCCCAATACATCATGTCTCCTGGCAATGAGGTATAAAATCTGCTTTGCTTGTCCTGTCATGTTGCAATTTTAAAAGCACTTCAGCCAGATAATGGGGAATACTTAATATTCCTTCAGGATTCATTTTAAGAGGAATAGAATGGGAGAGAAGACAAATTATGTTAAACTTGCATTCAGGAGAAGCCTTTTTACTCGGTTGTTAGAATATGGAACTGGCTACCACAGGAAGTAATTGATGTTACTAATGTAAATATATTCAAGACTTAGTTAGATATCCATACGAGGGAGAAGGGAATAGAAGGTAGGGTATGCTAATGGCATTCGATGAAGAGCTTAAAGGGGAGGCTTAAACACCAGGGAACCGTTAGGCCGAATGGTCTGTATCTCTGCTCTAAACCTATTGGATTTCATATAAACAATCGTGTTTTTATATATAAATTAAAATGCATGTCCCCTGAAGTAACAGTGCAATTGTTAGATGGTATCGGCTTTCTTGAGTGAACTGATAAAGTGTAATCAATTTTTTATTAACTGCTGGAAGTAGTTGAGATTTCCTCAAATTTGAATCCCTCAAGAGCCGTACAGCTAGGAGACAGAAAAAATGTCATCCATTAGTCTTCGGTGGAACATGCAGCACAATGACGCCTGCAAATCTCCACAACATTCTCAATCGCATTCCATTGTTACAACACTGGCTTCTACCTGCCTGTGTGGAAAACTGGCCAGGTTTGTTGCCCACTGTAGCGCACAATGACTTACGAGAGAGACGAATAGAGATGAAGTCGATGAGGCTTTATTAAGCGTGACTTGTTCCCCGCAGTTCAGCAACAGACTGGAGCTGCGGGGAGAAGCCCAGGTTCTTATACTCCGCCTTCAGGGCGGAGCTAGGGATCAACAGCCAACCAGGACCCGGGATCTGTCAGCCAATAGCATCACAGCTTCACAGTCCCACATGACCCCTAATGCATACGACCACATTCACCCCTTGTTAAAAATGAACCCGGCGGGGTGGTGCTTCGCATGGTGGTAGGGGTTTACAAGGCTGGTCCTGGGAGGAGAACATTTTTGGCATGTCCTTTCAATGCTCTACACTTTGCCCTACATTGGGCTATGTACAGGGTTTGTGAACTATTTACAATATTCGTAAGAGGAAAAAGAACATTCTCGTTAAAGTCCACAACATTCTTGTGTTACACCGATGCCACGAGTCGAGCGGGCGGTCTGGTCTTCCTTGTTGATCGCCTCAGCCCCAGTGGTGGTGCAGGTGCTTGTTCCCGCGTTGTCGTCTCCGGGAGCTTTTCGGTGTCTGCTTCTGTTTCACTCCTGGTCGGAGTGACATGGGAGGAGGACCGATCCTCCCGGGAAGGGGGCGGTCGCGGGGTGCGCCGGTGGCAGGGAGGGGGTGATCGGTGTCGGGGGGGTGTGCGTGTTGCCGGCGGGCGCCAGGTCTCGCAGGGAGACCGTGTCCTGTCGGCCGTCGGGGTACGCCACGTAGGCGTACTGCGGGTTCGCGTGGAGGACATGAACCCTCTCGACCAACGGGTCCGACTTGTGCGCCCGCACATGTTTCCGGAGCAGGATGGGTCCTGGGGCCGCCAGCCAGGTCGGCAGCGACGTTCCGGAGGAGGACTTCCTGGGGAAGACAAGGAGGCGCTCATGAGGCGTTTGGTTAGTGGTGGTACACAGCAGCGACCGGATGGAGTGGAGAGCATCCGGGAGGACCTCCTGCCACCGTGAAACTGGGAGATCCCTGGACCGTAGGGCCAGTAGGACGGTCTCCCAGACCGTGCCGTTCTCCCTCTCTACTTGCCCGTTCCCCGGGGGTTATAGCTGGTCGTCCTGCTCGAGGCTATGCCCTTGCTGAGCAGGAACTGGCGCAGCTCGTCACTCATGAAGGAGGACCCCCTGTCGCTATGGATATATGCGGGGCAACCGAACAGTGGGAATATAGTGCTAAGGGCTTTAATAACTGTGGCCGCTGTCATGTCGGGAAAGGGGATGGCGAAAGGGAAACGGGAGTACTCGTCCACCACGTTCAGGAAGTATGTGTTTCGATCGGTGGAGGGGAGGGGCCCTTTGAAATCCAGACTGAGGCGTTCAAAGGGGCGGGAAGCCTTGATCAGGTGCGCTCTATCTGGCCTGAAAAAATGCGGTTTGCACTCAGCGCAGATGTGGCAGTTCCTGGTGACAGTACAGACCTCCTCCACGGAGTAGGGGAGGTTGCGGGACTTTATAAAATGGTAGAACCGAGTGACCCCCGGGTGGCTGAGGTCCTCGTGGAGGGTTTGGAGACGGTCTATTTGTGCGTTGGCACATGTGCCGCGGGATAGGGCATCGGACGGCTCGTTCAGCTTTCCGGGACGGTACAAGATCTCGTAGTTGAAGGTGGAGAGCTCGATCCTCCACCTTAAGATCTTGTCATTTTTAATTTTGCCCCGCTGTGCATTATCGAACATGAAAGCTACCGACCGTTGGTCAGTGAGGAGAGTGAATCTCCTGCCGGCCAGGTAATGCCTCCAATGTCGCACAGCTTCCACTATGGCTTGGGCTTCCTTTTCCACTGAGGAGTGGCGGATTTCTGAGGCGTGGAGGGTTCGGGAGAAGAAGGCCACGGGTCTGCCCGCTTGGTTAAGGGTGGCCGCTAGAGCTACATCGGAGGCGTAGCTCTCGACCTGGAAGGGGAGGGACTCGTCGATGGCGCGCATCGTGGCCTTTGCGATATCCGCTTTGATGCGGCTGAAGGCCTGGCGAGCCTCTGTCGACAGGGGGAAGGTAGTGGTCTGTATTAGT